>NC_134969.1:4404090-4717386 GCF_965638725.1 Aptenodytes patagonicus
ATTTTCTTGCATTTTGATTTTTTTTTTTTTTTTGGTCTTTTATTTTAGCACTGCCTCCTCCTCTCCCTTACTCCTGTTTGCATAGAACTCTCCCCATCTCCTCTGTGTTTCGTTTTTTGGGGTTTTTTTTTGTACAGGAAAAAGCGCTAACGTTGATTTCCCAGACCTGCGGTGCCTCCGGGAGCGCCTCTCCAGCCGGCCGCGCTGCCCGCCCAGCCCCGGGGGGGGGGGGGGGGGGTGTTGAGGGGGTGTGTGTGGGGGGTGCCGTGCTCGCCTGCAGCCGCGGCGGAGGGGCCCCGCGGCACCGGAGGTGCGCCTGGTGCTGAACGAACAGCTCCGCTCACCTGCGCGCTGCACCGCGCAGCCCCGCGCGGGCGGGTTTGCAGCTCCCCCGCGGAGGAGGAGTGCGTGGGGTGGGGGGTGGCCCCCCCCCCCCCCCCTCCCGTTCCCTATGCCCGGGGGCAGCGGCCGCGCTCCCCCGCGGCCAGGCAGGCCCCACCGCCTTTTGCATTGCTGCTTTTCCCCTTTTCCTCCTTTTTTTTTGCCTGCCCCCCCCCCCCGGGGTTTTCCCGCCCGCGGAGTTCTGCGGCGGCGCGCGGGAAAGCGGGGGGGGGGAGTGGGAGGGGGGCGTGAGGCGCAGTTGCGCGCGCGCCACCTCCTCAGCGCGTTTCACCACCACCACCACCCCCCCCAATCCCCTCCCTCCCCGCCTGGCCCCACCCCACGTGACCCTGGCGGGCCAATGGGCAGGCGGGGCGGTGGGGATCCGGCTGGAACCGGTTGGGCCGCGTCCGGCTCTATATAAAACTTTATAAACACCCGATTCAAATTAGTGGGGTCGGGAGCCAGCGTAGCCAGCCGGGAGCCAGCCCCGCCGCGCCGCCCGCGCCGCGCAGACAGCCGGCCCGCTCCCTTCTTCTTCCCCCCCTCCCCTTCCCCTCGCCCCCCCTCCCCCGCTTCTCGCCGCCGCCCCGGACCGAGCGCGCCCGGCTCCCCCACCCCACCCCCACCCCCTTTCCTCCGCCTTCTCCCTCCGCCCCCTCACGCCGCCCAGCCGAGCTCCTCTCTCCCTCTCACACGCACAACACGCCCGCACGGAGCCATGCCGAAGAGAAAGGTACGTGGCGCCGCCGGGCCGGGGGAGCGGGCCGCCCCACCGCGCCCCTCTCCGCCGTAGGGGCCTACCTTCCCGCCGCCCCCCCCCCCCCCCCCCCCCCTTACCGCCCGCGCCTATGGAACGGGGGGCGGGACTACGCGCTCACCCCCCCCCCCGCCTCACATCCCCCCCCCCCCTTTCGGGGCGGTAACGGTTGCGAGGTGGCGCGCGAGGCCCCAACGGGTGCGGGGGTGGGGGCGGGGCGGCGCGGAGACCGTTACCGGCGGCGCGCGCGCGTGGGGGCTAACGGCCGCGGGAGGCCCCGCGGCGGGGGCGAGCGGGAGGGGAGGGGCGCGCCGAGCGGCGCCGGTCCGATCCGGTTGGTTTTGGCGGGAGGTCGGGGCGGGGGGAGGAGGGGGAGGGGAGCGCCGGTGGGGCGGGAAAGGGCGGGAAGCGGCCGCGCTGCTGGCGCCCGGGCTGCTTTGCCGCCAAAACCGCCGCCCCACGGGGGCAGCCGTGGGCGGGAGCGGGGCCTCCCTGAAGGGGCAGCGCCGCTCCCCCGCTCCCCCCCCCCGTCCCCGTCCCCGGGGGAGGTGTCTGCTCCCGCCCCGCTGTGGGGTGGGTCGGTGTGGGGCTTCCGCCTCGCCTCGGCCCGGCCCGGCCCGGCCCGGGGGTTTGCCCGGGGATCCCGCGGCGGAGAGGCTGCCACCCCGGCGCCGCCGGTACCTCCAGCCCCTCCCCGAATCTCGACGGCCTCCGGAGCGCTGTCCGCGGCCGGACCGCCCAGCCCCAACCGAGGGGCAGGTGGGGGGAGCCCCGCCGGCCCGAGGCGCGGTGAAGGCCTGGCACCCTCCGGGAGCCGGGTTGGAAGCGTTTCCTTTGCAGGTTGGGGGGGGGTGTGTGTGTGTGTGTGTTTAAAAATAGCTGCTGGTGCGAGTATGGGGCTGAGCGTGCCTCCCCTTAACTTGTCGGTACGACTTATGTCTTGCGTCCTAGGCTGAAGGAGATACCAAGGGCGATAAGGCCAAAGTTAAGGATGAGGTAAGAAGTTCAATATTTTGAGAAAGTTGGATCGTAAAGTGTTTATGCTGGAGAATGAGGTTTAACTTCATCAGAGTAAAGACCGGGGGGGGGGGGGGGTTGGTCTTGATTGATTCTGACTTTTCAAAGTATTAACTGTCTTTTAAGGTTAACCATGAAAAATCTACTTAACCACTGTTAGCTATTAGTAGTGATTTAAACGGGATAGTCTCATGTTTCTTGAGAACGGGGAAAAAGTGAGCTAAAAACTTAAAACATTACTTTTGGGATTTTACTTCTTTGAAATGAGAGTCGCTTAAGAGAGTTCATATTCCATCACGTTAAATTCAATCGTTTTTCTTTTTTAAATAGCCACAACGGAGATCGGCGAGGTTATCTGCTGTGAGTATTCTCTTGTTGAGCAGAGATGTCACAACACTTCATAGTTTTAAGCTTGAGTATTACCTACCGCATCTGTGTGGGAACTGTAGGTATTCTGGAGAGACGCATTGTTCAGTTGAAAGAAAGTTAACGAACTGCCCCATTGTGTGGCGTTACGGGAGTGGTAGAATAATGGAGAAATCAAGTAAGTGCTTCAATTTCGAATGTTTTGATTTGCTTCCCTAAAACTAAAATGTTTGGGTTGAATATTTTAAAAAAGGAGTATGTTTCGCTTAAAATAATTTGAATAACACAAGGGGGTTTTCTCACTTACAGAAGCCTGCTCCTCCGAAGCCAGAGCCTAAACCTAAAAAGGCAGCTCCAAAGGTAAGTCGTTGTGTCAGTGCTGTTATCGAGAGGTAAATGGGTTGTGAGGTTTAGATTTGTCTGGTAATAACTAATAAAACTTTGAATAACAGCGTGTGTAGTAATGAAATTGAGCTGCGTCGTCGCTTCTACAAAGTTGCACTGAAAACTTCCGAATTTTGCAAAATTTGCATAAAAAATACCAACGTGGAGACTCTTCACGGTTGTTGTCAGTCTCTTAAACGTGCAAACATTTGTGTGTTCCGTTCTTTTCGGGCCGACATCCGATGTTGGTTTTTACCATTCTAGTTTTTGGATTCTGGTGGCTTAATGACTGGATGTTGGTAATTGTAATGGTGTACGTCATCTTGCGTTTACAGAAGAGCGAGAAGTTGCCCAAGGGAAAGAAGGGGAAAGCTGATGCTGGCAAGGAGGGAAACAACCCTGCAGAAAACGGAGACGCCAAAACAGACCAGGTATAACAGCGGCTCTGGCAGCTTGTGTTAACGTCAGCAAGTTAGTTTTTTCCATATCAAACATAGACAGGTCTAGGCTTGCGCTAATGAAGAGGAATTATTGCTTGATTATTTAGACCCGTTGCTCACGACACGGCTACAGATGGGGGGGGGGGGGGGGGGCGTTGCTTGGTTGGTAAGGAGTTAAAGTTGTCTGTTTGCCAGTTGAAGTTGCCACGTGAAAGTTGCTGTTCTGCCTTGTTCTGAAAATGCGTAAAGTTCGCACGTAACAAAGGAGCTGCAGGTTGTCTTTTACGGTACTTCAAATGTTAGATTTCGTTTCCTTAAGAATTAGGGCGCTGCAGCCCAGATAAGATTTCTTCTGTTGAGAGAACTGCTATTTAGAAAAATGAGTTCTCGGTCGTTTGGTGCAAGCGCGTGGTGTATATTGACTGGTTCCCCTTTTTCTTTTAGGCACAGAAAGCCGAAGGTGCTGGTGAAGCCAAGTAAAATGTGTGAATTTTTGATAACTGTGTACTTCTGGTGACTGTACAGTTTGAAATACTATTTTTTATCAAGTTTTATAACAATGCAGAATTTTGTTTTACTTTTTTTTAAGCTATGTTGTTAGCACACAGACCGCTTCGTTGTTGTGTTTTGAGGGGGGTCAGTGGGGACAAATGTCACTTAGTCTGTTTCTCGGAACCTAAATTTTAATACGAAAAGTTTTCCCGGTCCCCCAGTTTTTGGAAGAAGGGCTCTTCCTGAATAGAGGAGGAAGGGATTCCTTCATGCTGCACGTCTGTTAAGTTCTGTGAAGTGCGTCCGAGTGAACGTCGAAGCTCCCAAGATGCCTGTTGCCGACTTCAAAACTGCAGTTTGTAACGCCCTCTCTATTGCCTTTCACGCCCTCGTTGTTTGCCTAGAGCCTGTCACTCCGAAATACGGCAAAAACGGCATTTTGGGACTTGCCACTCTCAATGCATTGTCGGGTGATCCTGACTTCGGGTGTCTGATTTGGGATATAATGGCTCGAAAAGGAGCTGTACTTCCTCTTTTATATTGTGGATCTTCAGATTAAGAAACCTGCATTTTAATTTTTTTCCTCTAAAAGTCAGGGTAGGTTTGTGAAGAGTTGTTAAACAACATGCTAAATGTGAAAGTGTCCACCCTCACTCTAAACTTTTCCCTTTACAAGTATGAAATGAAGATTCTTCAGTTTTATAGCAACTTTTACGTTTTGGTAGTCCATGAAGGGAGGGGAGTTTGACAGTTGTTGTAAAATGTTGCAGATTGTAGCCCATGTCCTGCCTAAATTACCATGATTGTTTATGAAAAGTACCTTTAATAAAGCTGGATACGGTTTGGCTTGGACTGTTCTTAATGCCTGTCTAATTTCTCTTGCCTTTATTTCATCTCTCATGTGGTTAGTGTCAGCAGAGTACTTGCTGTGCACATGCATGCGTTTGTATTTAGGCAGTGTTTTGCTAATGGCCAAGAATTTGTTTTAAGCATCTTAATTCAGATAATTAATTCAGACTTAATTCACAAGTGAAAAGCGAGAGATTTCCTTGTCTAAAAGCTAGATCGCTGCAGGGTGTTTTGAAACTCTGGGCTTACTAGGAGGCCCAAAATGGAGCATGTAAGTGAATCTACTGAGATAAATTATCTTTGTTATCGTCTAAAAAGTAGTGCTATACAAAAAGGGGAAGAATACAGCAATCTTGCAGTCGCTGCAGAGAAAAATAAATTTTGGTAAGCTTTTCTTGGTAGTGAAACCAGAACTAGCTGCATAAAACTGATTATGTGTTAGACTTCTGCGCTTAGGCTTGAATATTGTTGCTTCTGCTAATCAAATACAGACTTTGCTGTGGTAGTGACTAAGCAGGAGACAAGATTTCTTGAGTAAAAACGCACCACTTTTATAGTCGCTACTTACGCTGTAGAGCAGAGCCAAACCAAAAACCCTAATCTGTGAACGTCTCCTTCAGTAGCTTTCTCAGATGGAATATTTTTTCCATCTCTGCTTGGCCTTTCCTGGGACTTCAGTCTCTGTTCTCCATTAGGTTCAGTGACCTGTTTCAACCTGTGCTGTTTTCAGAGGGAATCCAATGAAAACGAACGGGGCGGAGTTTCACATCAAGAAGTTTTCTGTGTCTGGAGCGCTAGAAGTATTCTAGAATGGCTGGACGCACAGAAAACGGCCAGTTGGAAATGTACCAATATGAGCTACTTTTCCATCTTGCATTATTGTAGCTGGTATGTCTGACAGTTGCCCTAGCAAACGTAAGAAAAATAATGTTTAATCATCTTGCATATACCCCACCCAGAAGCAGCAGCTTAGAAGCGGCCAACGAAAATACCGACAACTTACCCGAGCGACCAGGCAGTAGGATGCAGCTGCTGAAAGGCTGCGGCTCCCCAGCAGTGGGGACAGGGAGAAGAGGTCGTTGACTGTCCAGGGCGTTCTCCGAGAGATGCAGCTTGTGAGAAGCCCTGGGACATCCGCGCGCGGGGTTGAGGTGTTGGGGCAAAGCAGAAAGTCGGTCAAGGATTTACAAGAAAGGCTGTTAGGGTACCGTGACGTTGTTCTGATTTGCTCTGCCTTGTCCTGTGGAAGAGACTCTCCTCGTCGGGAGCGAGAGCGGTTCAGGCGCCTGAGCCGAGAGGGCTGGTGGCAGGTTTGAACTCTGGATCCCCCAATGAGTCTTGAGTTTTCAAGTACCGGAGGGAGATGAGCCTTGAGGCTCATTGTGGAATGGTCTGAGACTTGGTCACAACCTGGGTGACGCTGTAAGCGCTCTCTGGATGGTGAAACTGGGATTTCACCCAATAATAATAATGTAATTATCATTGCATTAAAGTAATATTTTAATTAAATGTTTTAAAACCAGACATTTCGAAATAGCCTACCTTGCTTTTGCAGAGCCTTATGTTGTTGGGCTTCTACAAAGAGAATGAGCAGTTCCAAATGAGTCGGGTTTTGAACGGGGTGCCGCTGGCCGGGTTGCCAGCTGGAATGCTCTGGTATTCTCTGCGAGCGTCTCTGTGGTTGGAAGGTCTCTTCATCCCCTAGTCATAAAATAAAGTACTGCTAATAAAGTGTAATTGCAGGGTTTCTTTTTGTTGAAGAACTTGCTGCTTAACTATCCCTTAGTTTTTTCAATACCTAGAAGCCTAAAAACTGAGTGTCGCTGTGCTGTGCGTTACTGTACAGGACATTTTTTCTCCAACCGAGCAGGGAAATTACTGTTTTATGTGGTAACTGCCACGTAAGTTTCTCTGTAGTTACTCAGCCGTGCTATCTTACTGCTAACCAGTGAACTTCCAAACCTCATTACATCGCGGGTGTACTGAATCGACTGCCTTAATGTCTTTGCCACACACGTTACTTCATGCTGATACCCTAATACGCTTTGGAAAGTATTGACGCTTTCGTTTTTGCTACAAAACTCCTGTATTTTCCTTTATCCTGGTCTGAAATCTACTTGCTGATCAGAACGTCCCCTCTCCCCGATAGGTGTAAAAGTTGCTGGAGAAGTTTTAAACCCCCCTGGACGATCTGTGTCTGGGCTGAGTGAGGGTTCTGCCTGTCTCTTCTCTACATAAAGTGACGCATACATTCCCTGCTGCAAGATTGGAACCTCTTGCTCCATCTAAGGTGTTTCCCACTGGATGTGCCCTTGTGCTGGAGTTATTGGCCTGTTGGGCTTGACTCGACACGCAGGGCTCATCTGTTTCTCCTTAAGCAAGTAGAGGGTAAGGGATGCTAAAGACAGTAAATCCAACTAATTAGTTCTGTAAATTAAAAGCTAAAGAGCAGGCAACCCTGCGCTGCAATCCATGCATGTTTAGTGGTTAGAATAGCCACAAAGCTGCATCTCCAGCTGCCAGAACGCCTTAAGCTAAAAATAAGTTTTTCTGTCAAATAGTAATCATTTTACATGGAAAACTCTGTATCTGCTGGGAACGTGATTTATGCTGCCGGGTGCATTTAAGAAGCTGGCCTGTCGGGTGGTCTTTGCATCAGCATGTGTTTTGTCCTATTTGTTTGAGCTTACAAAAACTGGAGACCACCAGTGTTTGATGGAAACAAAGCTGACACGAAAAACTACCCAATGATCTGTCGAAGGGTACCAGGGCTATGCAGTAATGTGCAATTATTTTCCAACATAAAAGGTGGAGAGCATCCTATTTTAAATCAAGCTGAGGATTTGAGCATTAAAAGAACTGGGAACGCGCGACAACAGTTGCCGCTTGCAGCTGACGATTAGGAAAGGCCATGGATTGCACTAACTTTAGGTAAAAATACAAGTACTGGGTGTAGAGACAAATAGTACCGTCAGAGCTCGGTTGCGTCCCTGGGCTTTGCTCAAGTATCCTACCTAGGAATATGTCTCTCTTGTGGGAGACATCATGCTCTGTTTTTTGTCCACTGTTCTTCAGTACTTCTCAAATGTTGGTATTTTGAGGACCAGCAATGACATTTTGGAAGGGTTAAGCAAGCTGGGATCCTGGTAATGTTCGGACAGCCGGATCACTTCATTTTAGATGGTTACTGTATGCCTTGAAAGCTGCGCTAGGCTGTTAGGCAGTGCTGGGTACGTCGGATGTGTCCTGTACTTAAACTAAGACACGAAAACCTTTTGTCTTTCTCTAATTACCCCAGTTCTGAACATTCACTGTCAATTTACGTGATAATTTTTCTTGTTCTGCTGCCTGATACCTTTCCCAGCTTCATTTTATCCGTCCTCTTACAGAAAAACTTGACTTGCACAAGGGATGTACAATGAACCAGAAGCCTGATGCAATGTGCCGGGGGAATCTGTTGCTCGGAGTTGCAGCTGCTTGTATGCAAAGGGGAACAGCCGCATCCAGGATCCAGAAAGTCACCACTGACAGTAGAAAGGCAAATGAGTAGGTTCAGCGTTCTTTATCAGGCCTTGAAGAAGTAGTTGTGTACCAGTATGGTTTAAATCCATGTAAAATTGGTGGCTATGCCACTGAATTGTTTCTCAGTTTATTAATTTCAGCACAAATTGTCTGGGAAATAGACCCGAACTGCTGTTATCATTTATTTGCCTCTTAATAGGTAAGATTGCAAAGAACGGCCGAGTTCTTAACGGCGCTGAAACCTTTGGCAGGCTTCCAGCGGAGCCTGCGGATGATTCTTGTTTTCCTAATACTTCAGATTTTTGCTGGGGTCTTAAGAACATTTAGGTTACTGAGAAATGATAGAGCAAAGTCTCTGGACTCCCCAAAGCGATGTACTAAGCGACAATTAAAACTGAGTAGAAGTTAGTGTGAGCTACTTGCAGGCCAGTGGGTCGCTTACCGTAATCCTACAGAACCACCTTTACCCCAACCGTGTTTTTACTTTCAAGTGAAAGTGGATTGGGCTAAAAAAACCGTAAGAGTTTCAGGATAATTTCCTCCTGCAGCAGTTTTCATCTTGCATTCACAGAGCTCAATTATATTTGGAAAAAGTGACAGTATACTCCTCCCGTCAGCCGAGCCCTGCCATGGGTGGGTATGAAAAGGAATGAGGAAGGAAAACGGACTAAATTTCAGTGAGCGCACACAGTGAATATTGAGTTGCAGGATCATTTGTGTCAGAAGAATCACCTAGCTTGATGGCACAGGGATTTCATTGTCCCTAAATCATCCCAGATATGGTAATACCATACCCAGGGACTAATATTGCTGACTATAATTTTTGAGAAATGGGTCCTTATCCTGCAGTTCGTAGAGATGAAATGGAGCGGTAGTTAAACTCACAATTTACAATGCGAGCCCATCCTCGTTGGCAGGGGATGGGAAGGAGATGGTACAGGGGGAGCTGATTCTGAGTAAAGTTTGATCAAGGCTAATGAGGAGGAGATACCGACTAATAAAGAGCTTTAATAAGTTGACATTAGGAAGACTTCTAATGTGAAAGGCTGGCGCTTTTTTTTTTTAAACTATTATGACAATTTTGGTTTTTAACCATCTCCTTGCAAAGGGAATTTTTAAGGTGCTGGAAAATCTGTGGCGTGACAGAAGAAATAGCCACAGAAAACATAAGGGAAAACTTCCTAAATGTGAGATCTATTAAAATGCATTAAAGACCCCAAACAAGAATGTTTCATCGTCTTAGGTGCATAAAACCAGCCTGGAGAAAGTACTAAGAAAACGTAGAAGGAAGGGTCCTGCAGTGGCCGGAGATGACCCAGGTGTGTAACAGCTCATCGCTCCACCTTCCAAAGCACCTGCAGGTACTGGAAGACTTCGCTTTTTGCCACCGGATACTTAAACCCCAAACTTTCTAGGTTTCCCCTTCTAAACAGATTTGATAGTGGATTTTGTTTTGTCTTACTCAATTATCCCACTGAGTTTACTTTTGGATTTTTAACAAATTTCCCTCCAGGCAACAGCTCTCCCCTGCTTTCAAGCTCGTTGGTTGCTGTTGCTGTGCAGAGGTGAGTGTATACAGCGATCATGAAGCAAGAGAGGAGTTACTATTAGATTACTATTAATCTAGTTACAGTAGATTACTATTGTAGCATTGCCCAGACAGGCGATTTTGTGTGCCTTTATTCTAATAAAGTGGTATCTCTGTGCTTACTGTTGATGGAAATAAGTGTTATCTCAGTATAAGAACTTATGTACATATATTAGGGGTTCCTAGTCTAGCCTGAGGACTGATTGTAAACTTAGGCAATTAAATTAGGTTTTCTCGTAATTTCCTTCTTACTGGAGATAATACCAGAGATTGTTACTATGTTGTGGGTGTTTGGTGAAGAGGTTTTGTTGGACTGCAGCCTGGTTCGAGATGCCCACGTTTCCCTGCCGCACCGAGACCAAATCAGCTTCCGTGTTGGCAAGCCCTGCAGAAATCAAGGAAGGAAAATTCCATTGATACTGAATTAATTTCTCTTGCAAAAAATACCCACGGTTTCAAAAGTAAGCTGGGTCTGAGGCACGTTGGCAGGGGAAGGCTGGATTTGGCAGCCTCGCGGTACCTCCTTGCCACGGCCCAGTGGCACTTGTGTGGTGCTGTTTTTCTCATTAACCACCCCTTTGATTAACAGCCTATTCCTTCCCTTCACCACATGGTGGTACCAGGAAACACAGAATCGGTGCTTGGAAGCCACTAAATGGCAGGCAGCGTCCAAATGCAGCACAAGCTGCCTGTTAGCAAACTTGGGAGACTGGAGCCTGGTTTATCCTGATTTATCACAATCTAATGTGTGTTATTTGCTTTTAGAAAGCAGGAGGAGCGCTCCTCCAGCAACCTCCACCCCCCCTGCTCTTCTACCACCTTCGGAGGACCGGCATTAGACAAATCATAATCGCCTGAGCAGTGTGAGTCCCCTCTGAGCCTCTCTAATGTATCTATACAATCACAGTATGCGAGCGCTTTCCGGTTTTTACGTTTTTGCTTGAAATCCAGGCAGAGTGCTCAATTCATCATCAGTTTACAGGCATAGCTGACATCTCGCAGGAACCTATCCGTGGTATAGCAAGCCTTTGAACTTAGGCTTCCCAAATTCTATTTTAAGAATCACTGGACCATTCCATTTCTTCCTTGGGCAGTTATTGCAGCTGCTGTGGCACATGTCCTGAAAATTTAAGCCTAAACTAGAGCTGCCGCTATCCATCTCGTCTGTCTTCAACTGGGGAAGGGATACTTTATCTTAAACCCAGATTTAAATAGGTATCGTATAAGCCTGGTCACTTTTAGGCATGTTGGTACAACCTACTTATATCAGACTTGCTGAATCTTCAACCTGAGATTACAGAATAAATTGTATTGGTCAAAGAAATAACACTTTATTGAAAAGCTTCCTGCGCTTTTTGCCACGTCTCCTTTTGCGTTTGTATGTCAGTATTTTGAGTGTGTGTGCTTTTTCTCTACAAGCTAAATACAATCTGGGAAATCAAATCGCAGTATTTGTGCTAATTCACAACGCTCCTTAAGAGTCTGACTAGTGTGATTTTTCTGATGCTGTAAAACTCTGTGCTCACTTTGCTAGCCAGCAACTTTTACCAGCATTGCATTTGTTAAGTCTCCCAGAATGCTACCCTATGACATGTATTGGGCTGAAGTAATGCCATCAATCGCAGAGAGCTGTTTTTCCTTCACCTTTTACATTATGAAATATCTCAGTCATTGGGTTATCTCCTTCTAACACATGCTTTCCATGTTTACCTTTAGCAAGGAGCAGTGCGTAAAGTTGGAAGGGAAGCGGCTGCTTCCCAGAGTTGGCGAGATTGCATGTGGAGCACTTGACACCCTCACGATACTTCCTTGAAGTGGATGCAAAACGGAAAGATGAGCTCCTGGTAAGCCAAACTCATTCCTTTTCTTCAGTTCTCAGTACCTGCTTGGGGCAGGGATTTATGCATTTATTGGGGCGGGGATTTATGCATTTATTGGATGAAGTGGGCAAAACACCACCCAGAATTATAGGGAAAAGGCAGAGATTTCCAGTCACTGACAAGTATAAATGCTGTGGCGTGAAGATGTAGGAAACATTGAAACCAAATGTTTCAGGGACATCTGAGTGTGCGCTGTACTGAAAAATATGATGTAGATTTTATTCACGTCTCCATTAAACAGGCCCTGTCACCATGCCCCGCCAGTTCCTAGATAACAAACCTACAGTGATTATTCAGTGATTAGCAAAATGAGCAGACTGAGGTTCTTATCCGTTTGCATGGGAGTGCTTTGGGAGTTCGGTTTATTGATTAACTCGGTAAACGAACAATTTCTGTCAGCAAAGCAAGGATGAGCCAGCCTTAAGCTGAGCTTACGGTTTGTGTTTGGGGAGGAGAATAATAGGCCAGCTCAGCCCAGAACTGGGGATGCTGATAGACCCTTTCCTCCTGTCATTCAGAGAGGTGGTCGGGCTGGCAGCCCCGCAGCCGCCTGAGTGAGCACACTGGTTGGACTGAAGTGTACTGGCCCCAACTAGGTAATATTCTATACAGTGCCTGGCTTGCACACACGAGTAAACAGATTGTTTAAAATAAAACCCCCCAATGTCATCCCAAGGTCCTTCTCACATGCTGTGTGCTCGGCACTGGGTTTGTGCGTTCGCTGCCTTTGTGCACCAGAGCGGTGAGGAGTGCAGTGATTTATTTTTCAAAATCAAAGGCGTTGGGTTCCTGCCCAGTATGAAGAAACGGTGTCTGAGCAGGTAGCTCATTACACAACCAGACGTAGGTGAAGACAGAACTGTGGCTTCTTTGCACTTGTGTGCAGCTAACCCAGCAGCAGTTCCCATGCACAGTTGCCTTATGTAAGTCTCTGTGCAATACCGGGCTTTCCTCGCAAGAGGGATTCTTCCAGCATCGCCACCTCACCCACACTCGGGTTCTGCAGAATTTTTGCATTTCAGACACAGTCCCCGTCTTACACTGGGAGGCAAATAACTCAATTTTCCCCATGACTGGTGCTAAGAACTGCAGGACCAAGAGGGGTAACTAACCGATGCTCCGGGTAGGCTGGTTTACCCTGTTCTTTATCCAGACTGGTTTGCTTTCTGACATAACCCTTTCACTTCACTGAACAATTAATTTCTAAGGCCATAGTGATGATATTTAAACCCATCCATTTCTGTCTGTGTAGTGATGATATTTAAATCCACCTGTATCTTCCTCTTCCGAAACGCTTCTGGCAGCAGGTGAGCTTGTGCCAGCAGCGAGCTGGTGATGTTGTAGAAGGGACATTTGTCCGTTGGTAATTGACTCCCATATTAATTTCCAAGGAGCTGGCAAGCAGCTGCCAAAAACCTGTTTTCCATCTCTGTTGATCAATATTACCTTTCAACAAGTATATGGTGTTACTGAGCGTTAACAGCTAATAGCACTGTTTCTTGCACTATTTTAAGGACTGTGGCATACCCCAGAGTCCTTATATTTGAGAGAAGACTTTTTAGTTAAATAACGTTACATCAGATGTTATTTATTATCCGTTTCCAACACACTGACCCTACTTCCACTGTATCTTACGCTGGGCTGCTGCCACAGGACATTTATCTCCAACATTATGTTAGTGGCTTCTTAGGTTAAGGGGAAAATGATTCTGTGCAGGCTTTAAATAGACAAGTAAGCAGGTCTGGCCAGGACTTTCTGAAACTAGGTTGTGAGCAAATATCTGATTTCCCACAGGAAAAGGGTGAAAGGAGTCGTTACCTACCATGCAAGTCTCACTTTTGCTGTCACTGAAGTCAGCGGCAAAACTTAAACCATGTTCCAGAGTTGGAATCTTTTAAAATGCTCACTGCCTCTGGCAAAACCTTTATTGATACAAAGCAGCGTGCACTGAAGCTTTTATCTATCCATTGGGTGACAAAACACCCGTCGCTGAAGTTTTTACTTTGTAAATTGCTGTTCCTCAGTGGCTGGAGGCGCACGTGTGAGCAAAGCAGAGGAGAGCGAGACGGGAGATCCCACCGCGTGCCCCACCGACGGTGAGGACGTGTCCCTTGAGCACTCTGGGTGCTGGAGGTTTTTCTGTGCATTGAGCAGTCTTTGTTTATTTTAATTTTTTTATGTGCTTATTTTATGAATTCTTGCATATGAATGTTGGGACACATTTCTCTAGAAAAGTTATTTAGTCCCCAGCAGTAAAACTTTACCATCTGAGCAACACTACCCTCCGCTCTTTACAGTGACAGAGGAAAGACACAGCCGCAGCATAACAAAGAGATGGCTTTCAGTCACACAGGTGCCCACAAAATTTAGCGGAAGAAAGATAAAAGTAAGCTTCTTGCTTTTGACCTCAGAAATTATATTTTCTGAGCAATTCTGGAGTATGACAATGAAATGAGAGCAGCACACAAGAATCAGGCAGGCGGATTTTTAGCCTGCTAACAGAAAACCCTTTGGGCTGAACTTTGAATGCCTATATAGTCACTAGAGAATCATTCTGAAAGAGGATTTTTCTAGTTAAGGATCAAGTGGTTCCTCTTTCATTAGCAGAGGTGTAAGTACTCTAGGTAAACTCACCGAGAAATGCACCAAGCCTCTCCTCAGAGAGCAGAAAAGGCCCAGCTGGACAGTCCTTACATTTCTAATATAAAACACAAGTGCCTCTTTTGGAAAGAGGAATGTCTAAAGAGCAGTCTTCAAGCTCCCTTCCTTTACTCATCATGAAGGCGAGAGGAGGAAAAGAGCAATTTAAAAAGCAGAAACAAAAAGTTCCTCCACCATTAGCAAATGCTCTTCTGCTGTCAGGTATTGGTCCTGTCCCCGGGGAAGCAAAGAGGAAATATTCTGAAATAGCCAAGCAGCAAAGTACCAACCTTGTATTTCTGCACCATTTTATGGTGTGCTGAGAGACATGCAACACTGCAAAATATCCAAGAGCCTCGCTAACTCCAGAATCTGGGGGGTTTTTTTGTAATGCTGATGAGGGACAGATAGATTTTCTTCTGCCAGGTAATCGGGTTTCTGACATCCCTGAACCTGTTGTGCCTTTTGTTCACTCCCCAACAAGGAAACCATTGAGCACCGTGTAGATGTAGCTGCTACCTGACCATGCAAGCCGGCTGAGTCATCTGTGCTGCTGCGCTGTCTTAATCAGTTTCTAAAATACAGAAAACAAGTGTTATTAGATGAGAAGTTGGAGTCCTGCTTCTCTCTCCCTAAATGATGAAGGCACCTCTTTCCCACACCTCTCTAAAAAATCATGCTTGTATTATGTCTTCCTGTGTAATACAGTTGGTTATTAGGCCAAAGTATTCCCAGTCAGGATAATTTCTCATATTTTGGAAGTTTATTTCTCTGGTTATTTTTGTGATGTGGCTTTTCAAGGCTGGATGTGTGCAACAGTCTCTGTTTTGTAAGACTGAGAAATAAAATACTGCCAGTCCTGAGTATATCAGTCTTAAACGAATCAGAAATAAAGTTTGGTTTTTCCCCTAAGGAAAATAGTTTACTGGGGTCTTTAGGCTTCTCATCAGGATTTCTGAAATTCACTTCCAATTTTGAAATGGTTTCTTTTTTTTTTTTTTAAACTTCGGATGATGGCGTCCCAAACTGTGGAATGGGGTAATTAGGAACGGGTATTTGTGTGTGCCCTCTATTAAGCAGGACGAGACTTGTTCAGTTGCATGATGTAGGCTTGAGACCGCGAACACTGGAATGACATTTTCCTCTCACCGGAGCTGGGTTTCTGTTGAAATGTGCTTTTGTTTTCCCCTACCCTGTCTGGAGAAACTGGGACCTGTGTACTGAGGGCATCTATTTGTACCCACTTAAAAGCCCCATCACTTGTTTACAAGTTCTTAAACCTAAAAGAACCATAAAAACCAACTGTATTTAGCACTGTTGTTTACTCAGCTTTCTCCCTGGCTAGGGGACGGTGAAAACAGGCCTGGCAGTTTCACTTCTGTTTACGGTTTCTAATAGTTTTCTCTTTCATGTTGTCCCTCCCTCGCATAGCACTACACTGAAACAAACTGCAAACATATCTGTATGCTAATTAAAAACAAAATTTCCCGGATAACTCACTCTAAATAACTCACCACCTGGGCTGCAAACCTGCTTTAAAAATTGAAAATAAAAAAAAAAAGAAAGCAATTGCTTGTATTTTATATAGGGTTTTGTAAAAGCCTTTTTCAGGTGTAGTTTGAGCCACACTTGACCTCTCGTTTTTTCTTTGAAGCAGGCAGCTGAAGTCACTGGAGCCTGCAGCGTTCTGCCTGGGTGTGTGTGCTAAGGCACACAGCAAGCGCGTGCAGCCAGCAGAGTCCAAGTCCGTAGCAGCTTGTCATGAATCCAAAAGGCTGAGCGAGAGCAAAGGCTGAATGGGCTGTGAAAACAGCTCCTCTGAGGTCCTAGGAAATAGCCAAAGGTTAGGACAGCACCAAATGCAATTGGGCAGAGCATTATCAGACTCACATAGTTGGAATACCGAAAAAGCAAGTCACCTCCCACTCTCCCCTCAGATGATGTTGAGATGTCTAGGTTTGAAACAGATTATTTGCGCCTTTTGTTTGGATGTCAATGGTTGTGTCCTGCGTAGGAACAGGAGTGGACCACCACTCGTTTATTTGCATCCAGGAAAGGGAAGGTAACTGATACGGGGAGGCTGGCAGCGATTGTATCCATGACAACCAGCAGATACGGCCTCGCTGCTTTGGCGGCTCATTCCCCACCACCTCCCCTACCTTCCCAGGGCACATCCTAGCTCTGACGGGTCCCTCTCCTCAAGGCACCCCTTGGCTGCAGTTCAGTGTTCCTGAGAGATAGGTGCAAAATTCACAAATTAAGCGCGTTTCCTGGAGCCAACAGAGTAATCAATTCTGCCAGCAAAACTCTTCCCTGGCTTGAGCCGTGTGTGCTTCAGCCAGGGGCTCCCTGGGAGCCATGGATCTTTCAGAAGATCCATGGAGGAACGGTGTGGTTTACAGTAATACCACGCAGAAGCAGGGTGGGCTTAGCAGGCTGGTAGTTTGCAGAACCAGCAGGCAAAATGCAATATATAGTGCAAAAGAAAAGAGTTCCAGATAGGCTAGACACCTTCAGAAATGCAAGTGAGCTGAGCAAGGTAGCATGATGCTCAACCTTCGCAGGAAGTATCGGCAGAGGTTAAAGGCGTTTGTTCTATGAATAAGCCTTCAGTTTGCACAAACCCCGTGCAGGGGAATGAGAGCTGCCTGGGCTGTGCTCCCCGAGGAGCTCTTCATCCCACTGCCTGCTGTGGTGTAGTTTCTGCATTCCGACCGCTGCCTGGACCTGCCTTGGAAAACGCTGGCATTTCAGGCAGCTGCAATCGCACGCGGTGCTAAGGAACGGAAAGAAATCTGTCAGAAAAGCAAAGTGCAATTCTGCTGTTAAACGCAGCCAAAGTTTCTCATTTACAGGGCCCCTGCTTTATATCTTCGGTGTGATGTTTGTACCACGCTAAGGAAAAATGTGTCCCTGGGATCAAAACAAGGTGATTTATCATTTCTTCCTTCATAGTGGAAAAACAAAGCAGAAGAGGCAAGGAAATGAGATCGTGAATTGAGAGGTGGGGATTAGAAGACAGGACATGGAGTTCAAGTTCTACCCTGACAACCTATTGAAAACATGACTCAGTTTCCCTATTGGTACAGTGGGGATAACAATGAACTGCGGAACTGATTAGTCAATCTTAAAAATACAAAGAGGGTTGCTGCGAGCTCCAATTAGACGGCTCTCTTAGCGTAAACACAGAGCAGATTACACGAGTCTGTAAATTGTAGCAGGCATTTGGGACTCAGCCTTGCGAGTTCTCATGCCTGCAAGCTTTTTGCATTTCCTTATATGTGTAAAAGCAGCGTAGCATGAAGCAGGCACTTAACGAGAGATGCTCTCTGGCTTCGGTAAAAAGAATGGCTACGGTGAGCCGTGGGAGCACTGGGTTACTGTACGGTTAGGTGGAGAATCACTTGGGCAGCTTTTGGAATAATGAGGAAAAATTGGATCTGGTAACGCGGATAAGGACCAGTCTCGATACGTCCGCTTTGGAAGCGCTTCTTTGGGGATGACTGGCTTAACGAATGTTGTCAACCTCCCTGAAAAGGAAAACGTTACACGCCAAAAGCCGGCCAGCTGCAGAGGCAAAAGTATCTACAACGGTATTTGAGGAAGATTTGATGTTTTTAAAACCAAACTAAAACCGCGGCATTTTGAATTGTCAGTGATTGCAATACTGACAGAAGGGCCGTCCACCTGATCTGCAGCCTCCGTTTACCACAGCAGCAGCTCTCCCCAGCCTGCAGCTCTCTCAGAAAAATGCCAGTATAGATGTTTCAATCACTGTATTTAGCCATGACAGTCACCCAAACAGCAGGCTCTGCTGTTCAACTCCAGAGAACACTTTTTGTACCCTGCTTTCAGGATAGGGGCTGCTTCTTACAGCTGTTCTTTGACTAGGAAATAAACCCCTGGGGAGACCACTGCCTCGTTTCTCTTACCCAGACATCCTGCCCTGGACTTCCCAGCAATCTC
The DNA here is from genome assembly GCF_965638725.1 of Aptenodytes patagonicus. Classification (NCBI taxonomy): domain Eukaryota; kingdom Metazoa; phylum Chordata; class Aves; order Sphenisciformes; family Spheniscidae; genus Aptenodytes; species Aptenodytes patagonicus. The sequence goes on from NC_134969.1 coordinate 4,422,376, forward strand.
GTGTGGCACGTTTCACGTTCTGTTAATCAACTACGATTCAGCATTTATCGGGTGCAGGAATCGAGGGAAGGTCAGTGATAACAGATAGCTTCTATCAGAAGATAGATGGCTTCTCTTTGAGTCCTGTAGCTGGGGACTGAGAGATCTTAGCTTGTCCACCCAGCATTGCTGCTGAATTGCTGCGGTATTACCTAGGCTTTTTGGGGGGTGTTAGTATAATTTTGAGGATACTGTAGAGCTACCTCAGCAAAATCCTCTCCTAGCCTTTAATAAAAGTAGCTGCAGAGATGCAGAGAATAATCTTGCACAAGTCATTTGTGGTCTCCCCAATATCTTTAATTTGCTCTTTTATTAAAAGAAGTGGGCAGGATAATTTGGTAGTTTTATTTAGGTGCAGCGGTACCCGTGGGTTTAGAGCCATCTTTTTCTTCCAGCCTAAAGAAGTCATTGCTCCATAAAGCTTCATAATTTCTGTCTTTTGTCAAGTTCACGGTCAGCCTGCCTGTCTTTCTGCTGTGAAATATGAAGGACTTTCTGCATCTCAATAGACCTACCGGGGGATGGAAGCAGCGGCGGTTCCTGTCTCCCGTCCCTCGCTGAATTGCAATAGGCCTTGCTCTGCCTTTCAGACGGCTCCTCTGGATATTGCCCATTAACCTTTCACTGAGACCTTGACAATGAAGACTTGCTTTTCTCCTGGTTGCTGTACCACCCTATAACTGCCACTTTTCAACACTTCAAAAGGCATTTATTTTATTTTTAACATTTTTTTTTTTTTTACTGTTTATCATAACAGTCATGACCGTGGAGTCGGGAATTTCCCAGGAGTTAATGACCAGCCTGACTGAGATTGCCCCCTCAGCTGCTGCGGGTAACTGCTCAGCACCTGATCCTGCCTGACTTCCATGCGTAACCCTCCTTGGAAGTTGGAAGGCATTCGGTGGCTCACCTAATGGGAAATGGCCTTTGTGCCTGGCATTATGGCTTAAATATTCCCTCTGGGCTTGTCACCCAGGTGGGAAGCTCCAAGTGCACCAGGATGTGATGTCCAAAGGTTGGATTCATGGGGCCTGGCGTTAAAGCATGGCAGGTCACAGAGTAGCGTCTCATTTTGTTCTCCTTCCAGAAAGGATGCAGAGAGCGCTGTCCTACCCTCACCCCCCTCTGCATTCCTACCCCGGACCCGTCTGACACTCATGCAGAGCAGAAGGAAAGGGAGATGTGTTTTGCAAACAAATGAAGAAGGTAAATAGGACGCCGGTATTGACATCATCATGTTACTGATGCCATTTAAAGCAGGTTGCAGCAGCTGGAGGATGGATGTAACCAGACGGCACGCTGTGTACCAGGCCATAAGGGGAAATTATGGATAGCTTCGGAGCTGAATGAATAACTCTCCACAAGATCTGCTTCAGCTTGCTCCAACAGTAAGTGACATGAGTTTAATTGGCTATAACAGGACCTCACTTAGTACCAGTCTGGTGGATTTGTGTTATTTAATGCCTTCATCTGGGGCTCCAACACTTATGGCACAGAGGGGGCCCTGAGCACAGGACTCGGAGACAGCAGTTCCCAGGCTTGGCTCCAGCACTTACTGTCACCGTGGGAATTCTCTACACTTGATTCCCCCACATGCAAGTAAGATGACAGCTCTAGCCTAAATCACAAGCAGGTCCTGATGATGACTTACAGATTAGCTTCAAGTGCTGTGAAGATTAACTGGAATTTTTCAAAGCGCTGGGCTCTGTCCTAGTTCGGCTTTTTCGGAGTTCGCCGCCCTCTCTGAACAGGTTAAGGGCTAAGGGCTGTACAGCCCCGGCTTCCTGGGACAGCTGCCCTCAGAATGTAAAACCCCAGCTGCGTATGCTTTCACTTAGGCTCATTAAATATTTCCAGCCACACCTTGATGAAGTCAACCCTTAGCGATGCACCCTTTTAAAAAGATTTTTTTTTTTTTTTTTAACAATTTTAAAATGAAACATGAAAACGCGGTGCTTTGGGGTTTGGTAAAAAGTGAGTAGAAGAGAACTTTTTCCTATTTGAGAAACCTAGTGGGTGAGAATAGCCGTGAACACTTGTGCTTAAGGCGCCTTTCCTCTGAGGCTCTCCAAAGGCCACAGAAAGGTGGATGTGTTTTTGATCCACGTTTTGTAGGGAAGGCGGGGGGGCACTGCAGGCGGTGATGAGCAGTGACTCATTGCGCATCTCAAACTTGGAATCCGGATTTCCCAGAGCAGTTTCCTGCTTAAACGGCGATCTGAATTGTGTCACCGAGTTTACCCTCACCACCTCTTCTTCTGGTGACGCTATGTGGCCCCGTGTGTACAGTGAAACAGCTGGGCACTCCTAGAGGAAAAAAAAATCTTTCCAAGGCACAGAAGATTTGGATACTCGGTGCCGTGTGTTTTTCAGTAGACGTTTGGTGTTCAGGTGCTTCTTGGTGCCTTGAGGGACTCCCTTGCTAGACATGAGCAGGCAGCGACTGCCCCTCTCACCTTGCAAGGAGCGAGCCGTACCCTGCCGGCAGTTTAAAGATCTGTTTGCATCCCAAATTCATCAGGAGCAAAACGCACAGGATAAGGGTGCAGCCGGCAGGGAACGGATCGTCCCTGGCCACCCCTGCTACCCGCAGAAGCTGCATGTGGCATCCATGCACAGCTCGTCATCTTTGTCCCTCGATAAACCCGCCACGCGTTGGGACACGTTTGCTGGATGCCTCCAGCTGGAGGTATCGCCCCTGCGCCGCCACCTCGGCTTCCCCCGGGACCCGCCGGGCCGAGACCCCTCCCGCCCCGCGGCCGGGCGGGCGGAGCCGCCCCGCTCCGCCCCGCTCCGCCCCGCCGCTCCCGGCCCGGCCCGGGGAGCCGGTGCCCAGCGCGGGGCGCCGCTCCGAGCCCAGCCGCGCCCGCCGAGCCCCGCGGGGCAGCCCGCCGGCAGCATGCCGCTCGCCCAGCTGGCCGAGCCCTGGCCCAACATGGAGCTGGTGCATCTGGACACGGAGGTGAGCGGGGCACCGGCCCTTCCCGGCGGCGAGGCGGGGGGGGAAGGGGGGGGGGGGGGCTCCGCGCCGCGCCCCCCCCCCCCCCGGGGGTCTCCGCCGAACAAAGGAGCGCCCGGCCCGGCGCGGCCCTGCCTCCCCCCACCCCAGCCCGGCGGGACCCTCCCGGCTGCGGGTGCTGCGGTGACCCCCCCGCCCCCCCCGGGCGGTTCCCCGGGGGGGTGGTTCGGCGGCCCGGGGCGGGGTGTGTGGGGGGGTCGCAGCCGGCCGGAGCTGTGCGCTGCCGGGAGCTGCCGCCGGCTGCTCCGGGGGCTCGGTGTGGGCACGGCGGGGAGCTCCGGGGGCTTCCTGTCTCCACTGCTGCCCTTGCAGGCTTTGATTATTCGGGGAGCGTGAGCAGCGTGCTCCTCGATCTCCTCCCAGACATAGAGGAAAACGGTCCCCGCTGAAGGCCCAGGGAATAAATGTCTCGGATTTTGGGTCTTTCTCGTCTGGGCTTCCTCGCTCTCCGCCTCCCCAGCCCCAGCCGCTCTCACAGGCCTGTGTTTCAAACTCCGATCGCGGTCCTCTGTCACTTCGCTGTCTGCTCTTCCCTCCTGCTTTGCTCTTTTCCTTCTAACGAAGACCTCGGAGCCAGATGTGCAGGACGGTGCACGGCATCTGTCCACATCTGCAGGCTTGCATCACAGCCATTTCAGAATAAAGGGACAGCTTGTAGCAGTTTTCACCCGTCGCAGAGCAGCCAGCTGAGGCACTGTGCTCTGGCACTCTTTAGTTAAACATCTTCTCAACCAAATTGGAACTAGCAGCTCTCCTGGAGAAACCAGAGGGATGGTGGGGATTTTGTCCCAGGTGTTTACTCAGACCGTGGCGCTTTCCCCTCGTTTTGGTTAGATTTGATGCTGTCACGCTCCTCTATCATGCCTAGGGATGTCGCGATGGTTAATCGGTCAGATTTGCTCATTCCTGTTTAAAATTGCCTCTTAAGATACCTCTGCTTTGAGTAGAGGCAGCGTTTCACCACCGCTGCAATGACAGCAGGGAGGTGTGCTGGTGATTGGAGGTGAGGTTGCCTAATTTTCATCCGCCAGGTACGGCACGGTTTCTCCTAGAGACCCCCCTGTGCGGGTGGGGTGCTGTGCGGAGGGTCTGCCTGTGCTGCGGGTGCCAAACAGCTGGCACGAAGGTGCGGTGGGCTAAGAGCATCTGCTCTGAAGCATCACTTGAGTTATGAGGATGGGTTTGTGCTCGAAGGTGGGAGAGGAGGTGACCTGCGGTGACTTGATTGCGATTCCTGAAACCGCGTTGTGCGCCCGGAGCCGGGATGTAGGTTATTGCTGGGAGACAGGGCTTTTTATTTGTGGTTTCTCTCTTCCTAAGTAGGAAGATAGCCTGAAAAGCCAGAAAATGCAACTAGACTCGTAGTGGGAGGGAACTAATGCTGGTGCCCAGGGCGGCGAGTGCCGTGGGTGAGATTCGTTTACTACTTAATCCCAGGTCTCCCAGGTGCCAGGCAGGTGCTGTGTCAGCATCACGGGATCTCTTCTGAGCGGAAACGGCCGGGGGGCTCCGGTGTATTTGTCAGCCCGAGTCAGCTGTGAAGATCATGGCAGCAGCAAGGACTGATTTTCCCCATTGCATTAGTAACGGGTGCGTTAATTGTAAACTGAAACTGGAGGGCCCGCCTCTGGCTTCTGAGCTACCCCCTTCCCCCATCTCACCTTGGCCAGAGCTCAGGGTCAGGGCCAGGAGCCGCTTGCAGGTGGTATTTCTGACGATCAGTCTTTTTACAAGCGATCGCAAGTGCGACGTTAGCAGCTTAGCTCCCTTTGTTTCGGGGTGAGCAGGTATGTGTGCTGGACTCCAGTGAGGAAAATAATATGGATGTTCTTCACCTCTAAAGCTGGCTGCCATCGCCGGGGCCAGACGTTAGAGGGTTCCCTGAGATCCAGCAGCGTATCTGCGAACAGCAGAGAGGGACTAGGGCTCGGGGGGAGTTTTGCACCTTGAAAGGTTAAATTCACCAAGGGTAGGGGCCCAAGGAGAAAGTTTTCACCACTCCTGGGCAAGGTGGCACCGCTGAGAAACCGAGGAGACTTTTCTGGAATGCCAGTTACATAAATTGCCCTGGGATCGCTGCCATCCAGGTTAGAAACCGGCTTCCTCCAACCTTTGCTTTCTGAGTCACGGAGCAGAGGTGCTGTCACCGTGCTGGTGGAGGCATCAGTCCTATTGTTAAGGGATTTGGGGTTTTTCCACTGCGCTCCGGGACCGTGGGCCGTCTCCTGCTGGGGACGGGTCCCGGCTGGTGCCCCTTGTCCCAGCCCACCAGAGCTCAGCCTGGAGCCGTGCCGGGGAAATGCATGGGAGTGGGTGACAGTGGGAGCTTGAACTGATCCACTGCAGGAGACAAGTGCCTCTGTCCCGGGGACTGAGCTAGCTTCGTAGTACTTCCCCCCCCCCCCTTCCTCTCTGTTGCTTATATTATTCACAATATTGCTTATGTAGTAGAAAAATCTGGCTGGGGCAGAGTACAAGCGATAGAGAGTGGAGCTGAATGACTTCATCACCATAGCGATGGTTACTGTCATCAGGGCTATGCTTTTCTTTAAACTCTTGTCTTGTTACACAAACATACAGCAACACAACTGACGTGGGATTACGCCAAACCCAACCACTTCAAGCTAATTATTTTTGCCTGTATATGTGTATCATCCTTTATTGAGCAGGAGCAATTCATGAATAACTATCTTTTTCAAGCATCTTAGCTGAACAATGCATAAAACAACGATCAAAAGATAGGGGAGGAAGCCGAGCAACTTTCGTCTAGGATATGCCTCGTGCATCGACTCCTCCTTCTGTATGGGCTATGTGAGTTCTTTTGGAGATCTTTATTTTTACAGAACCTTTTCCTTTCTCTGAACCGCAGTTCAGAGAAAGATGGCAAGATCCATAAATTCCACTTAATAATAATAAAATACCTTGTTCTTGTGTCAAACTAGCAGAAGCTCTGGGGTGAAGGGTTTCTTCCCTCACTCCTTCCTGCTTGAATGCTTCACGGTTCATCAAAGTTGGGTGTAAGAGCATCTTTGGGTACCTGGTACCCTTGTTGTGTTGTGTATGGGCATCTCAGAAGTGACTAGTCAAAACCTAGAGGTCCAGGAATAGCAGCAGGCTGCTTTTCTAAGCAGAGCTGTCGATAATCCAAGATGACTTGTGCTGATGGTGCGAACTGTAGAGCGCAGCCCTTGATGGCAGCAGGAGTGGGCACGGTCTCGCACGGTCCTGCCAGGGGTGCGACTCGTCGTGGTTTCAGATCAGAGCAGCGCTGTCCTGTTCTGTAAATTGCTCCCTGGGCTGCAGATTATGTGGAATTAAAGGGATTTAAAATGCAAGATGTCCTAAGATAAATATCTCCCAAGTTCAGCCAGGCTGGCAGTTGCATAACCGAATGCACTTGTTTTCCAGTATACTTTTCTGCGTGCTATTAAGAAAACTTATTAGAGCAGCGTGTGTACAGAAGGGCTTTTGCGTTACCTCTCGGGCAGTTTTAGCTGTTGCTCGCCCGGAGGTGCCCTCGCTGCCAGGCTGCCGTTCCACGTGCCCATCAGATTAGCTCTGTAATCCCTGTTTCCGCTCACCCCAGAGCAGTGCTGGCTGGAAAGCTGCAGGGACAGGCTACTGGCCCCTGGTGAGGCTCGTGCTGCTGCCTTCTTGGTAGCCCAAGCCCTGCTCTGCCACCACCGGCATCAGCTCCTTACTGCCCTGGGCACCCAAGGGAAGGAGCTGTGCCTCCCTCCTGCAGCAGGTATTGCCTGGTTGCTGCCTGCGGGGAGATCTTTGGGGTTGCTCTCAGAGTAGGACATTCAGGAGGCTCCTTTCCAACCCTGAGAACAATGTGCTGTAAGAGGATATCTGGCACGGAGGCAAACACACATGCACTCGCTAACACGCTGTGCGTGGTATGCAGGGGGAGTGCAGAAATAAAGCATTTTAAAGAGACAAATGTCAGACCAAGAAACCCACAAACTATTTCAGCTCTGCTTACGACGCGGTGAATGGCCGTATTTTATCTCGGGAGGTGATGAGTCTGTAGCTGTGAGCGTGTTTCCATCTTGGATGCCTACAAAGGCTCTTGAATTCCATATGAGGGAATAAAGACTGGGTTTGCTCTGGGCTAGAAGGAGAGCAATTAGCTCTAAATACTGCAGTTCTCTCCTTACACAGCTGGCAGCTTGAGAAAGTGACAGTTTCATCAGGAGCCTCATCCCTCTTAAGACCATGGACCTACCTGCCCAGGAAGCCTCCCTGGCATGGACACTGTTCTCTTTCTTTCCACATCCCTTCTCCATCCCCAGGTAGGACGGATTTCTGTCAACAGCAGCACGTAGGACAAGTGTTCCTCGGGGTAGGGAGCTGATGAAACGCAGCACTCAAAAGGTCTGGCAGGTCCGGAGGTAGCGCCCGCTGTCTCCTAGCTTATCCTTGAAGCTGAAGGGTTGGACAGACCCTGCATTCCCTCGCCGTGTGCTAGTCTTCCCAGGGGAATAAAAGAGCTTGTCCCGTGCATCAACTCACCCCCTCTCCTGACACGTGCCTTGTAGATCTGTTCTCCAGACCATGAGCTAGGCACTGCTTCCCTCTGTCCAACATGGAAATTCTACTTCTTAAGCTGTTTTAGACATAAACAGCCCTCCCCGAGCTATGGTTTTGATTAGCAGCGAGTTATGAATTGTTGATCAGTGACAGCTGAGCCAGTAAACATAAGCGTGTTTCCAAGTCTGGTTATCTTGAGCGCAGTGTCTCCCCCTCTTTGTGGAGGCTATACGTAAACACAAAATCTTACTTCACTTCTTAGCTATTCTTTGTGCTAATGGCACCAAGAGCTCCGTGTAAACATCAGGGCAACGTTCCTCTGGCAGAACTTGGCTTGCGTGGTAGTGCTATTGCTTTTTTCAGTCATTGGCTGAAAATACTTAGGAACTTAAGCCCAGTTTAAGTTGGTACTAAGGTGGAGCTCAGGGTGGATCCATATAAATGTAAATATTGCAGGGCCAGGGTCAGGCCAAGCGGCAGGTCTTCTCCCCAGCTGATGTGGTGGTACTCCACGCCGTGGTAGGACTAAGCTGTTCTAAGGTGCTGCAGGCAGCACAGGCTGGGCTGAGGTAGGAGTGGAGAGACCTAAATATGAAGATATATGGAGACTCTGGACTGTTGTCTGTGGATTTGAAGTATCTGAAAACTAAACTTGTGCTTAAATTTAGCTCTTCAGCGTTACACCTTTTATTGTGAGCTAGCCACGAGCAGGTAGCCAAGCGGTTTAAAACCAGCAGTGATGACCTCCTATGGGAAGCAGAAGAGCGTGAACCTGGAAGCATCCCTTGAATGTTGTAGAAAGCGAGTGCGGCATTAGAGGGAGGTTTTCTCGGCGGCCCCAAAGCTCTCTCAAGATCAACAATTGCAAGTTTTGCTTTGTATTAAAAGGAAGTAAGTTAAATTTGGCCCAAGGGGGAGAAGGGAATAGTGTAGTCCTAAGACAGGTGTCAGGTTGATGTCCTCTTGCTTCTCCAGGGAAGGAGCTAGCTTTGTTTCTGTTAGATTCCTGAAAGACTCTAAAACCCAGGCGTTCAACTAAGAATCTGAGGCTGAAATACAATTGCATTGCGCCTCTTCTCTTGGACCATAACAGCTAAAGAGAAGTGAATAAATTTGCCTTGCTCTTTCAAAGAAAGAGGACTTCCATGAATTTTTGCAGCCTGAATCTGTAGTGCAAATAGATGTCACAGCAAAATCTTCTTGCCCTTGTTTTTCTCCACAGTCTGCAGAAAACCTTTTGTACGTGCTTATCCTGCTCTGAGTATCTACGTCTAATTAAATCCCACCCACTTTTGCTCCTGCTGGCTTCTCCAGGCACGGTGCTGTGCTGAACCTGATACGCCTTTGGTTCAGCGCTCAGGGTGACCGGCTGATGCTACTCCAGGCGGTTCAGGTCACCTGCTGTGACTTTGTACAGAGCTCCAGCAGCAGAAGCTGGACTTGCAGGCCAGGGGTGGCCTGGAGCCAAGCAGGTGGTGCGGATTTCCTGCAGCGGTATCAGCTGCGATAGGGTAATAATAACTGATAAATGTTCACATTAAAGCCAACGTCATGGCAAAATGGCTGTTAACTGCACTCCAGCACTGCTTTCCCGGCTTCACCTGATCTCCCCTGCTTGCTTCTTCCAGTAGTCCCAGGGAAGCAGTGCAGGGGGTAGCCACAACGTGGGTGCGGGAGGGGTGGGATGGTGCAACCACACAGCTGCGTCTCTAGAGCAGTTTCTGCAGCACGTGGTGCTGAGGGTGGGACTCCTGTACCCACCGCCCCAGGGATCCACGCCTGAGGAGTGCAGGGGTGCCGTTCGCCCCACGAGTGATGGCCGGTACATAAGCAGCCCTAATTTCAGCTGGGGGGAGTGTGGAGAGTCTTTGAACAAGAGCCTTTTTCTTTTTTTTAAACAAGTTTTTTTGTCGTGGCAGATAGTGACCCCTAGGTGTATGGGGAGTGTTCAACCATCTTGTACCATGTCTGAAAGCGGCATCCTCCCCTGTTTGTCCTGCCTGAAGGGCTCTCAAAGCCAACAGCCTTTGTAAGGAGGTGTAAGGAGCGGTCCCATGCCTGGTGTGTGCTAATGGCAGGTTCTCTTCCTTTGCAGAATGGGCAGGCTGCTCCAGAAGAAGGTGGGAATCCTCCATCCAAGGTAAAAATGCTCTGGGGTTACGTCTGTAAGTCATCCCTCGGAGCTGCGTGTGGGGTGCGAGCTGACTTGGGGAATGGGTTGGGGGCGGCTATTTTTAAATCCTGTAAGCTGCTGCTTTGTAATCTGGATGAGTGCGTGTGGGAGTGTAAGGGACTGGTGTAGGGGAGCAGAAAAGATAAACCCTCTTTATTCCTGTCCCTTTGGTCATCCAAACACATCTGGGAAGTTTCCCAAAGGGCCATCTCAGTCCAGCACACAGGAGATGGACTGGAGGCCGTAGCAGAGAGCTAGAAGCGAGAATCCCTGGGGTGTTTCAGTGCCGTGTTTACACCCTTCTCTGTGTTGTGATTTTGCCAGATGGGATGAAAAATACGAGAGTATTTGGTGGGTTTGGCACAGCTGCCCTTGCTGAGCGTCTGGTATCTGTTTATTCTCTTGCCTTGGTGGGGCTGGGAGAAGCTCCACTTCTGTCAAGCTGCCCTCTGCGTCCCCGTTAACATCAGCAGGGAATGGTAGGGGGAGCTGAGCTGCTGTCTTCCATGTTTTGGGCAAGGGTCTTAATCTGCTGGACCTTCTTCAGACACCTAAAGCTCTTCCTGCTCCACACATGAGCAGCATGATGTTGAAGGACTTGATTTCTCTGACGTGAGCCCCCTCCAAGTACGAGACTGAGGACCGATGTTGTTAGCATGGTTATTTCCTAATTGTGCCCATACTTCTCTGTCCTGCAAGACACCGTGCAGGGTAGAAGAGCCATATCAGCGCCTTGAAATCATAATCCTTTCAGGATTTCCTTTTCGGATACGTACATACTATAACTGTGAAGAATGACACTACATGTTTGATTTGGCTTGGGAGACCTTGCTGAACGGGTTGTCAAGAGTTTGTCCGGTGCCTTACCCTCAGTGAATGCCCTGTAGCAGTTTCTCTTTCTGAATCATCGTCCGTGCTAAAGGCCACGGTGGCTTATTGTATTGTTTTCCCAGTTGGTTACCATTGTATTTTTAGTAAAAGAAATTTAAACCTGAAAAAAACAATTGTCTACTTTTCAGCCAGTTCTTTTTCTGGAACTTATGCTGGACTTCTAGCGTTGCCGTTGCATCTCAACTACCTGTTCTGCATTTCTGTCCCAGTCGCTGGACTGGCACTTTTCCAGTGGCCTGCAAGAAATCTGCCGTGGGTCAGGTGAACTCAGGTCAATGAGGCTGTGCCCTTCCCTCCCCTGAGAACAGTGGTTTTACGGCTCTTCACTGTGCCTGCATCTCTGGCATGGGGGAAAAAAAATAACCTGTCTCTTCTGGTTGGATTCCAGCTGGGCTTCTAAGACTTGAGACTTCGCCTCTTTCGTCTTCAAACACTTGGCTAAACTGCCCTCCCGTAAAAGCCGCTGAAGGATGTTGCTTTAAAAGTAATTGAAGATTTTTTTTCTTTGAAGGGCATCACTGGGACAAACCCTGGCTGATTCCATCTGTAGATGCAGCCCCACAGAAGGATCATGCGATAGAGACCAAAAAGCACTCGGCGTTCTCTTTGCTGCTCTGTGTCTGTCCCTCTGTGGGATATGGAAGTGAAGCCCCCGTTGCAGCCGGGGAGCTGGAGCAGAGCAGCAGGCAAGCTGTCCATCTTCCCACAGCAGGGAAACCACAAGGGCCCTGTGCTACGTGCAGGTGTCCTGCTTTCCACTTTTCCGAGGCACCATGGCCAAAATGCCTGTGAGCGGTGTCTGACAATCCCATTTTCGGTAACTTTTGAACACGTGAAGCCCTGCTGTGTGCTCCAGAAATAACCTCGGTCGCGTTTTCCAAGTTTGTCCGAGGTACGTTTGCTACCAGCACAGACAAATGAAATCCCTCCTATAAACACATACCTTCAACTTCAGGGCAAACTCTGGCACTCTGAACCAGCTGTGATGCTGCAGGCGGGGGAAGCAGGCAGCGCACTGAATATCTATGTGTTTTTCTGTTCATTTGGGGGTAGACGTCAGCAGCAGCTTCTGGCACCGGCTCTACCTACAACAAGGACTAAGGAAGGAGAACTAAGCGGCAGTAAACATCTGAGGTTGGCTGTTCTCAAGTTGAAGGTTACTCAGGATCCTTCCCATGCCCTTGTGTTCTAGCTGTGTGTGGAGAGCTGTAAGGGGAAGAGGCACTTTTATTCTAGGTTTGCACTTGCTATCCTTTTGCGGTTAATTCTGTGATCTCTTCTAAAAATAGCCTGAAGCAGCGACAGCGGCGATTGCTCAACACCCACGCAGAAGTGCCGGCCCTCTCCCTGTCCCCGTAAGTGGGATGCTGCCAGAAGTACAATCGTTATTTGCCTGGGCAATAACCAAAGACACTTTGCAAAGGAGGAAATCCAAGAGTTCCTCAAATGAGTTGGGAACTTCACAGCTGGTGGCGAGAGACTGATGCAGTCTAATGCCTCCGTCATCATCTCACCTGCTGTTGTTGCACGTTAGGGTCTTTGGGCATAAAACGCGATGAAATGGTCACCGCAGAGGTAGCGAGGGGATGTTTTGGGCCAGGCTGGCTGTGATCTGGTACTTTTTAGCTGCCTCTGTAGCTCCAGCTCAGCTTCCTACCGAGGACAGCTGGTGCATTTCACAACTTCTTGTGGCTTTTATTCCTGTGTGGATTCCCACCTTTCAAGAACAATTGTGGTACACAAGTCGCTGCAAGCATCGTATCTCGGTGTGTTTATCTGAGTATCTTGGAAATGCCTGCAAGATCCTACAGGTTGGGCAGAGAGCTGTCTGGAGCGTCTGCCTCCCTTTGCATGGTCACAGGGAAAGGAGCCTGGGTCTGCAGTCAGGGCCATCCCAACAGCATTCCAGCTCTGTGGCCATAAGGAATTCCAAGCCAAACCCTCTCCTGACAGCGAGCGCAATCCTAGATTGCTCATGCCTAAATCCGTGCTTATCTGGATGTTCCCAGTGTGTCCCTACCGTAAGAGTTTGCAATCTGCCAGGCAATCCCGGCCACACCCCTAAAACCAAAAACCTAATCCAACGCTATTATTGAACAGGCAAAGATAGGTACAAGGATGGCTTTTTTGTTTTCCTCTCCTCTTTGGGGGTGGTGTTTGACCCTGTTTAAATTTGATGTTGGCTTTAGGGTGGCAGCAGCGCAGTTGGCGCAAGGTTTCAGTGCAATGTCTGCAGGATGCTGAACAGAAGAGCTGCTCGTTCACGTTCGTGTTGGTGGTAGAAGAGCAGGACTGCTGCTTACGGAGCAAGACTGCTATCCTGATATCCTCTGCGTTTCAGGGCTCAGGGCTTGCTTTCTTCCTGTTCCACCTGTTTCCATTAACACAGCCTGGGCTAACACCGAGAGAAGCATCTCCTGCGACAGCCTTGCATTAACCTTAGGTGCGTCTCTGTGCTGATCAGGAGCAGAACGGGCGGTCTCTTGCCTTGCTCTCAAAAGCTGCTCTGCCCCAGGGGCTAATCGGCAGCGCTGTGCATTGGTCTCTAGGTACTGAACCTCATTCTCTCCTATGTTCTTTAGGTTTTAATTGTCAGGTAGGCTGAAGATTGGTCCTTGTTCAGCTGGGGAACGGCAACAGAGGGCTTGAATTCAGTGGAAAAATGGAACCTCTCATAATTGGGGTTTTACAGCCTGCTCTGCAGCCAGCTTGGCTGAGGGGTGAGCTTGTGCTCCCTGAAGGTGCCAAGTGTGAGGAATTATGCATGAAAGTACAACACCCAATTAGTGAAATCACTTCATAATGAAGAGCAGAGGAGTGGATTTGCACTGCTGAGTGTGCCCATTCTCTCTCTGGAGGTAACGCTGGCGCAGGCTGGGAGTGCTGATCAGCTTGTTCTTGGCTGATAATCACAGTGCGCAATGAAAACTGGGGAAGTGCATAAGTAACCTCTTACAGCTCTGCTTCGCACCATAAAAGAGACCTTTGAGACCGGAGCAAGGACTTGCTCTGCTGTGTGCACCAAGCATGAGGTGCCCCACCTGCTTAGGCTGGGACTTACTGTTAGGCAGCAAACCATAGTGGGATGCAGTAAAGGGGAAAACACGGCTCTTTCCCAGATCTGTATAGCTCCTGCTGATTTATCCTCGTGTCCTGACCAAGCAAAGTTCACAGAAAGATCTGCCCCCACAGCGTCTTCAGCGAGGGAAGCTCAAGGCAGGAACCCTGGACATGGACTCTTCTGGCCAGAGAAATACCTGCATCGCCAGCGTTAACATTAGTTTGTGTCGTTCTGGGTGAAACACCCTGTTATAACGCTTCAGTGATGACAAAGTGCAGTTGCAGTCACAGCTCTGAGTTGTAATTCCTTGGGTTGAGTTGGAGTAAGGAGGGTGGTAGCCATCTACCTGCGATAGCTGAGAGACGTGAGGCTGCTCTGTGCCAGTCCTCTGTGTGGTTCAATAGCAGTAGTCTGCTGTTAGAAATAAGGCTGGTTCTTATTTTTGCTAAACTCCTTACGTACCTGCTGAGGTACTCGAGCCCAGCTCTTCAATCCCGCCTGCAAACTGGATGTAGCTGGAGAAGCTTTCCTGCGGGCTGGACTTCACTGCTGGTGAGGAATCTTGGTCTGACCTCTAGGCACGAACTGGGAAATTTTCATGCTCCTCCAGTGGGATGTAAGAGAGGAAGGCTTTGTGCTGCTCCATCACGGCATACTGCATTAGTGTTTGCTCGTAGCTCTGCTTCCCAGCAGTACATCTCTCTCCTTCACCCAGACTTTGCGCTGTGCGTCTTGCTGTGGGCTTCGCTGGCTGGCAGAACATCCATTGACAGTTGTCCTGTCTTCTCTGGAGCTGCATCACTAAGTGGGTGGTCGGAGGGGAAACTTGCAGCACCTTCTTTTCACAGTGGAGGAGGAAGAAAGAGTCATCTGAGACCTGCTGGCCACCAAAGGGCAAGTCCTGTGTGCCCACCTAGTGTCCAGGTGATGGAGGGCTCGCGTTGCATAGGCTGCGTGCTGCCAGCATTGCACGTGAACTCCAGCTCCAGCCTGAGTGCAAACCTTGTTGACAGAAGACATGTCCAGTGGTGTGATCCTCATCACTACTGGACAGCACTCTAATAGCGGCCTCTTAACGTTGAAGGGTTTTAAAACAAGTGAAATGCTCTGCTTTGAAACAGGCCTGGTGTGTTTGCACAGCTGCTGCTGTTTTCTCCAAGAATTGGAAAGCTGTTGAACGTGGGAAAGAGACAGGTACCTTGGCAAATCCCTTCTCTGCCCACTGCCCCTCTTCTGTTGCTTCCAGCCGCTCGGCCAAGAGCGTTCCGGCCAGTCTGGTCCCCCAGGGCTGTGCAAGCACCTGGGATGACCTGGTGGGAGCAGAACATCTCGAGCATGGCATGGTGCTGCCTGGAAATCTGCCTTCCTCTCTGCACCGCAGGGATGGGCTGCAGCTATTACCGCTCTCTTAACGCTCGGCTTTTTCAGCCCGTCAGTGGTAAAGCTCTTAGTTTAAACTGGCTGCTCCATCTTGTCAGTTGAAGTAATCAAGTGGGTTTGTTTTTAATGTAATGCCTGACAGCTGCTTGGCTTGTTCCTGCCAGAGCATTTGCTCTTCGTCCCTGGCAAGGCCAGGCTATGGTTAACAGCAAGCTTCTGAGCTCTTAAAAAAAAAAAAACAAAACATATATATATATATATAAAACAAATAAATGCCTGTTTGAGGAGCAGAGTCTCTGATGAGCTGCAGACTCTAATGAATAATTGAAGAGGGGTCAGTTTACAGGACTTGCACACGAGGAATGCAGCAGAGTCTGCAGCGCTCGAGCAGCCCTCACGCATGATGCACCGACCCATCAAAACTGCTCCGGTTTCTTCTCTTCCATTTCCATCCCCCTCGTGGGTTAATAGAAACTGCCTCAAGCTCTGTCTCCAGAAAGCCTCTTTTATTGGGGGGGAAAAAAAGAAAAATCTTTTACTGTGTGCTGTACCTGGAGGAAACCTGTGTCATCCATCTCCCCATCAGAGTTAAAGGAGTTCTTGAGCCTGCAGCAAAGCGAGGGATCCTCCTGCCAGCCCCTCCTCGGCCAGGCTTCTCCCGGCTGTCTGAGCTGGGGAGGGGGCAGAGGGCACGGGATTGCTGAAGTCAAGTCCTTTGTGGACCCAGGAGGAAGCGTGAGCAAGGCCAGAGCTCTGCCAGCGCTTCCCCGGAGGGACGGAGGAGTTGTGGGCTCCTCTCTCTGATTGAGGGAAAGGTAGATGGAGGCTGGCCGCAGGGGATGGGGTGGTGGCAGCTCCCTCTGTGCCAGGGACAGCAGCAGAGGGCTGGCACCGAAGAGGACCCCAAAGAGCTCAAATTTATTCACGTTTGATTTTTGAAGGGGTCAGAGTGGGCTTGGGTCTCTGGAGCACGCCACCCTGGCAACTGGGAGCTTTGCGTCCCCTTGGCTGGGTTTACTGGGGGGGTCACTGGCTCCACGGCTGGCTCAGATGCCGATGCGGGACTCTCCCTGCACACGCAAGCAGTCTCTCTGAAGCTCCTGCAGCTTTACAAGTCTCAGCTTTATTTGGAAGCCGAAGCCTAGTTTTGACATGAGCAGTAAATTCCTTCCATAGCTCCAGGTGAAGCTGCAATAACTTTTTTTCCCCCCCAGTTGCACTGTGCTGCCTGCCAGGGGCTGCCACAGGGCTGGGGGAGGCTGGGGACCGTCCGGGGAGGATAGTCCCAGCTATCCGCTAAGGGCTCCTGCCTTGCCTGGAGCCCTTCTCCTTCACCCTTAGGAAAAGCCACTTGCTGTGGGCCTGGGGCCGCCTCTGGGGCGAGGGAGGCAGAGGCATTGCCTCCCAGAAACCCCAGCTGATCTCATTGCCATGATGCTCTGAGAAAGAAAGAGTTTCCCAGCTGCAGCGTGAAATCCAGGTCCTTCCCTTGCCAGTTCTGGAGTGCGCAGCCGGGAAATGTCACCCCTTCGGATACGGAAAATGAGGGCGTTTATCCCTCGTTTGTACTTGAAACCTCAGTCTCGGCAGAGCTTCTGGCATGGCTCTGGGAATACCGAACGGACTGCGAACACAGTCTTTTTGTGCTCCCGTAAGCACTCTGAGATGTGGCAGTATTGATTTCCTCGCCGTCAGAGAGGTGTATTTAACCGGACGGCTGAGGCTGGCCTGGTTACAGATCGGGAATATGCAGTGTCTGCTTACAGAGGGGGGGAGGCGATGGCTCTACACCATCATCGGGCCAGCCGGAGAGCACCGGGACTGGGGTCAGCAGTGGCGTTTGGGGGGTCACTCCTTTAGTGCAGCAGCACCGCGAGGGGAGCCCCAGGGTCTCCGCGTGGACAGAGCGGGGGGGAAAAAAGCTCCTTAAAATAGCATTTTTCGTATCTTAGGGGAACAGGACAAAATATGTTCTTCCCAGTGTTCAGGGTGACTGTAATTCCCGTACTGTGATGTTTGGGAAGGGGATGGATAGCGATCTTCACGTTACGGTCCCGTCCCCGGCACGCAGGGCAGGCGTGTGCCTGTGTCACGGCTGAGCTGCGGAGGGGGTGGCCGCTGGCTGCATCGGTATTTTTTACAAGTGTTAAATGAAAAAATTGTGCGTTGCTACAGCGGGCGTTCACCCTGTAGCTCTCGCTAGGGGGTTGGTAACGCACAGCTCAGGGTGTGTTTTAGACGTGGGGGGTTTTTTAACGCTGATAAAGTGCGGAGCCGCCGTGAGCATGTGATGATCGCTTTTCTCTCAACGTATCTCGCACGTGTATCCTTCCCAGCGGGTGGGAGAGAGCTGGGTTATTCCACATACCAAAACCTGGTAGGTACCAAGCAAAGGTTTTACCAAGGCCTGAGATCACTTTTCATGTGTCTTGCAACAAGAAAACTGCCGGCAGCATGTGTGCTGTGGGAGGAGTATGGAATTCCTGCGTTCCTGCGATAGAGAATAGTTTCCACATCCCACGATAACTCCAGGGGCAGCAAACAAGGCTTGGTTCTCGTCGTGAAACCAGCGTTGTATTTTATAATTCAGTTAGAAAGAGTTTTCTGTACTGAAAGTAGCAAAACTACATCGTGCCTAGATGGAGGATAGTGCTTTAATGCTGGTTCCTAGGAGTAATATTCCTCATTTAGAAAAGGCTGGGACCGGGTCTCCTGGTTTTACCACCATCAAAGCGCGAGTTGATCTGAATTTGCTGAGAGCGGGCCTTTCCTCCTTGCTGGGAAATGTGTGTAGGGCTGCAGGAAGAGGAGGCAGTACCCTTTGCACTTTCTAAATGGAGACTAATTTGCTCTGTAGAAGCTGCATAATTAAGTAGTTCCTTATCTCCTGGCAGTTAAAGATGTTTTCCTTTCCGGCATCTCATTTCACTGGGTGCAAAGTCCTGCCGGCTGCGAGTGCTTCTCTCGCAGCTCCGCGGCAGGCTGCAGTGGCACAGGAGAGCTATCGGAAAGCCTCGGTGGGGTTTGGGAAGATGTTTTGCCTGAGCTTGTATCTTGAGCCCAAACTGCTCATTGTCAGCTGATGATCCTGGCCAGCTGTGGCTTGTAGTGCCTGGAAAGGGTGGAGAGATTCCCCCCCCCCCCCCCTTTTTTTTTTTTTAAAGAAACTTGCAGGATCTGGTGCCAGAATGCCCCTGGAGAGAGCCGGGAGCAGGGAGGAGAACGGGGAGTGCAAGGGGGCTGCCTGTGCCTGAGCCTCCCTGCTCTCTCCATCCCACAAGGGACCCGAGCTCTCTGGCATAAAGCAGATTATTTTGGTGCTCCTGGTCAAATGAGTTGGGTAATAACAGATCAAAAAGGATGTTGTGAAGCAGAAGGGCTTGCCTTGCCTGGGGAGCTCTGCTGCGTGAGGCCACCTTCTGCCTTCTCCCTTCCTGAACCTCAGGCTTTGCATGAGAAAACATCTTATCCCTTTATCTGTTCCTAGATCCCCCCTGTTTTAGGGGTGCTGAATCTTCCCACAGAGGTGTTTATGAAATGGGTCCCTGCTGCTCTTACCCTCCTGTTTCAGAACAGAAACACGTTTTGGACATTGACGATGCTCCGAGTGCCACCTGCTGGAGTGTGCTCGAGGGGGAGCGGTGGCCGGGCAGCCAGCCTGGCAGGGTCCCCTGGGGCTCTCAGCCTCTTTGGGGTGACACGGCCTGTCTTGTGGCTGCATGCGCCGGTACTTGTCACCGCTGTCCCACCGCGCTCTGCCGGGAAGTCCCATGCTCTGTGACTGCTGCTCTCCTCCTCGTTGCCAGAGCATGTTGGTGTCTATTTGTGGCCTCCAGGATTTTGCAGTGTTTCCTCCCTGTGACAGCTCCATCCACCTCCACGGAAGGTGATGTGGGTCACTTTCTTGCATACAAGAGAAGTGAACTTGCTGGTGAGAGAAGGGGCCCATGAAAAAGGGTGGAACTCTGCTCCATCTAAACACCAAACAGGGTAAAACTGCGCTGTCTTGGTCTGAGTTTTCCCTTTTTAGGGATTTGCTTGTAACCCCCATTGCGGGGAGCCAAGATCGCTGCTCAGAGTGGCAGCAAAGCCCTTCCCAAGGGTGACCAAATTAATTTTACACTGAGCGTTTGGCTGCCTGTCTGAATGGAGAGGAATTGCCCCGAGGAAGACAGCGGAGTGTTTCTAGGATGCTCGGAGGCAAAGGCTTTTGGTTTAAGCCATATGGAGGGAGATTCCTGGCATTATCCATGCCACAGTGGAGTTGGTCACTCACTTCTCCCAGCTGCCTTGGCCCCGTAAGAGTTTGTGCATGAAGGTAGCGATGAGCAGGATTTCTAGACACCAGCGTGTCTATGCAGAGGTCTGACTGTGTGTCCTGGGTTTCTTCTCTTCTCCCTCCCCCGTTTGTGGTTTGTTTTGTTTTGCAGGAGACCAATAAAACAGTCCTTGGAGATAGTGTAGGGTGAAACGTGCCTCTTTTCCACTGCAGAGCTGTTCCCTCTCAGTAATCCCTTCCTGCAAACCTCTAGCAGGAAAGCTCCTGCCAGGAGTCCGCCCCCGTCCTTATCCATTTATCGGAAGTTCCAGTTGCCGAAGTCTCCAGTGCTCCTTAGCTGTGTTTGTAGAAGTGACTTTGTCCAAGACTTCCATCTTCAAAGCCGCCCTGCGGTGGGCCCTGCCTCCCCCCGGGCTCTGGCTGCCTCCCGAGGCTTTTGTCTGTCAAAACAGCAAATGCCCTTGTTCAGCGTGAGTTCAGTTTAAAGGACTAACGAAGCTGTCTGTCTCCCTGCAGATCCTCTTGGATTGCTCTAAGAATCCCCCTCTTCTTTTAAGCTCTGTCCGTGACCCCAAGCATTTATGCTCCTCCTGCAAAAGCTGTTGCTGATTCTCTGATGTCTCACAGGGGCATGGGCTCACCTCTTCCCTCCATCTGCCGCCTGCTTTTATAAAACCCCCAGGACTGAATTCTTCTGCAGCTTTTCCTGCTCCAGGTGTGGTTGGAAGTGGCTGAGGAGCTCAAGCGAGAGGTCTCATGTCTTTTCTCCCCGACCTTTTGCAGATGCGGGCATGCACATACTAAACAAAAGCAACCCTGTCTTATAAAATGCAATGAAACGGTGGCCAGACCCTTGCTTTGAGCAGGCAGCCCTGCAGTGGTGCTGGATCAGTGATGTTTGGGATGATGCTGGAGTGGGAAAACCAGAGCCCACAAGGTTTCGTACCTGGAAGGGAGGGCAGCTGTGGGGCCGAGGGAGCTGGCATGGCCCAGGGAGCGTGGGCTGGGATTAAACCCGTTGGAACACGTGCGGGAGAACAGGACAGAGTCTCCTCTTGGGCAGAGAGGTTTTTAAATCTGCTTGAGGTTTCAAATTATTATTTTTTTCTTTAATTGCCTGTATGGTATGTGTAAGCACAGGAGAGATGGCTTCGGTGTTTAATCTTTGAATACAACCTTGGTACTGCAATGCCCGCTTAATTAGATAGAGTGAAACTCTTGAATTCTCCCAGGTGTTTTTTTTTTTAACTTTGGCAACTGAATGAAATTGGTACGCTCTCACAAAATGTTCTGCTTGGCTGGACTTCTGTTTTCAACTTTTCTTCTAAGCCGTAGCGAGTGGCAGGCCAGGAAACAACTCCTTTCCTGATAAAGACCGAGTAGCAGCACCTGCTTACTCTGACCCAGCTCTTGCTCTCCCTTCCCAGCAAAGCCCCAGGAGCGGTGGTGGGCTGACGTGGTGACCCTGCCACGTGCAGGACATGCACGTAGCAGGGGTACAGGGTGACATTTCTCAGCTCCCGCAAGGTCCCCGGGGCAGTGGCAGGCTTCTCGAAAGGTGTCGGTCAGAGGGCAGGTTTCCTGTGGGGGTAGTTAGCATCGCCTGCCTTGCTTTCCTGGAAATCGGTGGATGGCAACAAAGTGAGTTAAAATCTGCAGCTGCTGATACGAGCGTCTCATTGCTGTGGGCAGCACTTCCTCTCGGGTCGAAATGGCTCTGCCTCGAGGCACAGCTCCCTCCTCTCCGGCCCGTCTCTCTAAACAGGTCTAGCCCGTCCTCCGTGCTGGCTGGTGGGTCTGTTCAGAGGCAGGTCCCGCAAGCCGAAGCCCTTCGCTTTGCAAGGGTGTCTCTGCTGAGGGAAGAGCAGTGCTGCTCAGGGACAAGTGTCCCACAGGATTTCTCAGGCTGGGGCCAAGTCTGGGGGCTCCCAGGAGCACTGAGGGTGATTCACCAAAGAAGTGCAGACAAAAGTCCGTGGTTCTGGCCAGTTCTTTGGTTGCAAATGAGACCAACTGTCAGCCTTGCCCAAATAAGGCCTTTGCAGGAGGGGAGGCAGTGGCTGGGGAGGTTGCTTTGCTTTGTTTGTTCCCCTTTTTGAGAACCACCACTTTAAAAAAAAAAAAAAAAAAAAAGTTCCAGACAGAGGAGCCTTTGCCTCTCTGCTCTTCACAACAGCAAAAGGCAGACTGGCTTCCTCTGCAAAGCTGCAGCATCTCTTGCTTCCCATTTATTTCAAGCTCCCTGCAGAGCAGGAGTTCCTCTGCAGGGAGGTTATTGCTCTGGAGTAGATTGCATAAACTAACTTAATGCAAAAGTTCAGGAGTGTGAAACTCCCACTCCTGAGGCTGGCACCCAGGAGCAGTCTGCGCTGGAGGGGTCTGCACGAGCTACAGCCCCAGTGGCTGCACGCGGTAGACATCTTCTTCATCCAGTGCTTCCTGGCCAGCAGCTGAAACCTCTGCTGAGACATCCCTCTTTGGTCTAGCACGGGGGCACCAGTCCCACTTCCGAAGCGTATTGACATGACAGCAGCTGTCTCTCTTCAGGCGGCAGTTCTTCACGCCGTCACCTTCCTGTTTATGAAACCCTGATCCTTCCCAGTGCTCGGTGGGATGTAACTGGATCCTGGCAGGAGGCAAAGGCAGTCCCTGGTTATTCTGATTTAAATCTATAGGGCTAGCAATTGTCCTGTTTTATGGAGCTGATGTTGGGACTTGCTGGAGCTTAGCCCTACGGTCTTGTCTGCTGACACAGAATTGGATTACAGCATCTGTAAACCGTGCACTGGGAACCATTTGTATCTGGCACCACTGGATTTGGAGATCATCTTTCCTAGGACTGATGTGCCAATGACAGCAGGTTCACACAGAGTTTACAGCTGGTCTTGGCACTTCGGTACCCGCGTCTGGCCCACCGCCACTCAGGCAGCATCATCTCGCTTCTCCAGGACCCGTGGGCATAGGAACAGAAAGAACAGAATTGGCAAACCCACTTCTGTCACCAACTTTTTCCTCTTCAAACATATGGAATAAGGCCTAGAGGTGACTTAATTCTGCCCTAAGAGTGTCAAACTCACCCGGGATGTGTAAGATCATTTGGAAGTGTGATGGAGGAAGGCTCTTGCTCTTGCTCTTGCTGCAGCTCAACCAGCGTGTCTCTTGCCCTTAGACCCACAACCTGCCTATTGACGTGCATTTGCCTGCACCACAGTTTCCTTTGGTTTATGCTTCTTGCTTTAGATTTATCTAAATGATAAATGATAAATGATTGACAGCCGGCTGAACATGAGCCGGCAGTGTGCCCAGGCGGCCAAGAAGGCCAATGGCATCCTGGCCTGTATCAGAAATGGTGTGGCCAGCAGGAGCAGGGAAGTGATCGTGCCCCTGTACTCGGCCCTGGTGAGGCCGCACCTCGAATACTGTGTTCAGTTTTGGGCCCCTCACTACAAGAAGGACGTCGAGGTGCTGGAGCGTGTCCAGAGAAGGGCAACGAGGCTGGTGAAGGGTCTGGAGAACAAGTCTGATGAGGAGCGGCTGAGGGAACTGGGGTTGTTTAGCCTGGAGAAGAGGAGGCTGAGGGGAGACCTCATCGCTCTCTACAACTCCCTGAAAGGAGGTTGTAGCGAGGTGGGGGTCGGTCTCTTCTCCCAAGTAACAAGCGATAGGACGAGAGGAAACAGCCTCAAGTTGCGCCAGGGGAGGTTTAGATTGGACGTGAGGAAAAATGTCTTTACGGAAAGAGTGGTTAAACATTGGAACAGGCTGCCCAGGGAGGTGGTGGAGTCCCCATCCCTGGAGGTATTTAAAAGACGTGTAGATGAGGCGCTTAGGGACATGGTTTAGTGGGCATGGGGGTGTTGGGTCGACGGTTGGACTCGATGATCTTAGAGGTCTTTTCCAACCTCAATGATTCTATGATTCTATGATTCTATGATCGCCTTATATTGGGATTGTTACCTGTTTGTTTGGTTGTGTTCCCTTCTCTTGGGAGCAGAGACAGCGAAGCAATGGAGGTTTGCACTCTTGCGGCAGCCTTTCCCTCCATGGCCATTAACTGCATCCGAAGTGAAGAGCTGATGGCTTCTGCTTCTGACCAAGACTAGTTTATGGTCTCTAGTTTTAGCAGAGGGGCTTCAGGGTGGGACTCTTCCTTGTGAAAAGCCTCAGGAATTCAAAGCGCTGTTTCTAGGGGAAAAAAGGGGCAGGTAGGCTGAGCCAGGCCCCTGGCAAGGCAGGAGGGGGTGAGGATGCAGTTCTTTTTGCCCATTATTAACACACAGGTCAGAAAATCGATCAGAAGAGAGGTCAGGCCACGAACCAGGGGACTGCATCGTCCCGTCTCGCACTGAAGCATGCCTGCCTTCTGCAGCTGCTTTATTTCCTTGCACGAGCTGTAGCTGCCCAAACGTAAGCTCCAGCTTCTGTGTTTCTCTGCTGCAGAACTGTTTTGAGATCCCTTGTGCCTCCTGCCACTGAGGAGGGAGTGATCCCCCTGGGAAACAGGCTACAGGAGTGGGAAAGAGCTATCAGGGTGCCCCATGTCGACACACCTGCAGCCTGGCAGCAGTTTGAATGCTGCAGTCCAGGGCAGCACTAAGCAACTTAACAGCCGCAAAAGTTGCATGGATCTGGAAAGAAGTTCAGCAGGAACTGTGACTTTTTTAAGGTATGGAGTGGGGACAGCTACAGGGATTCTGTAAAACAGCAAAGGACCTTGCAGTGACACTGGTGACACAGCTGGGTAACTTTTGAAACCATCTAGGGCATCTGTTTTGCATAGATGAAATGCAGATGGCCTCTTGACGGGAACTGGGAGTAAGCACGTGGCTCACTCTGTTTCCTTGCAAACACAGAAATTGGGAGAGAACTGATTCAGAACCATAGGGCTGAAGCCCTTCTTCCCTCTCCTCTCCGCTCCCCGTGTCTGCACTGCCTGACTTGGCCAATTCCCATCTCCTTCCCACTCCGGCCCTATTAAGGCATCCCTTGATGTGTAAGAGGGGTGTCACGGCGCAGGAGCTGACCCCTGAGCAAGCAGGCAGGATTGTGCAACCCTCCCATAAGATCTCAGTGTGCAAACCTCACGTGGGGCCTCGCAGCAGCGTCCCAAAGACCTGATACAGCAGATGACCAAGCAGCGACTCCGACACGGGGCAGGGACAAACCAGGGAAGTGTGCAGAAGCTGCCTCCTTCCGGCTCTTTCCCTGGAGACCTGCAATTCAGCTGATCCTACAGGGAGAATATTTGTGCTGACTCAGCATTTGTGCTGCTCGGAGCAGGGGCAGCTTAACTTTGGGGAAGAAAGCTACACAGACTCTCAGTTGCTTGTTGCTGCCTCGTGTGGTGGCTGAAATTGCTCTTTCTATGCCTGTTTTCCTGTCTGTGACATGGGGGACTACACTGATCCTCTTGAAAAGCCTGCTGAGATTTGCTGATGGAAAGAGCCATGCCTAAGCACCCGTAAAGCCATCCAGTGTTTTCATTTGGCTGCTGGTATTGTGCAGCTATCGCCACACAATGCAATTTCCCCATATGAAACCACAGTTTCCTTTCAGCGAAAACTCCCAAAATACATCCCAGTGACGTAACTACTACGCTCGGGGTTCTCGTGCTGGTCTGGGTGCTGCAGAGTGCTCTAAGTTCAGAAGCCAGCTTGCAAAGTATGGGAGAATAGCAGCCTAAAGCTTTGGAGATGCTGAGGCTCCTCTTTCGCAGCAAGCCAAGGATCCAGGAGGCAAGTGTCTAGCTGATAAAATATCTGCTCTGCATACAGTACTATGCTCTGTCTCTTCTGCAGGACACGAGAAGTTGCTGAATCCCCTGACCTTAGAAAGCCAGACCTTATCCAGTTTTAATTAACGACTTCTCTTTTGGAAAAGGCATTTCTGACGGTAAAACTGCTTTCTAAGAAGCGTCTTTCCTAGGTGCTGCCAGAATTTGGGAGTGTTTTGGGATCAGAGCATGTGTTGAAGCAACAGAAATTAAAACAGCTTCTGGTTAGTTGTTGATGAATAGGAAGCAAAATGCCAAAAGCGTAATCTGTTTCTAGCTCTTGCAGGTTTTTTTTTTCCTTGCATTTAGATGTGACTGTCTCAACCAGCAAAGTGACAAAACGCGAGCAAAAACAAACCTGTCTCTTGGCTTCTGGCTTGTAAAATCCTTCCTCAAAAAAAGGGGAAAGTAGGAAAGAGGACTTGTATTTTGAACTTGGTGTTGGGGAAAAAAAAAACAATGTATGTACGTCCCCAGCCCCTGATCTAGGATGACTAAGCCACCTGCAGTTCGAAGGCGGCATTGGGAAGTTCAGAAGTTGTCTCCTCCTCTGACTTCAGCGACCTCCTGGGCTCGGACCTGGCCGGTGGCCGGGGGTGTCCTTTTATTTTCCAAGAGCAGCAAATATTTCCCAGTGGTGCAGGAATCTGTGTAAAATGGCCTCCCCCGAGGCTGTGGGTGTCAGAAGATAGCTGGTAGCTCACAGGAGCAGAGTCTTGCCCTGCTAGGGTGGACCTGCAGAGAGATCCGTGCTTGTGGGAGAGAAATCGATCCATCCCCATCCAAGGCAGGGTTCGGTGCCTGCTCGCTGGTCGGAGCAGTGAAGGAGCTGGTTTCCCTGTGGGTGGGTATGATCCCCGGAGGGGGACCGCTGAGGTTTTTGTGATCGCTTTTGGGCGTTTGGGAAGGGGTTTAGTTGTGGCTTTGGTAGATGTGTCAGCCGGCTGCCCCGGGCATCCGCTTCCCACAGCGGCAGCGGGACAGACACCTTCTCCGAGACCCAAAGAGATCTTGGCTGCTTCCGCAGCAAAGGCAGAGCGATGGAGGGGAGGAAGGGGAAGAGGTGACTGCAAGGGCCCCCTCCGATCTGATTCAGTCCTTCCGGGGCTGAAAATCAGTTAATTCTTAACTCTAATCTTGTTTCCACGCAGCTCCTCCCTTCCCTCAAGGCTTGCTTTTTCTTCTCTCGCCTCTCCGTAGCTCCTGTCCTACTTTTAGGTCTCTCTGCCTCGCGCTGCACCCACCCGGTTGACGTTGCTGGCGCCGAAGAGCCCTGCCAGCGCCGCGGGCTCCGTCTTGCTGACAAACTGCTTGAAAAGACACAAGAGAAGTCACAGCTCGAGCCTCTCTTAGATCCCTTCTGTCTGCAGTCACATGAGTTTTATCTCATCTGCAGCCAGAGACTTGAACCTCTCAGAGGAAATGTTTCAAATCTGATTTGAGTTTTTGGGGGGTGATTTTTCTGTTCAAACTTAGCTCTTTATCTAAAAAACAGGTGAAAGAATACCTAGGTGGGATAGCAAACCTATGTACGTTCGCTAAAATACAGCAGGCTTGGGGATTGACCTTGCAAAAACTTACTGACCTTGCGAAGACTTACTTCTTCCCTTAAGTCTCAGTTTTTGGGGGAGAAGGAGCCGTATCCTAGCTGAGAAGCAGTTCTTTTCTGAGCTCCTTTGAAACGCTTCTGCACCTCTCCCTATAAGGGTTCACAGAATTGCATCTGGC
Source organism: Aptenodytes patagonicus (assembly GCF_965638725.1). Taxonomy (NCBI): domain Eukaryota; kingdom Metazoa; phylum Chordata; class Aves; order Sphenisciformes; family Spheniscidae; genus Aptenodytes; species Aptenodytes patagonicus. The sequence continues at coordinate 4,449,255 of NC_134969.1, forward strand.
CCCAGAGGCAGCATAAACTGACATTTCTAATGCTGCTCAGGGACCTGTCAGAGCAGCTGGGCTGGCCCTGCCCTCGAGGGATGTGGTGAGTTTGAGTATTTGAGTATGTTCCTCCTGGTTGCTTTAGAAACGCTGAGCCTGCCCCTGGAGAGAAGCCCTCTCTTTGCCATGGGGGTGCCAAACTTCCCTGCAGACCCAGGACGCCACTACCAGAACAGATGCTTTTGGAGTTTGTCCAGGTGTGGCTGAGAGTAAAATCTGATCTAGGCGTTAATCAACCTGCCAGAAATTAATTCTCTCTCCTTGGTGGTGGTGCTCCGATTCTTGGGGAACATGTGTAACCAAGTGCCGGCATCGCGTCCTTCTCCACTGCCTGTCAGAGTTTATCAAAGCCTTTAACAGCAGCTCGCTCCAGCTGCTCTCCTGGAGCCACCAACACAGCTCGGAATCGCGTCCCGAGGTGCGATGTCTGGTGGGACACCACCAGTGGCTGTAAACAGCTTGCCTGGTTCTTGCTAAACAAGGTCGTTGGGAAAACTTTAGCGGAGTATCACAGCCCCTCTGTGCTGACGCTCATTTATTGTCCCGCAGGCAAAATCAGACATCACTTGGATAGAGAAAGACCTTGCGGACTCGGCAGACAAGGTAAGAGAGCCTGCTGCAGATGTGCACCTCAAGGAGACTCATGCATTTAATTTGCACTTTGTCCCATGACGGGTCGTCCCACGTATGCGAGGACGTAAGCAGTGCTTGCAAGGGCCTCTCTGAAAACCAAACACTTTCTTGCAGCACGCCCCTACCAGCCCGTCTCAGCTAGGTGGGACTGCTAATACAGAAAACAGCTATTACTCACTTGCTCACATGACATCCTGGACTTGACTTCATCCTCCTCCTCCTTCCTCCCCACACCAAACCCCTTTCCGTGCTGTCATTTATGTCTCCTGTGGCTTTCCGATCTTGTCATGCTGGGGCGGGCGCTCCAGTGTTTTAGTTGCATGGACGTACAGTGGGGTTTTTTGATGGCTTTTCTGAAGCTCCTCTCCCCGCGCTGAAGCGCCTGATAACACAACATGCAAAATTGTCTTGATCGGGACAAGATTTATCAGATCTTGCCAGGCCCACACACAGAGAGCTGGCTGGCTGCAGCACCTGCGCGGCTTCACTGAGCAACGTAAAGCTTCCTTGCAAGCGGTGATGGAAGCTCATCTTTGGACTGCCCGTTGTGGACATGGTTTCTGCTTCACTGGGACTGTGGCAGAATGAAGGAGGTGCCAGTGTGAACCGAGTCTCCTGGAGGCTTGTGCTCAGCAGCTGCACGGTGCTGTTTCGTGCTGCTCTCTGGCACCTACTCCCAGCTCCCTTGCTTTGGACCTCATCAGCTATCGAGGTTCCCTCTGCGGAGCTGGGACCAGCTGCCTTGCTGGTATTAAGTCATTTGTTTCTTTCGTTATCGGTTCTCAAAGAGCACGTTATGGGGGCGGCGGGGGCAAGACAGTCATAAGTAGTCTCTCTGGGTTCAAACCAAGATCTTCTTTTCATACTCTGCGCTCTCTGGAGAAATTCAGAAATCAACGCTGACACAGGGTTATTTCTAATTGCAAAGGTGTGTGGGTGTCTTTTTACTCATTTCAAGGGGTTTCTTTCTTACCTGCGCTCTCTGGGGTCTTGCTGCAGAAAACATCTGTCTGGCCTGACCCAACGGAAAGGTCAAAGGGGAACAGGCTTGGAGGGGCAAGGAGGCAAAACAAGCGATCTAAATACCTCTCCTCTGTCCCGCCAATAAATCCAAGCAGCAGTGGGTTCAGAAGCTGTCTGCATCAGAAATGCCCTTAAAAATACCTCGCATGGAGCTTCCCAGGGTGGCTCTTAGATAACTCCAGCGTCCACGACAAGGGCTCTTGTGCAGCATAAAGCAAACGAAGGACTAGGTGCAAATCCTAGCGATGCCAGAGGATTTGCTTATGGGATCGATGCACCCTGAATCCCATCATGGGTGACCCATCGTCCCTGTGCCAGTGAGAGAGCAAAGAGATGTGCAGCTTTCCGAGGTGGTGTCAGACCTGTGTGGGGTTTCATGAGTTTTTCTCTTCCTTTTTAAAGAGTAAGTGGCTTCTCGGAATATTCCCCCGTTGTGGAAATACCCCCAAAGCTCACAGCCTGACGTGAGACACATGCAGCACTAGATGGAAGACACTTTAGTCACTTTAACTAGACCACGTATGTTTTCTGTCAGCGTCTTGTCTGAACCAGGGAACCCAAAGGTGAACAAGGAGCTGTGAGATTATTTTTTTTTTAAAAAAAGCAAAACGAGAAAAAAAAGAAAAAGCCCCAACCACAAGCGCTGCTGCTGGGGAGTGGGAGCGTGAACCTGCCTCCGTGCGACCGAGTCGCTCGTCTCCATTGCGCATCTGCCAGCTGGGCTTTAACCACCTGTATCTCCTCCATCCGGCAACCTCAAGCGTGGGGCGTCCATGCAGCTCCGCGGGAGCCTCCCTGCGCCCCAGGAGCCGGCCATGCTTCCCCGGGAGCTCGCGGGGGTGGCGGTTACTGGGACTGTGCGATGTTGATCGGGATGGGAGAATGGAGAGGGACCCTAAACTTCCTCGCATCTGCGCGTTCCTCACGCTCTGGCTGCAGAGGAAACACCGAGCCAAGCCCTGCAGCCTGCAGCTGCCTGCCCCCAGCCAGCTCTCCAGCCCGGTCAGTACTGCCGCTAGCTCGCTTTGCTTCACTTGGTGTCACTGGTTGCTCATCCAGGTGGGCTGATGCTTCACGTAGATGTTCGGCGCGGTCTGGTTTGCTTTTCTTTTTCTGCCTTCTGGGATAATTTGCTTAATGGCGCTATTGTAAGAAACTTGTTTCGATGCAAGCAAAGGCTGTTTGTGCTGCAGCTCGGTGGCACGCAGGTGCTTTTGTGCTGAAGACTCGTTCTGGTGTGCTGCTAAACAGGCTGTAGGAGCTGATCTCCAGGGTCCTAACTGTTGAATTGCAAGTTACTGGATGAGCCCATGGAAGGAAACCTCCCTTGTGTCAGCAAGATGCCAAATGGCATCTCAGAGCTTTTCTCAGAGAGCTCTCAACAATGTCTCCGCCGATGCCACTTTTGGTCTAGTTGGCATGTATGTATGTTTGCTGATGTGGTCTGGCTGGCAGGCTGCGTATGCAAATCTCTGCCTGCCTTGAGATACAGCTTGGGCTGCTGAAACCACTTGCAGTTAAACACACTGGGTCTCGCTCTTGGCCAAGGCGAAGAATTCCCACAGCTGTGAAAATAACGTTGCTCCGCAGCTCCTGAAGAGCTGTGGCAGGAGGATGGGTCCAGGTGCCTTGGAGGTGGATACAGGAGTTCATTTTAAATGTTCCTTCCTGCAGAGGTGTGGGATGCTACAAGGTGAAATAAGACGGTTGTACAAGTGCTGATGCTCTGTAGACCTGGTTTCTAGTGTTTTCATGAAGATGGGGGGAGGGAGGAAAAGAGCCTACAGCTTCCACTGGTCCCATCCCCAGGTCTCTCCGTGGAGAGCTGAACAACGTGGAAGGACTAGCAGGAGGAGATCTCTTGGCTGGCTCCCGCTCAGGCTCTTGGCCAGAAGGGGGAAGCTGTTCCTAGCCACAGCTGTCTGCCATGGACTAAGCCTCCAAATGAAACCAGAAGTGTAAGGTGGCTGATTTAAGCTGGGAGATCATACGGAACACGAAAACTTGTTGTTACAGGGATTATAAGATCTTTCTTGTCTGTGATCACCGAGACCAGCAAAAGGCAGGATAATACGGGGGGAGCTCCTGCCCTCTCCCCGTGCTCGGGCTGTACGTGCTGCGCTGCTGAGTGCGTGGGCTTCTCTGCTAGGTCTTAGTGTCTGAATAATGCAGGATCTTGAGAGAGCAAAGCTACCAACATGGAAACAAAGCCACTTCCTAATCTAGAGAAAAGCCAAGCATGAGGGCGGGAAGGGAAGGGTGCTCGGTGCAGGTAGGCAACCACATCCGCGGGCGCTTGGCAAGGCCGCCCTCCTCAAGAAGGTGCTGGGAGTGGGCTGGGGTGCAGAGGAGAGGCAGAGCCTGAAACTTGGTTCCTGTTGTTTTTAAAAGCTGCTTTGATTAGCTGGGTTCCAGACCAAGTATCTGAATAGTTTTAGAAAACAAAACGTAACTTTTTTCCCCCCCAACTCTGCAAGGAGAAAAACTAAATAGTAGTTCCAGCTTTCTGGCAGCCTCTGATGGCCACATCTGCCCTAGGGTCAGAGAGCAACCGAGTTTAATGTCCTTTGAAACATAATTGCTGGCCTTCAGGTCCAAATAGCAACCAGACCATGCCTAACACTGGATAACGTGGGACTGAAGTGCTAGGAAGCCTGGACTTGCCCTTACAAGACGTACAGCTACAAGGGATTTCTGGCCTGAGTAAGATTCACGTCTCTAGAAGTGGGAAGTTGAGTCCAGCCTGCCCTGCGGGCTCTCCCCATGGTCAGCCAGGAGAGGGGCTGGAACAGGTCAAGCTCAGAGGAAACCCAAGTGCAGGTACACTGGCTGGGTATGATCGAGAGAAGTAGAGGGAAGGGCACAGCTGGAAGACTAGTAGTATAAAAAGTCTCTTTATATTTGGGATGCAAATAGAAAGCAGCACAAGGTGTTTCTGTTGAGCTGAACTCTGGGCTTTATGCACCAGAGGTATGGACGAGGTTTGCTGGGGAAAGGAGGTGTTTCAGCATCACCTCAGGGTCTGCGGCTGTTCTTGCGTGCTGACCTAGCTTCGTTGGTGAGTTTATTCGAGAGACTGCTGATTAAATCTCTTTTTCTTCTTTATTTTTTTAAATAAAAGAATGTGTTTTAAACAAAACATGTGCCAGAGACCTTGGCTTCCCCTCAATCTTCTTGAAGGCTTGAGTCTGTTAAGGCATCATCTGTATGTGCTGAAGATGCACTAAGACTTATGTTGCAGAGTTGCTCAGATTGCTGAGCAGATGGGCTCCAACATGTCTGATTTTTGCCAGCCCTGGCCGTGTTTTGACAACAGAGCCGTATTTTTGTGTTGTGGGATTTTTAGTGGCATAAACACTCCTGTTTTTGCCACCAGTGCCTTAAAAAGGAAGGTGCTTTTCAAGCACTCTTCTGAAATGCAGTTCAAAGAAATGCAACACCTGGCGGTGCGAGGAGCGGAGCCTTTGGGGAGTGCGCTGGATATTTAACAAGGCTGCCTGGTGCAAGCCGACGGATCACTTATTTATTCCAGATGTTGAAGCCAGGAGATATGTGTGACAAGCGCCGACTTTTATGGTTCTCTCAGATGTGGTTCCTGTGAGTCTGTAGCTACAATCCTTGTTCCTTAATCCGATAAGGCTTGCTTTCCCTTGTTCAGGAGTATATTCCCAGTCAACCGTGTCCCCTCTTTTTCAGGGCGAAGGTGTTGTGAAAGAAATCAACATCACGCACCATGTGAAGGAAGGCTCCGAGAAAGCCGATCCTTCACAGTTTGAGCTCCTGAAGGTGCTGGGACAGGGCTCCTTTGGCAAGGTGAGTTCACTTCCTCCTATGTGTCATGCCAGATGAGTTATTTTGATGACAAAAGGGACTACCCCCAACGAAACCACTTTCCTGATGCCCACCAGATCGTGAGAATCTGACTGATGAGCCCACTTAGCAGATGGTTGCTTCTAACTTGAAAGGCAACTGTAGTCATGCCTTCTCAATAAGGGCCAGCCTGTATCTCCAAAGCTCCCCTGTAATTCTTTTTTCAGATGGTCAGGAGAAAGGAGCAGTATCCTGCGTGTGAACGCAGGTGTTGCGCAGGGCAGAGGGACCTCCTGCAGCTCTCTTAGCTGGCTGCCAAGCTGTCAGTGGAACTGAGGACTTGGAGGACTCGGGCATGTTCCTCTCTTCTCAGAAATGATGCTGTGTGCATCTGGTTTCGGCCCCTGTTTACGGTCCAGTTTCCCTTCTGTGAAGGGGGAAGGAAGTAGCCTGTAACTCTTATCTATTTCAATGGGTAAATAATCCAGGTCTCTTACAGACCATCTGCTCATGCATTAAATCAACTTCACGTCAATCAGTTACCAGCGCTAACAGTGGGGGCTTGCACAGGACTGCGTGCTGTTGCCTGGGCAAGTGCAACAGTGGCTTTATGCGAAAGATGTGATGTCTTTTTGAAGCTGCCTAAAACCAGGTAGTCTGGGACATCAGGGAAGGACAGGAGGTAAAAATCCAGAGAGGATGCAGCACCTGAACGTAAGGGGTTGATCTGGCTGTCGAACCAGCAAGTCACCAGGAGGCTTTGTGGTACATTGAAGTATCAGTGCTTCAAGTCACAGCTCCCCGGCATCAGCCACAGCCCCACGGGAACTGCAGGAGTGAACAAGAGGTGTGGAAGACGGGAGAGGAGGAAAGCGCAGTATAAAAGCACGAGTGCTGTAATGGCTGGAGATAGGGGGTGAGAGGAGTTTACACGCAGCACTTTCCTTGAAAACCTCATGGGTTTCACATGGAGAGCTTGAGGTACTACTTGCCAGTCCTGTGGCCAGCTGCTTCTTAGGGTTACCGTGAGGTTTGCCACGTCGGGAGGCATCCAACTCCTACTGCTAATCTTTAACGCTTGGCTAATGTGGTGCCCTTCTGCCTCAGGTTTTCTTGGTGAGAAAAATAACACCACCAGACAGCAACCACCTCTATGCCATGAAAGTGCTCAAGAAGGCGACGTTGAAAGGTAGGAGACTTTTACTGCGATGCTCTTATCCTCCATGTCCTAAAGAGCGCTGGGGAAATGTCACAGCAACCACTGCTGGTGATCTGGGTGAAAGAGAAGTATCTTTACCTCAGCCAAACAGCCTCCTTTTCTCTCCAAATATAAAAAACCCTTGTTGCAGTGCTGGGGGTGGAAAAGATCTGGCTCAAGCTGCCGGGTATTAAAGGGCTTAAGGCTGGGAGCAAGGCTGACACCGGGGTACTGTGTGCCTTTTTCTGTGTCTGAACTGTTCCTCTCTCTTCCCACAGTGCGTGATCGATTAAGGACAAAGATAGAAAGGGACATCCTGGCTGATGTAAACCATCCCTTTGTGGTGAAACTCCACTACGGTGAGTGTGGAGCTAGTTGGGACACTGGGAGAGGGGCTGCAGGCTCGAACAGACACTGACTGCTTTTAAGCACAGTAAAGAAAGATGCTACTACAGGCACACCAGCCATGAGCAGGTAGGTGAGCATGAGGCATCTGGCAGCAGGCTGCTTGGAGGATGCCGAGAGCCTCTCATGGTCCCTAACAGGCTTCTGGAGATACCTGAAATGGAGAAGAGGCCTGGACTAGTCTGTATCCCTCAATGGCTGCGCTGCTCTGGAGCCTTCACAATCCCCTTAACACTAATCCTTTCCTGGAAAGGTCTCTGGTCCCATGCCCGCTCTAGCTATTGAATGGGGGAGCATAGACCGGGAGAAGAGGTTTAAACATCAAATCCTTGGGATTAAAACATTAAATCAGGAGAAATTGAGAAAGCAGAGTTAACTAGTCAAGCCAGAGTTTGGGAGAATTAATGCTCTGACTCTGAGGCAGGCGAGGACAGCTTCTTTCCCTGTAAAGTGACCAGTGCCTCTCTCGGGAAAACGGCCCTTTCAGTAGGGCATCACTGGCTGAAAGGGAACCAACCGCCCCGTAAAATGAGGATTTTCTGCAGTGCCAGAGTGCTGCTGGTGAGCTCCCATTTCACCATCATGGACGGGCTATCTCATTTACCTCAAATAATTAGCCCTACCTGTGTTTAACCTAGTAACCACGCAGGGCATCTGCACAACTGGAGCCATTGGGATTTAAGTGATTAATGTAACACCATGGAGCCTTCCCTCCGCGGAGGGGTCTGATTCCCGCTCCGGCTTGTGTTTCAGCATTCCAGACGGAGGGGAAGCTGTATCTCATCTTGGATTTCCTCAGAGGAGGTGACCTTTTCACTCGGCTTTCCAAAGAGGTGGGTACGCTCTGGCATCTTGGTGGGTTGCCGAGGCTCTCGGTTCATCTGGGCTTAATTGCCTGGAGAAGCGACTGATCCTTGCAAAGTCTCTGAGAGGGGTGGAAACAACCTCCAGCTTGCTGCTAGCCCAGAGCCGGCAACAGGAGAGGACGTCTCAGGAACCCTGTCCTCTGGCAGAAAAGCAGCAGCATAGGAGGCAGGTCTCACCTCCGCAGACAGCTTCTGCTGAGCATCACGTTAAGAACGAAAACAGGCGAGAACCATGTTCTGCTGCAGCGTTGGCTGGTTGTGTCGCCTCGCTGGGACAGGGCGAGGGCAAGGAATGGGAGGGGTAACGAGAAGTTGTGCCAGGTGAAGACAACTGGGAACATAACCTGGTTAACGTAAATTAAGAGTGTTTTAAAAACCCATCTGCTGCTTAGCAACCTCATTTGTTTTTTTGGTGTTGCTGCTTAGCTGATACTTTAGGATGGTGGGCGAAGCCTGGGAAAATTAGGTAGGAAAGGGCAGAAGGGAGCAACATGGATGCGAAAGGTCTTGCATGGGTGCAGCGGAGGTGGTCCCGCTGCCGGCGTTGTAACCCCAGCGCCTGTCCGCTTCCTCTCCCTTCCTGCAGGTCATGTTCACCGAGGAGGACGTGAAGTTCTACCTAGCAGAGCTGGCTCTGGGGCTCGATCATTTGCACAGCCTGGGAATCATATACAGGGATCTCAAACCGGAGAAGTACGTGTGGCACAGCTGAGGCAGGGAACCGAGTCCTTCAGCTCAGTCCCAAGCCTGTAGTCAGCAAATGGCGTAGCCTTCTTCCACGAAGGCAAAGCTGAATGATGCCCGTAGGCCAGCCAGATGGAAGGCGGCAGTGCCAAGCGACAAGGCTCTTGCTCCTCAGATCAGCAGTTACGGCCAGGAGTGCTGCGGAGGCAGCATGTGTGCACCACATGTCTGAGCAGTAATCCTTGGCAGTCTCCGGGCTCCAGCTTTAAGCAATTGAGAGCCTTCGGAGGGAAAAGGCACCAGGCTGGGCCTCTGCAGAGACGCATACCAGCTGCATGACTTGGTTATTCTTACCTGGGGGATGTGGGGGATCAAAGGTGGTGTAACCTGTGTGCGTCATTCGTTCGATGTGAAGTTGAGGGCGTAGAGAGAAGGGAGCTGCTCTTTGTCCCACTCGTGTCTCGGTGATGGAGCTTGAAGCACTGGGGGAAGGGACAGATAACTTTCTCCTCTGGATTCTGGGAGCATCTCAGACCAGCCTCTGCTGTGTGTGCTTGTTCTCACCAGCCTTTGTTGCAGACAGTAACAACTTGGTTTTTTCCATTCATGCTGTAGCATCCTCTTGGATGAAGAAGGGCACATCAAACTCACAGGTAAGGGACTCCACAAAAGCCTTGTGCTCCGGCAAGGTTGGTTCTTGAAATACGGAGCTTCTCTTAGGCCTCTCTGCTCTCTGTCATTGCTCAGGGCACGTGGGTGCATGCTGACGGTTTTTCTCTCGTGTAGATTTTGGCTTGAGTAAGGAGGCTATAGACCACGAGAAGAAAGCCTATTCCTTCTGTGGGACGGTGGAATATATGGCACCCGAAGTTGTGAATCGCCAGGGCCACTCCCACAGTGCTGACTGGTGGTCGTACGGGGTGTTAATGGTATGTACCCAGCCAGCGTGTTTGGAGGCCTGGCTTAGTAGCTGCGCCAGCGGTAGCTCTGAAACACCCTTACGTGATTCTGCACGTCTAGCAGATGTGCTGACCTGGGGATGTTCTCCAAGCTCCCTGAAAGGGCTCTGTAACGGGCCATCCCGGCATCCAGCCAGGAACGCGTGTTTCTCGGGGGAGGCAGAGCTCCTGAGGCTGTTGTCCCAGCGAGCGCTGGGGTGTGGAGCGTGGGGTGCGCAGCGTGGGGTGCGTGGGGGTGTCCGTGTCGGCCCCGGCACTGGGATGTCGGTGTCTGTGCAGATCTGGTGCCACCGTCTGGCGGTTGCTGAATCCGAGGGCTCCCGCAGGAGCAGGCGCGGGTTTGAACATGTTCCCGCTGCAGACCTCGAGAACCAAGCTCCTTCTGAGAAAATATGATGTCTGCGATCTTTTGTAGAGCTAGGCTTTTGATCGCTCGCAAGCTTTTCGCTAGCTTTGGCGAGCTCCCAGATGAAGGTGCGGTGGGATCTGTGCAACCCTCAGACTTGCTCAGACGTGTGACCTCCCCTTCTTCTCTTTCCCTCCCAGTTTGAAATGCTCACCGGCTCGCTGCCCTTCCAGGGGAAGGATCGTAAGGAGACCATGACCCTCATCCTCAAGTAAGAGGAGTTTCTCTTTCATGTATGTACAGGGGGCGAGCTTCTGCTCTTTCTCCGAGCGTGTTGCAATTTGGGGGTTCTCACAACTTAATGGCAGCATTTGGCAAGCGGTTTTGTATCAACAGTTAGCTCGGAGGGTGCAGTGTAAATGCCAAACAGATGATTGTACTTTCGGGGGTGGAGGTGCTGCAGTTGGGTTGTGGGTTGACTTCTTTAAACCTGCAGCTGATTGCATAACTTCCTCTCCAGAGCAAAGCTGGGCATGCCGCAGTTCCTGAGCTCTGAAGCACAGAGCCTCCTGCGAGCCCTTTTCAAAAGGAATCCAGCCAACAGATTAGGTAAGACATTTTTTTGGTTTCTGAGTACACCTGATGCTGTATCGGGGCCTCTCACATCCTCGTGGGTCAGCAGCATGTTCACACTTGTGCTCGGTTAATGGGCTCGTTTAATTACAGCCAGGTTCCCCATCATACCTGGCTGTGTCGCATACATGGTAGCCTTCGTTTTGTCGGTGGTTTAACGCAACGCACTCCACGGGTGCACCTTTCAGGTTCTGGACCAGACGGGGCAGAAGAGATCAAGCGCCATCCTTTCTACTCTACCATCGACTGGAATGTGAGTATCAGTAATACAAGAGCAAACTTCTACACCACCCCGCACCGGTGATGCAGTTCTGCTGGCTGCAGTAATAGCACCGTCATGATGCTTGCAGACTGAACCAGCTATGGGAGAGCTACCAGTCCCTGTTTCCATCTGTTCCAATAATCCTTCCCGAAACTAAAATTCTGTTTGTCACGCGAATAACTGTTTCATACCTGAGTTGCCCATGATCTCACCTTGGTTTGAATTTACTCATCTCTCAACAGTAAAGTGCAGGTTTTAATTGGGGTTTGGCGCAACAAGGGTTGTCTTGCACAAAGTGGGAAGGACTCGGGGAAACATTTCTGGCGAGGAAATACCTTGTTTTGTACAGAGAAGCAGGGCGATAACTGAACCGGCGTTTCCCAGTTGCTTCTGGCCAACTCCCTGCTTTACCATGTAATTTTGGTTCTCCCCTGTTTTCCCTTACTTGGTAAGGGATTTTGAAGATCGGTCGTTTACTGCTTTCGAGGCACCCAGCAAGCTGCTGGACTGAACCTCCAGCAATGCTAGTAAAGCTTATTTCAAATGTTTCCTTCAAGAAGCAATTTAAAAAGGATGCTTGCGGGAGTGCTGGGATACGAATGTCCTCCTAGGGCATCTCCTCCGGCTGCCCCTGGGCAGCTCTGTGTCAGCAAAGCCCAAATGGGAGTTAGGAGGAGGTGGAAGAGCCTGGCGAGGTCAACACTTTATAGATACTGCTTCTGGAGTGGGGCCAGATTACATATAGAACACTTTTTTTTTTTCTTGATTTAATATATGGTAGAACTTGTAGTATTTCTCCACAAACTGACTCAAAAGCACCCCACTGGCCAAGAAGTCTTCCCTCAGACTGCTGAGCTGTAGTTAAATGCTAAGCCACAGAGCTGTTTCCAGTTTCACAAAATCTCTTCTTGGCCTCTCATTCCTAGCAAGCTCTCTCGTGCGCGAGAGCGTTGACCTGTCGGAGCGCTTTTGAGCTGTCTCTGTTTTGCAGAAGCTGTACCGCAGGGAAATCAAACCACCGTTCAAGCCTGCAGTAGGCCAGCCAGATGACACCTTTTATTTTGACACAGAATTTACATCGCGTACACCAAAAGGTTTGTATGAATTCACGCAAAGCCAAAGTTTCCTGCGTGAAATGATACTGTATGGCTTAATACCGGTTTGCCGGTGCCAGCAGGGCGAGGTTTGCCTCCTGCTAGTCCTGCCAGCTCCAGACGGTTGCAGGACTGAGGAGGTGGCCCAGCCATAGATATGTGGGGTGTTAGGGGTAAGGTCGGTGCTGCGTGGTGTGGCTCTTGTCTTGAATAACCTAAAGAGGAGCCACAGCTCCTGGGGAGCAAGGGGAAGGCTTCTGCTTCCGCAGGGCTAGCCCTCTTCTAGTTGTCTCTCGACTCCTGTTGCAGATTCCCCAGGCATCCCCCCTAGCGCTGGGGCCCATCAGCTCTTCCGAGGCTTCAGTTTTGTGGCAACCGGATTGATGGAAGACGGCAAGGTGAAACCTGCCCAGTCGCCTCTACATTCGGTGGTACAGGTAAGAAGTGGGGACAGAGGAACAAGTGTTTGAAGCTGCAGTAATACTCCGGAGTGGGTCTGCGGGACCTCTGTACCATCTGGAGCAGAGCTAACGGGAAGCCTGAGGCAGTGCCGTTCTGTTTTGAATTCTTGCATCCTGTTGTTCCTTCACGTCTATTGACTGTCACGTGCAAAGGTTGGCAGGGCAATGCGAGTCTCTTTGCTTTCCTCTCCCCAGGTGGACCCGGGCTAGTGGGAAGTGCGTGTAAATGCCCGTGGGTTGAAAGGTGCCACCGAAATGCACCATGCTAGGTGCAGATAGTGTTAGCCCACTGGCCTATATCTGCCTTGTTCTCCTCTCCTCCCTCTCCCCAGCCGGGAGGAGAAGCTGTGGGATGTAGCAGACAGCAGTCTGTCAGCTCGCTCTGTGTTGCAGTTAACTCATCACGTTGCACAAACCTTTCCCTGAACCCTCCCAGCTCATCAACTCTCCGCTCTCCTCTTGCAGCAGCTGCACGGCAAGAATGTCCAGTTCAACGACGGCTACGTGGTGAAGGAGGCAATCGGCGTCGGCTCCTACTCAGTGTGTAAACGCTGCATTCATAAAGCAACCAACATGGAATACGCAGTCAAGGTCTGAGATTTGCCATGTGAACTGAACTCCCCCGTTAGATTTCTGTTCGTCCCCACAATGACCAAAATAACATCCAGGAATGAAATCGCTTTCCCTGCTTGCGTAGGGCCTAAATGGACAATTTCTGTGCTGCCGTGCACGTAACTGCACAAGCTTTCTTATGTAGGAATAGCGGGGAAGCAGTGTTCTCCTCTGTCAGGGGGAGGACAGTATCTCACCTTTCTTTGCAAAGTTTGCCGTGGCTATGTCAGCTCTTAACAAATAAGCCAGACATAAAACGTTGGGGTTTGGGGACGCAGAACCGGTGAAGCAGCGAGGGGATTTCTAGAGCTTATTGCTAAAGAGGGCAGGGACAGGGAACGGCTATGGTGCAGGATCTCTGCAGGGCTCCAAACACTCAGCTTGTTTGCTTTGTCTTGGCCCCTTTCCCACCCCGTTGTGGCTAATGCTTATCCATACTCTTGCAGGTTATTGACAAGAGCAAGCGAGACCCTTCTGAGGAAATAGAAATCCTCCTGCGATATGGACAGCATCCCAACATCATCACCTTGAAAGATGTGAGTGTAACTTGAATGACTTCTCCTGTATTTTGGTTTAGGAAGTGCAGACTGGTCTGGGGGGGGGGGAACAATGCAGCTCCAGCACGGGCAACCCAATGGCCCTGCTCAATGTATCGCTCTGGGGTGGGGAAGCATCCCCAGCCCCACCTCTGCGTTGCTGATTTCTGTCTGCTCCTTGGTGGTAGAAGTACAAAAGGGAAGCTCCGGAAGCGCTTTTTGGTTAACCCCTCCATACTTGCTTTGGTAGGTGTATGATGATGGGAAGTACGTGTATCTGGTGACTGAGCTGATGAGGGGAGGGGAGCTGCTGGATAAAATCCTCAGGCAGAAATTTTTCTCAGAGAGGGAAGCCAGTTCGGTCCTGCACACGATCTGTAAAACGGTGGAGTATCTGCATTCCCAAGGGGTGAGTATGGTTACGTCTGTTTTCCTGGGAAGCTGTCTGGCATTGCAGTATGCTCCCTCTCCTCCGGGGAGTAACTGTGCCTGTCAGGACTATTATTTCTTACTGGTGTTGCTGTCTTGGCAAGCCAGATGTGGGGCCAGGGCAGGGGTTGAGTGTCCTGATGCAGCTTCAGACCTTTGTCTTCCAGGGGTATGAGAATGGCACTTTCTTTGCTCCACAGGTGGTTCACAGGGACTTGAAACCCAGCAATATTCTCTACGTGGATGAGTCAGGAAACCCCGAAAGCATTCGCATTTGTGACTTCGGCTTTGCCAAGCAGCTGAGGGCTGAGAATGGCCTTCTCATGACTCCCTGTTACACAGCAAACTTTGTGGCACCCGAGGTAAGCACCTTACTGACCCGAGACCCTTCGGTAGCTCTCACGTCCCTCCCCTAGCCTGTGCTCTCACTCGGCACAGGTAGGTCTGCCCTGTTCCGAACTCCAGCCTGCTCTGGCGTACTCCGTCCTGGAAGAAGTAACTACAGAAATACCACTTGTCGTAATGAACAAGCAGGGGATCTCAAGTACGGTCCTCCAGCTTGTACTGTCCTTATGAGGGGATCTGCTTAGGGTACTGAGACTCCCTGAAAATCCCAGTGATTTTCTAGGCTGCTTCCCTTCCTGATTAACTGACCTGTTAAAAGAGGTGGGATGATTTTCCACTCGGTTGTCTTGGCGCAGAAGAAAGAAAAAGAGCAGGCACGCAATGCAGCATGCGTGCAGTGTCACCGCACTGGAACATGGCTTCTTTCTCACCTGTCGTTTTGATGTGCCTGGGGGGTTCCTCTCTTCCATGAAACCGAAATCTGATTTGAATCCCTGATCTTTAGTCCAAGTCTTTGCTGTTCAGTAGGGCTCTAGGAGCTTCGCATCCAGACTGCACACAGGGGTGAAGCCGCTCTTCACAAGCTGAAGTGAGCTCAACAAGAAGAACCGAACACGCTTTTTTTTCCTTTGCTTACTCTGTTCAGGTACTAAAACGCCAAGGCTACGACGAGGGCTGCGACATCTGGAGCCTGGGAGTTCTCCTGTATACGATGCTCGCAGGGTAAGCGCCTCTGTCTGGAAGGCAACAGCTGGGGCTGTGACCACCTTGCTCTCAGACGTGCTCCGCGGTGGCAGCTGGACCCCCTCCTCGTCGGTTGCTGCTACCTGGAGGCGGCCCCTGGCTGGGTTACAGGACAGTAAATCAAATGCTCTCTCTTCTCTCCCCAGCTGCACTCCGTTTGCAAACGGTCCCAGTGACACTCCAGAAGAGATCCTGACCCGGATAGGTGGGGGGAAGTTCTCCGTCAGCGGAGGCAATTGGGACACTATTTCTGACATGGCCAAGGTACGGTTTGATATTCATCTGCGTTACATTAAAGGGTTGAGGTCAAGCACGGCCAGTTGCCGTGAGGCAAGTTTAAAGCAGGTTGGGGAGGGAGGGCAGAAGAGGGAGGAGAAAACGAGCAGTGTAGCTCCTACCCCGTGCGTATCTCCCCCATAGCAGCTCAGCAGCGTGCCTCTCCCTGCTTCGTTTTAGCTCTGGCTGTGAATATTTGCGTGCAACGCCAACCTCGTGCTTGACCCATGCGGGGTTTGCTGCTGTGTTACACCTCCCAGGCCTACCGAAAACATATTTTATACAAAAGGAGATTGATGTCTGGGGACTTTAAACTTGGCCTCTGAATTTAAATCCCAATTTGGGGGTGGACTTTTGTGTTTTAAAGTATGAAGTCTTCTAAAGTCTAACTTTCCAAACGATGCCCTTAGGATCTGGTATCAAAGATGCTTCACGTAGATCCTCACCAGCGCCTAACAGCCAAGCAGGTCCTGCAGCATCCGTGGATAACCCAGAAGGACAGCTTACCCCAGAGCCAGCTGAATCACCAGGACGTTCAGCTTGTAAAGGTGCAAAGTCTGGGCTGGGCCTTCAGCTGGTTCCTCACGTACCTTGGGCTCTTTGGAAAGCAGCGGCCCGGGTGGGGTGATGGTGGTGTGGGCAAGGCAGGATGGAAGGTTGGAGAGGTGTGGGCCAGGGGAGGCAATACAAGGCAAGCTGGTTTTTTGGCAGGAAAGCCTGCGTGTCAGTACGGGAGGGAGATTTAAAAGAAAAAAGAAAGTCCTTCTGGCTTTGTTTGTGGGTCTGGCTACTCTGGTCCCTCATCTTGTAAAGCCGTGAGTCTGAAATACCTCTTCTACATCTAAATGACTTCTCGTGCCTTCTCTCCAAGGGGGCGATGGCTGCCACGTACTCTGCACTGAACAGCTCCAAGCCAAGCCCCCAGCTGAAGCCCATCGAATCCTCCATTCTGGCACAGAGGCGGGTGAAGAAACTTCCTTCCACCACACTGTGAAGCTGGGGCGGTCTGCAGCTGCACGGTGCGGTGCAGTCACACCAGACTTTGCACACCTACTGAAGACGGGGGGGCAGGAGATCGGGCGGTCAATGCCTGCACAGGAGCTCCCTCGAGGACTTCTTCTCAAAAGGCCAAGTGCCTTTCTGTTTCTGAAAGACTGGCTCCTCCCTGTGTGGACTGATCTTTGCTGAGAGAACTTCACTGTAAAACTTTTTTGAAGTGTAAATTGTCGATTTTTAAAGACACCCCTCTGTGTATATGAGAACTAGAATGTATAACTGATGTCAAGTGGCACTAAAAAGCAGCTCTGATTCACCCTTTCCTGTGTAGGGCCAGATATTTGGTGTAGCTACATCATTTCTCAGCATTGATCCTCTCCAAGGCCATTGCAGCTGGAAGACTGCGTAACGTTTGGGGTTTAGGCTTTGGGGTTTTTCCTCCCTTGAACCTTTGGATGCCCTTCCCAAAGCCAACCCCGCAGACTCCTAGCCAGCAGCACTTGTGTTTGTAAAGGACTTCTCTCCCCTCCCCTTCGCTTCACTTTTTGTGCATGTGTGTTCGAGTGTAGGGTTGATTTTTCAGACTCCGTTTTTTCCTCTCTCCGGCCCTCCCCCAGCCCAGACGGCAGTTCTCTGAACAAAATAAACCACGGGTTTTCTGAACACCCCCTTAGACGCTCGGCTGTCCAGAATACCTGCTAGGTTTGTCTCATTCCTTCCCTCTGCCCTCCCATCTTCGTGTTCTCCCCATCACTCCCTGGGGAGTTTGTCACCCGCGCAGGTGGAGATGACAAAGGAACCTTCGCCTCGGCAAAGCGGAGGCTTTGGGCTGGCTCTGGCTGCTGCTTTCACCATTTTTGGTTTTCCTTTCCTTCAGCAGGAACCTATGAAACAAACCATCCTTTTTTTTTAATTTAACTTTGTTCTACAGCTGGTAACTCAGGGTTTCCTTCTGAATTGTACAATAAATGTGTCATTCAGTTGATGTTTTTTTACTGACTGACTTTTAGCTGCAGGATAAGCGACCCCGGTCGTTTCCCCACGTCGTACAGGGATAATGATTTTTGCCTGCCTTTTGGGAGATCTGCAAAGCTTTTTCATCTGGCCCTGTGATGGGAAAACCAGCAGTACTGCAGTAGGGCTGCAGATTATGCCACCTTCTCTCAGGTGCAATACCTCACTTTGCAGTGGGAAGTAATTAGAACCAGCTATGGAATGAGGCAGTAGTCAACAGGAACGGGGGCAGGCTGCAGGCTGCAGAGGGGAACTTCTTATTCTCAGGACATTTTAGTGCTAGTAGAAAGGAACACTTGGAGGCAAACCGTGCTAGACATAAATTCCCATCCCATTCTGACTTGCAGGGAATTGCTGGAGCTCCCTGGTTCGGTGGTGGCTGTTTCTCGGGAGGAGCAGGAGAGCCACGGGGACTGCAAACACTCACGTGCTCAAGGATGCGATTGAAGCCAGCAAAGGTTCTCACGTGAATTTCCGCTGCTTTTGGCTGATCGTATAACGAGAGGGGAAACTTTCTTTTTTGCTTTTCCCTTTTCCTTAGTCCCAGCTGACTCTAAAACGGAGAATTCCATTAAAAAAATTTCTCCGAGATGTGCAGCGCTCTCCTCCTCTACCCTCACCCAGGCAGGTCCTGTTTTACTCCCTGGAGCAGCCAGTGAGAAGCTGAAATAGTCACGATTTTTTTCTATATTTATTCCAAGTACTGCCCTAGTGTCCAGTGCCGCTGAGAGGAGGAGGCCAGTGCCAGTGCACGCTGGATCTCCTCGCTGGTTTCGCCACCGACCCCCAGCAGAACTGGATTTAATGTTTCGCTGATAGCTGGGGAGGGGGACGCTCCACCACGCAAAATGCCTCCCTTAAAAATACTTGCTTTCTCCTCTGGCACGGTGTTTGCATTGGTGCCAATGAACCTGCCTTATGTTTCCTACCGCTGTGCAGTAGCTCTCGCGCCGGTGAAAAGGTGTGCAAATTTTAGGTAACTGAAACAACTCATTTTAAAGAGCTTCTTTCTGGTGTTGGGGTCAGTCCCATTGGGCGCTGTCGGGATTGAAGCAGACACTTTGATGGTTTTTCAGAATATTTCCCACGTCGGAAAGGGTGGGGCCTGAAACGGTGGATGGGGTCGGACGTGTTGGTGGTGGTCGCCCCTCACTGTGAACCTCTCAACAGTACGGACCCTCAGGATGGGTCTTAAACCAAACCTTCGCCCTGCTTGGATGGTAGCTGGCTTGTTTGTATGAAATTGTAAATGTTTTCAAATATCAGTCAGGAAAAACATTACAACCTTTGCTTAATCCTCCCTGTAATGGTGCTGGTGTGAGGCCAACTAGTGACAACTCGAAGATGCGTAGGACAACCGGGTGCAGAGCTCTGTGGGCACAGGGAGAGCAGCCCGCGGTTGCTGCGGACTCTGCCTGGCCGTGAGATGACACCCGGCGCGTCAAACCCCTCCGCCTCGCTGGGGTCTTCAATCAGAGGAACTTTGTGTTTGGTGCAGCTGTAGCTTCTGGGACCTCCGTCACTTTGGAGAACAGAGTGAACACGAAGGGCTACGCCTTGCTTTCTGGGGTGCTTTTAACCAAGTTGTTTTGAGTGATCCTTCCATAAGTAAAAACAAGTCTTGATTTTTAGATCCAAATCAACCAAGTGCTGTTACTTTTTTAATTCCAGTCCTCAATAAAAACGGACTTGTTGATCTTTCTGTGTATGAGAGCCGTAGGTGTTTGTAACGGGTCGGGTGGGCCCCCTCCTTCCCTTTCTGGTTTTGTCCTGACAGTATTAAACCTTTGCCAAAAAAGAGTTGGGACCAACTGCCGTCATCTTAACTGAAATTGCATTATTTCAGGTGAAAGTTGGGCCTGGGTCAGGCTGGGTCTCTAATGCCTGTTGGGGGGAGCCAGTAGGTGTCTTAGAGAAGACCAAATGATCCGCTCTCACAAGAGTTTGAGGTCTTTAACTCTCCCAAGCTTTAACTTGGGACAAAGAGGATATACAGCTTACCTTTGTCTTGATTTGAAAAGGGACAAAAATGTATTTAACTTTCATACATAAGGAAATCTTTACAAGGAAAACTGCTTGTGTTATTTCAGGTGTTTCGTAGCCGGTTTAACCTTTAAGATTTTGTCCTGTACGTCTATATGAAAGCTCAAGGGAGCAGAAATCCCGGAATCCAGCCTCTAATAGCTGAGTCTACTTGGAATTAACCTGTGTGGAAATAGCGTGTTAATCCATAGACAAGGAGCCTGAAAATAATATTGAGCAGCTCTCTTTATATAATACAGCTTCTGTATAAGAAAGGTTAAACTTTCCTATTTTGGGGTGTAAATCAGCACCGTTTTCTGTTGTAAAAGAGGTCGACCCAGCTGAGAGGCTGTTTTCCTTTTCCCACTGTGTAACATAGTCGTGCTTTCCTCTTAATGATGTGGCACTGACCTCTGTCAAATCAACCGGAGCATAAATAAATGTGTTTTGGCCTGAAAAATATTCCCATCATGGTTATTTAGGCTGTCTTTAAAACTGAAGGCCAGTAACTTTCTCAGCGGTCATCTCTTTCTTTGTTTTTCTTAGTGAAACTTCACTGAGCAACCAAATCTGCTTGTTAACTTTCCGTCCGACTAATGCAAATACCCTCTTCAAGTCCCCACCTTCACGTTAGTTCACGTAATTCCTTTTCCTGCGTCTTTTGCCATTTGTGGACAGTGAACTGTGTGTGCAGCCGGTGGCCTCCTGGGTGCCACCACCTCCTCGTGGCAGCCACTGCTGCCTTCCCAAGAACGCGGAGGGTTCGGAAATACTCGGTGACCGCAAGTGTGTGTGTGTGGGGGGGCGGACGCTGCGCTTTCATGTAATATTCAACAATTTAATCCCTCTTTTAACACAGAGAGAACATTTAAAATATTTCAAGGTCTTCTTTTGCGAGTACATAGGGGGCTCTGAATAAAACCTTCATTCATGCTATGAAAGCTGGAGGTCCGCTGCCACTCCACGTTCTTGCCTCCGGTTATTAAAACATCAAGCTGTCTTACTACTTAAGCTCAGCTAACTTGCTGCCTTCCTCCTTTTGTGTTACACTGGAACACCTGCCATTAATACTAATTCTACTCTGGAGAGAAACTCCCTTTCAGATATGCTTGTCTGAAAATAAATTGACATGTAAAAGGTCCCTTTTGTCACGAAGTGCATGTAAAGTGCTGGGGTAAGAAGCTGATCGCTTACAAAAGGAGCCACTGACTCTTTAAATGATGTGTGTGGAGGGGGTTATAAATGTTAAATATGGAGGGTGATGCTGTAAACGGGCTGACGTGATACGACTAGAGAAGGATCGCATAGCTGCATCCTCTGTTTGGTATTAGACTTGAAGATTTTGGGTGCTTTTCTGTTGAAACCTGCGGCGATAAAACCGCTGCATTGTCTCGGGGTGAATGGCTGGGCGCCGTAGGGACCCGTTTGGAGAAGACGCTTTTTTTTTTCCTTAGAAAAATTGTTGTCGTTGTTAAGAATTCCTCCCTGCTTTTTAACACGTGCAACAAAACCTATGAGCATTGGTGGCGAGTCCTTCGATTTCTACGTGTAATGAACGCCAGGGCTCGGTTGTTTTTCCTGGGACAAAAGTTTGTATCACATTCAATGAGGAAGCAGTAAAAGAATCCTTGGTTAGAGTATTTATCCTGTCATACAGGCAGCAGTGTGAGACAGCAAAAGGTAAATAATTTTATTTTTAACAGAAAGAACGATTTTCTTTGAGTTCCTCATACCCCATGAAGTCTATGGCTCTCTCCTAAGGAAAGTTCTTAAGTAGGTTCTCTGGGCCAAGCTTTGGAGTGGAACGACACCGCTTCAAAATCTGCTTCAGTACTGAAAAGATGGATGGGGGTCCCGCGACTGCGGATGAAGATTTAAGTTTTGTGGTGTGGACCTGGCTCTCAGCTGCTGCCCGTTGGCTTTCCGGGTCTTGTGGCAAAGAAATAATTCAGTTCATAATTAAGATCAGGTCGAAATACGTTCAGGGCGTGAAAGAACAAAAGTGAAACGTGCCAGTTACAGAAACCTTCTAGATTAGCTGGTGTCACTTCTGGTTTATCAAACAAGTACAAACCCTCGTGCGCTGCTTAGCTCAAATGCTGTCTTATTTTTAAACAGCAGATGGTGTTAGAAACCTGTAACAGGTGGAACCTCTTCAGTTTTATGTGAGAGATCAGAAGTAGCAGCAATTTCTCGTTTCCCTAGGGGTAGAGATAAACAGCAAGCTGGCCCTCTACTTGGATATTTATTACAGAGGGAGAAACTTTTGAATCGCACATGTTCACTGAAAGAAAGCAATTCTGGTTTGACTTATTCTGGTTGTAATAAAAGGAACCTGGTAACGTTCTCCATAAACCTCCGTTAGCATCTCTAAAAGAGGGATGTAGCAGGAGAAACGAGCTGTGTTTGCTGGTGTGCCTCAAAATCCAGCTCCAATCTGCCATAGTCTATTGGTTTCTTGTCTATCATAATAGCACTTCGCATGCGTAAAGTGTTTTATAAACATTTAATTACTGCAGCATTTGACTCAAAGCCA
This sequence comes from Aptenodytes patagonicus, assembly GCF_965638725.1. NCBI lineage: Eukaryota > Metazoa > Chordata > Aves > Sphenisciformes > Spheniscidae > Aptenodytes > Aptenodytes patagonicus. Next base: position 4,471,181 of record NC_134969.1, read on the forward strand.
GGAATCTCTCATTCATCTGCATCTTGCAAGGTTTGTGAAAATGATATTCAAATTACAGAATCACAAGGAGGGCTGAGTTCAAACTTCAGTTAAAGAAACCTCCGTTAGTTGGGATCTGTGAGCATCGCCTGTCGCCGCTGCCGCGTTTGCAAAGTGAATTACTTCTTCAGCAGTGGCGACGGCAACGTGGCTTTGAAGGCCTGTAGATTTGAGGATTTGTCAGTACCCCAGGACAGGGAGCTGCATTTTAATCATATTAGGGAAACAATATGCTAAGTTCTCCTCAGCCTCTGCTGCGCGAACTTCTGAGGCAGGCGGGGATTGCAGCTATGTCTAGACTAGAGCCGTGTTTGATCCCCAGGCCCCGCCGCGTCCTCTGCTGCCGTAAGCAGTAGGAAAATCGTTATTTGTTAAAAGTCGCTTTTTTCCCCACCCACCAAACTACTTGTAATTTTCACACGTCTTCTCCACACCAACCCCCAGCTCTGTTTTTTTTAAAAAAGGTAGAGAAATGTGGGCTTACAGCGGGATTTTTCTGCTGTGCCATCGGCACACCCGCAGCCCGCCTTCCTCGGTCAGCTCGGCGTCTCAGCCTGCGGGGAAGCCCCCAGTAGTCGTGGCGTTTGTGACACCAAGTGGAAGCAGCAACTAAAGGTAAAAAAAGCTTGTATTGGATTAATAAGGTCTATCTAACCGTCTGCCTCTTTCACCAGCTCCCTTTTCTGCACAGCGGACTGCTAAATGCAGACTGGGCGTGCAGCGACAGAAATCGGTTACTTCCCATGAAAGAGCGAGCTGGCTGCGTGCATGTGTTTGTGGATGCACGCAAATGATCGCTTCTGGTCAGGGCAGGAAACCCAGATGAGAAGTTGTTCCTCTACGAGACACGTATGAGCTGACCCTGGTCTCACTGGCTTGAGGAGGGGTTATCCTAACCTACCGAGGAGAAAACCGAGGTCTGCAACTGCTAACGTTTCCAGTCTTTACCGCAATTCTGAAGGCATATTGTGAGCCCCCTTTAATAAATGCCACCACTGGCAATTAGATGCTTTTTAATGAGACAGATCCCCAATTTCAAGGCCCCAGATCACTTGCTGCTACGCTCGCTCTCTGTTCAGTGAGTTGTGAGCACATGATGAGCAGCGACTCACGAAGTAAAACAGGAGTCCCTTTTCCTGCTCTGTTTAAAGAAGGGGTAGGGAGCTCCTCTGATGTTTCATTAAAGCTGGCTTTTCTCCTTGTGGCAGAGCAGATTTAATCAGACCCGCCTCCTAGTTCCAGCTGCTGGGTTTGAACGCTCTGATCTGTGCACTGGGTGCACGTCTAATTACGGAGGCAATTCCCATGGATACCAAGAAGAATTGTCTGCACTGGCAAAAATTATCCCAGCTGGGAAAATGGTGCAGGAAAATGTGTTGAAATATTTGGGAGGAGACTAAAAGTTTCTGGAAATGTAAGTGAAAAACATTTCTGGTGTTCTTGCACCCCAGCGTGCAAATCTTCATTGTTTTAAAACTAAGACACAGGTTGTTTTCCTTCTGGTTTGCAAGAGCTAGTCCAGAGTCGCTGCTTTCTTGTGCTACCGGAGGATTTACCAGCACGGCAAAACTGAATTTGTCCCCCCTTGTTACCTGTATCCACTCGGGACTGCTTTTTCACCCTTGCTTTTGTACCCCGCAAGGTTCCCTCTGCTCACCTGTACAGCACGAGAAAACGGCCAACAGTTTGTGGCTCGGTAAGGGCAACACCCTGGGTGAGGCAGCACGCTCTCCCGGGGGAGACGCCCGCCGAACGGCTGGTAATTCTGGTTCCATCCGCAGTGCCGGTGCTGGTGTATGGGCCTTCGGTGAGTTACTCCCCTTTATGCCTCATTCTGCTGAAACATATGAATGCAAATAACTTATTTCTGTACAAATTAATATTTGAAGGGTCTGTTGAAGGAAAAAGAGCACTCCCTGGTTAGAAAGGGAGGGGGAAATACCTAGTCATGCACTGCTCAGATGTGGAAAATTAAACAAATACGATTTAAAATTATTTCGTAATTGTTCAGCTGCGAGGCCTTATGTTCAAACTGCATGGGGAAAAAACAAGATGTTTTTGTTTAACTACACAAATAAGTCTTTTTGAGGTTTGGGGTTTGGTTTTTTTTGCTTTGGGTTTGTTTGGAGGTTTTTGGGAACATCCTGATCAACTGCACAACAGTTGTAACTTGCATTTATTTCACTAATTTCTCTCCAGCAGGAGCTCAGACACTTTTCAGGATGTTGCTAGCTAATACAAACACACAGAATAAGAAAAGCTGCAGTACTATTAGGTTGGATTTCCATCTCTTTCTCATCCAGGGCACCTGCTCCCCTTTCCCTTTCCACCCCCCCCAGTCTTCCCAGCTGTCTGTCTGTCTCATTTATGTCAATTAGAGATTCAATGCTGCCGGATTTAATTGGCCTGACTTTCCCCTCTAATAGAAACCCAAGTGAAGGCAGGGCACGCAGGCAGGCAGCTCTCCACGGGCTGCCTGACCGGGGAAGGAGTCTCTCTCGTGGTTGTGAGGGCTGGGGCTTGTTTGCGGAGCGGAGCACAATAACCTGTTTGTTACCATCCGCGATGGAGAGGTTGATGACCTCCTAACAGGGATGGGACCCGGGCAATGATGTCATTTGAAAGCTTGGGGGTATTTCTGAGCGGTTAAGGAATTTGTGCAACCAGTCGCTCACCTCGGGTTGGCTTTTAGCGTGCTGTAGAGGTCGAGATTTGCCGCCCGAGCCGGCGTTTCCTCCTGCCAGGAGGCCGACTCCACGTGCACGGAGGTCAGTAAGCGACACAACTTCCACCGACCGCAGCCGCAGAGGGCTCGTCCTTCCTCTTGAGCCCAAGCCTCCCCCAGCAGCGCTTAATCACGAGCGAGGTTGACCTAGACCTGGGTTTCACGGGGTTTACGTGAGGGCCTGACCCTGTCCCCGCTTCAGGCTGCAGACCTGGAAGCAAACCAGCTCAGACGAAATCTTTGCCATCCCTCCGCTCCCCCTCCGACAACTGAATCCCAGGAACCAGATCTGACCTACTTCTTCTCCCTGGCTCCTCGCTTGCGTCTCCCTGACAAATTACACGGCCCTTCTTCAGCTCTCAGCAGAAATGCGAGTTTCCCAAATAGCTGGCCCACGGAGGCGTCAATATTAAACAGCAACAGTACCATCTAGTGACTTTGACTTACAGAGAGCATCATTTAGAAGGGGAAAAGGAAATCCGTGAATTAGGGAGGCCAAGCGAGGTCCCAGATTTGCAAATGAGATCCTATCTCGGTTCATTTGGATTTAGGAAACAAATTGTGCTGATGCTGCAACAGTCTTTCTTTGAGAGAGCTGTGCTGTGACACTTCTTTGGGAGACAGTCCCATTTTTAGCCTACTGACTCCCCGCTGAACCCAGCCCTGACCCACGCTCCCTCTGCTGGTAACGAACTAATTGATTTAATGTGTTCACAACTTCTCGCACACCCACTCGCACGCACAACAGCAAATCCTTGCAGATGTATGAGATGAAATTTAGGGCCGTGGTGGTTTCTCAGTCCCAGTAAATGTGCACCTTCTTGCTCTGATGAGCCACTAGTAAAATCCTGAATTGGACGCGTGAAATAAATAGACACAATTCAATTTACTAAATCAAAAATAGGCCCAAAACTGAGCGTAAAGGGCCCACTCCACACAGATCTGAAATTACATACTCTCCTTCACAGCTGAAGGGAGGAAATCAAATTAGAGCATTTCTTCCTCCATCAAAGGACATTAGTCCTGATACAGGCTTGTTACGCCTCACCATCGTTTATCATGTGCGGGAGTTATCCCTGTAAGAATTCCGGCTGACCGAGGCGTCGTTTGGAGGTACCAGGTTAACGACAGGCTACGGCGTGTTCTGCGCTTAAGGTGGCAACTTTTCACAGCTGTTTTGCAACACGCGTGTGCACGTTACCTCTTTCCCAGTGAAAGAGGCTGTTAGCACATGCACAAAATGCACCGGATTGAGGAGAGGTGACACAAACCCCAGTGCTGCAGAACTTCGGTGCTAAAACACTCTATCAAGCCTATTAAACGCCATTGGTACCGGCAGAAGAAATTGCTTTGCTGTCTAATCAAATGTGTCCCCTCTTTGCTGTCAAGAGTGCAGCACTGCCCTAAGTCCGTTCAGCCTAGCTCGTGGGCTGATGAGTGCCTGACAATTTTCTGGTTTCAAATTAAACAGAAAACTAAATTAGCAAATTAATTGTTTGCCATGTTTTTCCTTGGTCCCCATCAGCTGCCTCAGGACCTGCAGCCAATCCAGAGCCCCTCTCCGCAGTCCCGAGTAGAAGGTGGAGCCCTGCGCTAGGTCCTGCTATCTACCAAGTGTCAGTCATGTTAATTTTAAATTACTTTTGTACAGCTTGGTGTCAAAACGATTAAAGCATGAAAAGAAAAACTGAACTAGAGGGAAGGAAGGGGGAGGGAGAGAGAGAGAATGAATAATTTACCTTGCAGTTACAGCAAGGACACTTAGATTTCTTTAACTCCTCAACTCTGAGAAGCCTGAAACTTTTATTTCCTCGACTGTAACCTGCTTGGGACTATGCCTGAGCAGGTGCTCTGCATCCTCGTAGTCTACAGGGAGGCAGTAACTGCTCGCAGCACAAAGCCGTGATTTTATCTCAGCTTCTTGCCAGGTAAGACTTTTCTCCGCACTGCACTCAGTGGTTGTTGCAATCACCAACACAGACAAACCCACCCACCCACCCGCAGACCTTTTCTCCCCTTCTCGGAGCACCACTCCCAACGGGGTTTACTCCATAACCCGCACGTACTGTGCTAGATAATTACATACTCAGAAAATACAGAAATGCATAATCAGATACAGCCTTAAACGTGCAAGAATTAGAGGACTGCAGCGTAACATCCCTGTAGCTCCCTGCATCTAGTTCACACAACCAACCCATGCGCATCGTGAGAATTTTGGGTTTGGGCCACAGACTGCTTTTCTCTCTCTTCTTAACTCCATCCACGGCTTCTTTCTCTTTCCAGCTACTGAATGGCATAACCAGTGGTCTTTGAAATACCATTCTAAGTCTGCTGAGGCCAGAAGAACAGCACAAAGATTTGTAAGAGGGCAACTCGACATCACCAGAAAACGTAAAACAAGCTTAGCCACTTCTGTTGATGTTTACTGTGTCTTCAGCTTATACATAGGAGCATCTTCCATTCATTAAAAAAGGGCATAAATATTTTGAATTATTTCATCTTGAGGGACTACAACCTGCAATGAGGTGCCTTCGATAGATGATCACTAGTTGGGTGACAGAGCTGTTTGGGAAATAAGAGAGGCTAGATACTTGAGCGTAACGTATCCTGCAGGATGTGGGTGGGCTTGAACAGATTTGTCAAATTTCAGCAAAGAAAACAATTCCACTAATGGGCGTTTGCTGAAAAATGAGCGTGCTGTCTTGGCAATTTTTGTTCTGTCTTGTGCCGTCTTCTCACTACCTCTCCTCGGCAGCCACAGAGAGGAGACACCTGTATCTTCTACCTGCATTTTACTTCTTTGGCCTTAGGACTAGCACAGCCTTGCCAGATCCCAAACAGGTCGTGCGACGGGCTGAAAAGCATCCCTGAAATTTCCTCCTCCAAAAGTACTTGCCTGACTTCTCTAACGTGTTTGCTTCGGCTGGGTAATCACCTCTCTCCATCCTCGTGGCTATAGTTCCTGTGACCTGCAGCGTAGTCTCCGGTGAGAAGGTGGGGAAGGCGAACGCAGGCACCCTTGAGAGTAGCCCATTCGAGCAAACGATGCCTCCTCTCTCCGCTCCCCCGTGTTTCTGCTGCCTGCACCTGGAGCATGGAAGTGGTGTGGGTTTGCACGGTTTAGGAGCTGTGACTGGACTGCAGTGTTGCACAGGCTTTCACTTAAGCATGCACGGAAATGTTTCTTTCATTAATAGTGGGATTCCCTTCACATGACAATGTTTCTTCAGCTGCTGATTCACTAATACATCATTTAAATGACTTTTTTTTTTTCCTTTCCCATTTGGGAAGCTCCTGTAAACTCCCCTCATCCTCCGCCAGAGGCCTAGCAGGAGGCTTGAAAGATGAAGAGCGGGATCTCCTGCAATGCATTTCAGTAACATCACTTCAGACGTACCATGTGGGAGTAGCGAGTATCAAGTACTCCGGTCTGATAACCACAGCTTTCCCTGTTTAATATGCACTTAGTGCTAGAACAGCAGCTGTATAAAACTAACACCTTTTTTACTAGATTCTGCTAGTCCGGATTCAGAGTGATCTCTGCCCACTTGAGTAACTTCGAAAATAAAAAACATTGTCAGCTGGACCATTAAAAATACAGGTGTAAATACTACACCGGATCTGGTAATTATTTAAAATAAAGCACAATTCTCAACCAGGTTATCTTTTTCTTTTCCCTAACCAAGCAGGACTGCCCTTCTACCTGGCACTGGAGAGCTAACATAACAGCAGGAGAGGGATTTGTACTGGATCTATTATCAACAATACTGTTAAATCACTTCCAGCTGCAAAATCTTGACGTATCAGTTATGAAATGCTTTCAAATTCTAAATTGTCTGCCAGCCAGGTAATTAACATCATTAAGTGAACAAACTTCGGCCAGAATAATTGATTTATACTTAATCACAGAACCTGAAACGTCTCGAGGTGTATCTTTACATCTTACACAGTCGCGCTGAGGATCCCTGTGTTGGGCTGCGGGTGCGGGAGGCACATTGTCACTCACACAGCTCTCAGGAATCACTGAAAACACTCAAGTGGTTAATATTAAAGTCGTCAATACTGGAGTGGTTTCCATAAAAACAAGAGGACAAACACTAACTTACTCAGAGTAGAGCACACTGAAAGGACATTTAGGAATAAAACACTTTTCCTCAATTAAGAGTTCATGAAATCAGGGAGCTGGGGGCTTTGGTTTTTTCCCTCTCCAACACTTGAATTTCCTGCAGTTGGACAAGAAGAATATGAGTTCTTCGTTTTAATGTGTTTGGGGTTTTTTTTAGGCTTTTGATAATCCTCCCATGATAATTTATATTATCTACCAGGCAATGTAAAGCTTTTCAGCCCAGACTATTGAATCAGCTCTTTGTTGGTAGACACTTTATCCCCTTGAAGTATCCAGGATGATTTATTCTTACGGGACATGTAGACAAAGTGACATTTTCCTATCTCCTCCTATCTAAACACAAGATTGCAATTACTCCAAAACAACTAGCATCAGAACGTGGTGCACTATCGGCTTTTCAATAGCGGCTGTTTATTAGCTTTCCCCAGGACCTACCTTTTTTATTGAGGAAAAAAAAAGGATCTGGAAACAATCGATTCTCAGCCAAAGTTTTTTGAAGGAGTTGTTTTTAATTTGCCGACTTGCTCCGAAGAAAGCTGTCTGTGTGTAAATTCGCAGATCTGCTGATGAGTAATCAGGGAGCTTTTGTGTTTTAATATTTTGATGGTAGAAGAGAAGCAGCACAAGGCTGACAGAATAAGTATATATATATTTACAAGACGTTCTGTACTGATTGGAGTACAAAGACCAAAATAATAAAAGTGCAACAAAGGGAGCAACTAACTGAAAGATATTAAAAGGGAGCTGAGGCCTAAAACAGAGCACAGATCATCTTTAATTGACTGCTGCTGGAGGAGTGTAAAGCCGATAGATGTTTCTCTCTTTGTCCTCAAGAGCTGGAGGCTGCTCTTTCCAGTATACCCTGAACTACGTCATTTAGAGCTAAAACCGATGAACGAGACAGCAACTTCAAAGAGATCAGGAGGCCGAGGACAGCCTTCACCCCCAATTTACATTTGGATTTTAGGTTTGTAAATGAAGCCACGTACAGATTTAGGAATGGCATTAAGGAAATGGAAGCGTACGAAAGGTGCCGGGCATCTAGAATCAGGAAATTTCTATGGAAATGCTTGGTCGCTAACAGGATTTACGGGTATCTACTTGCTATAATGGATCTTTCTCTTCCACATAATTTCATTACATGTTGCCTGCTTTTCCTGAGTAGTCCCAGCATCCCCGAAACTCATGGATTCAGCAGAGGAGGCGGGGGGTGTTGTGTTCAAAGAGTTGCATTGCAACACCAGAAAGGATCACCAACTCCACATTTAAAGGGCGGTAAACTGGGAACCGGCAGAGCTGGAGAGATAAGCTTGTAAAAGGCAACAAGCTGGAGAAGGCAGAGGAAGTAAGGTCTTCAACTGCTAGGCAGAATCACTAAAGCCCGTATCTAATGAACCACATGGTATTTACTGATGCCGAGTGTCCTTGTTTGTGTATCACGAGCATTTATCAGCGGACTTGCTTTCCCCTCCTGGTTTTTCCACTTCGTTTTTTTTTGTGGCTCGCATACGCTATGCATCTTTACTCCTGTCTCGTTAAATAATGCAAGTACTAAAGCGTAGACCCCAAAGCCCTCTCGACTCGCAGGCAGCCTTTAGCTGAGTCAAATGGGAATGAGTTTTAGCCCCTTAAGAAAGCCTGTTGTTTGGAAGCGAGGGGAAGAGGAGTGCATCCACACCCAGGAAAAAGGGTAGCCTATTGTATTCGGAGCGAGAAAAGCAACACAGGTGTGAGAGCTGGCCCCGTTTCCTCAATTTCTTCGCCCAGGAGAAGACACGCCAGTTTTCCTTCCGCCACCGACAGCAAGGAGCTCCGCGCAGGAGGAGGACCCGGCTGCCAGGGTGCGAGGGCTGGCGGGGCAGCGTCCTCGCAGCGTCCCCGTGCCCGTCCAGCCCGCTGGGCTCAGCAGGTCCCTTCCACAGACGGCTGCAAGCAGCAAGAGACCGAGTTCGGCGGCCGCCCTCGCCATCGCACCGCCCGCCTTGCCGAGCGCGGCGGCAGGCAGAGGGCAGCAAAGGGAGGGTTTTTACTTTTTTTCTTCCCTTTTTTTTTTTTTTTTTTTTTTTTTTTTTTTGTTCTCAGCCCTTTGCAGTTGGAGCTTTCCAGCCCGATTGTGCTAAATGCTTGTGTACCAGTGTTTCCATTTACAAACTCGGCCTCCCCTCCCCCCCCCCCCCGGGCGCTCAGCCGCTCTCGCATTAACTCGCCGCCGCCGCAGCTCGCCGCCAGCCCTCTCCCGCCGCCCGCCCGGCCCACGGCGGGCACCGAGAGCCACCCGGGGCGGTGGTGGGGGGGGAATTGCCTCACCCATCCCCAGGAAACACGGAGCGGGGGGGAAAGGGAGTCGTTTCGGAGGGTCGCTGCCCCCTGCCCCCCCCCAACCAGGCTGCTTCTCCCCACGCCCCCTCCCTGCCAAGGCCGGGATGAAGGGCTCTTCGTCCCCCGGCCGCCTCATCACGCTCTCCCGCTCCCCATCCCTCTCTTTCGGGGTTACTGAGGGGCGCTCCCCGGGTTAGGAAGGGGGAAAGGGGCGTCCGGCCCCCCCCCCCCCCCCAGCCTGCAACGGCGGTTACGACGGACTTTACCCCTCACTTCTCTGTGCTCCATCTGCACAGGAAGGGGGGGGGGGGGGGGGATCGCTTTGAGGGGTGTCAGCGGGCTCGGGGGCTGTCCGGGCTGCGTGTGCGCGCCCCCGGTGCGGCGGCGGGGAGGGGGCTGTGCCGTGCCCCCCCACCCCCCCCCGCTCGCTCCCGGCCTGGGACTCTTTCTCTCCCGCCCCCCCTCTCGCTCCTAAGCGGGAGTTTCCAGGAAGCGCTGAGAAGAGCCGCAGCACCGCGCAGCCTGTCGCACAGCGAGCTCCTTCCGCCGAGACCGTGGCAGGAACGCTAAGTAGTCCCAACGGCCTCTCCTCCCTCACCCGGCAAAAGGCTCCGTCCCGCTCTCCCTTAGCGGGATACCGTTACAGAAACGGGGAGAGAAGTGGTTCTTCCCCCCCGCCCTCACCCCGCGGCCTTGGCCGGGATAAGTCAGGAGGAAGCGGAGAGGGGGAGGGGAGGTGAAAAAAACCAAGCGCCGGCTCCGGCGGAAGGGTCCGGAGGCGCGGAGGAGTGAGGAGGCGCGGGGAGCTCTGCGCGAGGGAGGGGGGTGAGCGGGAAAACGCGGCGCGGAGCCGGGAACAGCGCCCCCTCCCCCTCCCGCGGGGGGGCCGCGCACGGGGGTGTCGCCGAGGGGGCGGCCGGCAGCCCGCCGCCTCACGGCTCCCCTCGCCGGGGCGAGCGGTAAAGTTCGGGGAAACTTTCCCCTGGTTTAGGGCGAGGGTCTGGGGACGTGCCTCAGCCCCCCGCCCCCGCCTCACACGACGCGGTGTTCTCCTGGCAGGTGAGCGCCCTCGGAGCAGTTTCCACACGGGCCCCGGGGCTGCCCCTTTCCCCCGCCCCGCCACCCGCGTTCGGTTTTCCACCCCCTTTCTGAGGGTTCGTGTTTCTGTCGGCACACCTGGGCCCTCCCTCCGGCCCTCGCCATCAGCCGGGGAGGCCGATCTTCTGCGCCCTACAGATAAGGAGCAGGGTTCACCCCACCCCACCGATGGCCACCGCCACCCCACGGGCAACTTATTGGCTCATTTTTCTGGATAAGCAGACCTCCGAGTCGCCGAAACGCACCGCCACGTTTAGGGAAGTTTGGCCCAGGTCTTCCCCCTTCACCCCCCGGGTGTTTGACTTCGCACAGGACCCCACAAATCCTAAAGCCGCCCCTACACGAGAGCTTCACGTCCTCCCGTTAACCCTGCAGGGAGAGCAGGGCAAGAAACTGCGATCTAAGGCCCTACTTCCCCCCCCCCCCCGATCCCCTCCCCCTATCCCAGTTACACAGGCTTCATGTCCTCCTATTAACCCTGTGGAGAGAGGACAAAAGCTAAACTATGATCCTGCTCTGCTTCCCCCATCCCGTTCCCAGCTACATGAGCTTCACATCCTCCTGTTAACGCTGAAAGGAGGGGAGAACAAGAGCTGCTGATGATTGTAAGGCCTTGCTCTGCTTCTCCCCACCCCCTCTGCCAGCCCCATCCCCCACTGCAGCTCCCATAGACTTGTATCCCTCCCATTAACGCTGAAAGGGGAGGACAGGAGCTCTGATGGGTTTTTCTCAGGCTTACTCTGTTTTCCCCCCCCCCCCCAACCAATACCAGCTCCACAGCCCTGCATAAGTGCAAAGCGTGCATCTGGCTCTGCTAGCACATCGACTGAATGCCCCCTTTCCTCTGAGCTCCACAGCCCTGAAAGAAAAAACCCTGATTCCCTTCGTTTTGCTTATTCATTATAAGGGGTTGGTAGTGTGCTTTTTAAAACGTGTGATCTCTTGTTTTAGAAGCATCTGTGCCTTAAGGTTTTGTCTTCTATCATCTTGAATGTAGCTCTTCATAATAATCTCTTGAAGTGCTCCATTTTTGTCCTTAAAGTTCTATTTTATTACCTCTTCTGGATCAGTGAAGGTCGGTTTAACCCTTTATATATGAAAATCAGCAGTCACTTTAGAAAAAGGTTGCCTTTTTCTTTACTAATTCATGGTTATGATAATATTTTATTGAGTGAGGGGTTTTTTCCAGACCAGTCCTGATGCATGCTGAAAGAAGCGTGTGCTTCAGCACTGATTAAAGTCATGTATGAGTTAATGAGAAGCTTGCAGAGTATGTGAAGCAAGAGAAAATCTTTAACCAGCTCTGCTGTTCCTTCCACATACCACAAACTTGTAAGCTGTAACCAGAAGGTGGATTGAATATGTGTGAAATGTTGCAGTAGGAGACTCTTGTAATTGCATCACAGGTGGATGCTCACTCAATTAATGTATTATCGTTTTCAAAGTACCTTAAAGTTGGGTGGTTTTGTCTTTTTTTAAGTGTTTTGAGACTTCATATTTCAAAGGATGATGAAAGATGCTACAAGCCTACAAAGCATTATTTTCTAGGTTTTTTTTTATTATTTTAAACAATCTCTTTTTTTCCCTATGCTAACTGCTTCCCGGATTAATAGACTGATAACACATAAGAGACCCTCAGGTGCTGGAGGAACAGTAGCGGTGGTGTCAACATTCTAGTTGTGGGACTTCTAATTTAAGAAATGTATTGTCATAAGGAATAAGATCAAGGCTGAATCCTGCTTGCATTTAGGTCCAAATATAAAATACACTTTGGAAGGAGTCCCCAGTGAACGCTGAGAGTAATTAAGTAAAAACAAAACCTTTCATTCAGTCCCCCCCGCCCCTTTTAACACAGACAAGTAAGTGCAACGCTGTTTTCATTACACCATTTTCATTATGTGTCCTGATATTTCTTAATTTTGTATTGCATCTTAAATCCTCAAGTGACTTATAACTTCAGTGGTTTGGGGGTATTTCTAGACCATACTTTTAAAGAAGTCATCTCACTGTGTCCCAAAAGGAGCTATCAAGCAGTTATTCTCATAAAAAGGACTGAACTTCTTACAGCTTTGCCTTTCCAAACACCTATTTTTTTCTGTAATTTTCATACTTAATTGTTGAATTCCTTTTTCCTTACATTAAGTAAATATTTATTAGTACCAGTTGGATTTTTTCATCTTTTTAAAAGAACAGAGCCTTGTCACTGACACAATCACTTCATACCGTATTGAGGAGATGACATAAAAAAGGAGTGAAGGAGAGTTGTCTTGTGCTGGGAACGTCAATGCCATTTTTGGAAAACAATACTGTAGGAAATGGAAATGAAAAATACGTTTTATGCTGGTGGGAACTTGTAATGAGGCTAAGAGAGGATTTGATGTCTCAGAAAAGCAATCATTGCAAGGGAAAAAGCGGGACTTTATCATCCATTTGTAAATGTTCTCTGGCTGAATGTCCTTTTGGGGATCTGAAATTTGGCTCAAGTCTGTTTATGAACATCTGTTGAATGGAATTTTAAAAAGGCACAGATTATAATCTTAGTTTCTGTTGACTGTTTAAGATGAGAAAATAAAACAAAATAAATGTACCTGCAAGTACTTTTTTTTTTTAAATAACGAGCTGCATGAATGTTCAGTAGTCTATACTACTGATTACCTGGTCGTATATGTGTTTTCCATGCATTTTTCTTTAGCATATAAAATACAGCCTCTACCCCTTTCTGTAGCTGTTTAATTCAATTTGAATACTTTCCTAGTAAGCTTTCAAGTTTTATTTTTTTGTAACAGGAGACTTTTGGATTTTGGTGTCTCTGCCATTTTTTGCACAAAGAATACAGCGATGTATTTGAGGGGAAATTTTGAGAACTGTTGGGTATTCCCAGAACTGCGGCTGTTTGCTTAGGTTCACATCCTGCCCACCTGTCTTCTGCTAGGTTTCTGTAAACGCAATCACTTTGTGTCCACTGTCTCTGGATAGTACTACTTCAGCATCTATTTCTGCACTGTTTGTGACCTCCTGTTATTCAGGGAGGTCTTCACTGTAATTTTCCCTCTTATTATTTTGCCTCTTTTGCAACCTGATGTTTTTGCTGTTGTTTTATATTCCAAGCAAGGATCCTGTGAATGCTTCAGCTCAAAATTCAGGTCATCTCCGATGGAAGAAGGAAGACCTAAAAAGTAAAAATAAGATTTCAATGTGCCTTTAAAAGTGACAGCTCTTTTGGAAAAAAAGTACAAACTCATCTGTATGTTGTGGCTGTACGGATTGGGGGGAATGGAGGGTGCCTTTTTTGACTCCAGAATGAAAGCTCAGTATCTTCATGTGAGTGTGGTTTCTTTCCCATGTGCTTTCCTGGTCTTTTTCATTTTCACACCTGCTTTGAGCTTTAATCACTCAAATTATTCATAGACTTGCCCTGGAAAAAGAAGAGAGTGACCTCTTCCCATCTGGAGTAGATGGATTTACCATCAATAATTGTAAATGGACTTGGATGACTTAATAATGGTTTTTACACTTAAATTTTTTTAATTCTGTGATTTCATTGCATTTTAAGAATTCTGTGCATGGTCTTTTCCGAACTGATAAGTTGAAGTTATACCATAGAGATTTATTTCTTGCAAACTATCTCTTAGCATTGGGGTCCCATCTACAAAGTGCTGATGATCCCCCATGAACTGCTGAGTCATCAAAGAACATGCGTCTTTCACAGGACCAGGCCCGTAAATTGCAGTTGTCTTTTTTCTGTAATTATATACACTGTCTTTCATGACAAAGAACCTCAAGACAGTTTATGAAATCAACAGCCACAGAAGTAATGCAGTGCCTGTTGGGGGTTATGTATTCACATTGATTACAATTTAGCAGTCCCTCAGCCTGAGGGTATCTAAGGGGACGCAGAGCCAACTGCCTTTCAATTCATGTGTGTTGCTATAAGCAGCAAGCTGGAATTGATGGATATCTGTTGCTATTGCCAGCAACTCTTGTTTTTCTGTTACTTCAGTGGCTTAATTTAAATTATTAAGAAACTTGTGAATCTGTTTTGTTTGTTTTCTGCTCTTCCTAGCAGCTATCTGCAGTTTTATATGTATTAAATGTGCTAAGCTTTATCGGGCCTATATGTATAATAAATACCTTAGTAAAGGCGATTAAGTCCAGTTTCCTCTATTAACTCGGAAGGGATTTGTTTCTTATCTGAATTGTTCCTCCATTCAGAAGGAGAGAAGCCTTGCATAGCCAGAATTCACCTCATAAATCACCTAGACAAATTGAACTTGGGGCAGAAGAAGATACAAAATTAGAACAGTTGTGATGTAGACTCAGTGAACTTTGTGGTGGTCTGCTATGGAGATGTGCTTGGCATGAGACAAACAGAGAGAGCCTCCTGTCACCAAATGCATCTTCATGATGGAGGGAGCACCACGAGGGTGACTTCAGTGGGCTCAGCAATCGCGCAGTGTATTTAGATAGTTGTCCCATACTTCTTTGATGCTGTCGTTTGCATGCGGTGCTGCCATTTTCTCTCTGTTATGCTTTTTCTGATGCTCAGAATGCAATGATATTTTTCACTAGCTGCAGACAGGTTGTTGGGCAGTTTGGTGTCTTCTCAGTGCGCTCTCGCGGTTCACAGAACAAGGTATGTTACTTCCCGAAACCGAAGCGGTATTCTCTGCAGCTGCATGGAAGGGCCACTTCAGAAATCAGCAGCTCTTCAGCTTCCCAGGTTTTATTAACTGAGTTTAACCTTTGGTGATTAGTAAACAGACATGTTAAGAAAACCTGTGGCCCTCTTTGCAATTCCTGAGAGTTGTCAACCAAACTCTGCACCCTCGCCCGTCTGTATTTCAGTATCCCTCTCATTGCGGTTTCTGGCTTTTCTGTTGGAGATGGAGACGTGTAAAGACATCTTTAAGATGGCAATATTTTTGGTGCAAACAAAGAAAGAAAATGCTCTTCAACTTCTGAATGTAGGTGCTAGGTGCTTTTGTAACACCAGGTCACTAGTTTCTCCTTCCTCCTGCCTTCCATATTTGGTAGAATATTCATTGGGATTAATTCTAACAACTTCATAAATTAGTGATGTATTTCACAGGCCTGTCACTGGCTAGAACAAATCCTGCAGGAAAAGAGGAAGCAACTGCTTTTTTTCCTAATTTCTAACAACTATTTGAAATATAAATGTTTAGAATAGTTACCGTTTTCCAACTATTCCTTCAACTGAATTGCAGTCATCAGCTAAGCCCCACTTCTCAGGTGTGCCCCCCTTCACCCTTAAATATCCTCTACCTTAAAGTAGTATCTGGTGGCTTCCATTTAACAGTATTGGTCTGTTATCGATAACTTTTTTATCAAAAGATTAGAAAGACCACCTTGGTCTTCACCCAATATCTGCTACGGTATGCAGATATATCATAAGCTACTTGCTAATTTATCAGGCCCTATCATAGAAGACGGGGCTACCAGGCAGCAATCTGTGCAGCCACAATAATTCGTATGACTTGGAGCGCAGGTCCTGTCCCAAATGATGCTAATGCGCAGGCTACATCTCCTCCTAACCCCATAGTAACGCTGCGGCTGTTTCTGATGATTAGAACTCTTCTGATTAGTTACCAAGCTGCTCTTTGTTTGGTCTTCTGCCTAATTTAAACAATTCATCTTGTCTTCATTCAATACAAGGTTATTTTCTACTATTAGCTCTTTTATAATGTCTTCATTACTTATTGATTACAATTCTGAAATAGTGGGGGGTTGAGGGGGTTCTTTTTGATTCGGAGAGTGTTTGATGAATATATTTGCTGGCACCTGCAAACTCTGTCCTTGTTTCCTCCCCTCCTTCCATATTTACTTTAAGGACCCTTCAAAACAATCTCGACTCCCCTAGTTATGATGGGTCTTTCCTTCTGATAGATTAGAGCTTCCTGTTGGTGTTTTGTCATTTCTGAGGAAGGAAAGCCTGATATCTTTCAGCTCAGTTGTTGCTTCATCTCCTCTGCTCTCCCAGGGGTCTTGCACGCGCTTTCAGTTCTGCCTTACATTTTTGATTTTGTAAGGTTCCCTACTATTTACATTTCTTCACATATATCCTCTTCGTACCATCTGCTACCTTATGTTTTTCTCATCTCTGAAATTTAGTAACCATATTTCATGCAACGCTGTTCTACATTATTTTCTTAAAAATTAATTAAAAGGTTCTAAAAGAACAAAGCAAATTAGAATTCACCCTTTCCGTGTAGACACCTTAACTGATGAGGGAACAACTCAATGAAGACCTTCAAATGCCTTGACACAAATGAATTTGTAACCAAAATTTTGTCCATTGTTTATCCAAAAGGTATATTATCAAATCAACTAGGAGAGTTTTATTACTGACAAAAGTTAAGGTTATTATTAAAGAATGCCGTCTTCTCTACAAACTCTTTTTCTTTGGAATCCAGCAATTCTTCTAAGTAGTATTTACTTTCGAGTGAGTGTGTGGCTGTGCTTTGTTAGATAAAAGCTGCAGTACTAAGACTGTTTCACTGAACTTAGCTCCTGACCTACCTTCTGAGGCCATGTCTACAAAGGAATGATACATCAATCTAGTTTGTTTGATCTAATTACAGCTATTTAACTATATTGAGCACAAGTACACTCACCCCACTTTGTAATGCTGATTTAAGGTATTTTCACTGTTAATCGGGTGCACGGTTCTTTCTTGTATTAATTTACCTCTCAAAATATTCTGGGCAGTTATCCCATGGAGTGGTGTTCTGCTACTCAGCTGTACGGTTTTCTTTCACAGCGTGCTGACAGGGAGTTCTCAGGAATTTGGGAATTCTGTGGGTCAACCTGACAAATTACTATTCCTTTTCTCTTGGCATCCATTGATTTTTGCCTGTGCAACTTCTTTTTCAAAATGCTGCAAGGTTGCATGAAGAAGAATCTGGTAAATCCATTACAAAGCATATTCCTGTGAGGTTGCACAGGTGGAAGGATTTAGTTCTGCAGCTTCGTAGAGCTTTTGCTACTTTGATAACGGAAGAAATGCACAAAGAAAAACAGTGAGATGTAATCAACCTGCTACTTCTGTACAGGATTTATCTGGAGCGGGTTACTCGATGGTGTGCTGTTTCTGGCCGTAGTCAGCTAGCAGTGACTGATAGCACAGGGTACCGGTGCAGAACTGGGGTGGCCGGTAGCGGCAGCCAACCATCAGGATGACAAAATTGCATTCCTAGAAACCTGTGCAGATCTTGGCTGCAGAGGCAGAATACAAAACAAAGACTTTCCTTAACATGCAGAAGGCCATTGCCATCTGTGGAAGAGCATCATTTCTGATTACTTCCAACTGAAAACTAGCCAATTCTGTCTCAGGCATATTGTAATGGGATTTTTTTTTAATGCGTATATCTGAAGAAGGTGCTGATCTTCTGTGTCATAAAGCTTGGCAATACATAAGAAATTACCTAGGGTTTTTTCCAGGTAAAGTCCGTGAATCAAATAAGGGTTATGGGGGTTCAAGGAATAAACGTGGTCTGTCGAGCCAGGAGCAAGAATTTATGAACACAGAGGACGACTTCTTAATGGTTGTGCTCATCAGTGCAGGTGATTTACCATTGAATGGATGTAGAATGAATGTAGAATGGGATTACGAAACTTCTTCAGAACAAACTCATTAGAAACTTGAGCTTGCCCTGATTTGTACAACATCTGTAAGAGGCAGGGAAAGATACTGAAAGGTGGGTAGAAGCAAGGAATGGAAAGACACTTTCAATGTTATGTACGTCCAGTGAAAAAGCCTCTGCAAAATAGCCATTTTGTAAGGAAAAACTGCACTACGGTTTTATGAACAAGAGGTAACGGAGCAAATTAATCAAAGAAACAGTGTTTGATGTTATTAACAATTACTATAGGTGATGTCATGCTACTGTGGGCTGAGGTGTAGCTCAGTGAAGATCTTCAACAAAAGTGTATCGAAGTAGTTTGACTTAGCAAAATAAAATTAATAAAACAAGCATTGAATCTGAAATGCCTTGTAAACTTTAAACTCAGAGTGGATATGTATTTGCATAAGTGATCCACTTAATGCACTCCCTCATGTCTTCTGGAGCTAGAAGTTGCAAGAAAGTCCTCAAGTAACTTGCTGAAATGGCAGCCTGAGACAGTGGCCCAGAATGGTGTGTTCTTCATCTAAAAGTCCACTTTTCTGATTAAAATATTCCTTTCTCACAAGTATTTTCCTTCCTGTATTTGCTATAATAATAAATATAGCTGTCATAGAGACATCAGGAGGTCCTTGGGTCCCATCCCGACTCTGAGACACGAGAGAGATGCTTATCTGTATCCCATACAGATGTTTGTGTATCCTGTCCTTAAAAAATCTGAAATGCAGGGCATTCTACAACTTCCCATACTAGTGTTTTCATTGTTTAAATGTCACTTTTGTTACTCTACCAAATCTTACTGTGAATTAAGTCTATTACCTATTCTACTTTCAGTGGACATGAACATTTGATTGCTGACCTTTATTGTAGCGAAATGGACTATCGGTATTTTGTCCCCTCTCAATTCTCACATGAGCTCTCTCCTTTTTCTTTTCCTTCTTTTTTTTTTTTTTTTTTGTTTTGATCAAGCAAATCCAGTATTTCAGTTTGTTCTTGGGGGTTGGATTTCCTCAGCCTCCCAGCATTCTTGTTGCTCTCTTTGTGTTCTTTTCAGTTGGCTTATATCTGGTTTTATTTTTTTATGTGGTATCTGAAACTGGATACGATATTCCAGCTGAGATTTCACCAACACTGAGTTGAGCAGGATGATTGTCATGGGTGTCCTACGTAAAGCAGCCTTGCTAAATATTTCTGCGATGTATTATCTTTATTGCGTTGACTCAAATTCAGTTTGTGATGCATTATAACCACTGGCTTCTTTAGTGCAGTATTGCTGCCCAGCCAGTTACTCCCCTCCTTGTGCATGCTCGTGTCTTGATCCTTGGCTACAAAAAAAATCGTGAAAATGTTATGCCTGAAAACAAGGGGGAGAAAAAGATCTGAGGTGGTTTTCCAAATGCACTATTCTTGTGAACTCCAAGTGGGTCAGCCTGCCAATGGAAGAGGAATTGAGAGGTAATGTCAATTTTCAATATTGGATGGAAATTATAATATGTTTTGTCTTGTTATTACTCAGAAAGCGTTAATTTCATAAAAGTTCTAATATGAGCTGGAATAGGAATGTTTGCTTGCAAATGGAAAAGAACATCGTTATAGTACCTGAGTCTCAGATTATCATTTTCTTGCTAAACTTTTTCACTCTCCTGCTATTCATAAGATGAGCAGAATAACTTTGTTAATGTCCCTTTTAAAAAATAATAGACACAGTTGCTAGAGTTGAGGTGAACCAAAGTTAAATCTGAAAGGCATCTGAGGAAAGAAGAAAACAACAACGGAAAAGTTACGGGGTTCTGGTTTTGTCCAAAACGTTGCTGACATGAAGATACCATTTATGGATGTGAGGTGTCCTCTTGGTCCTTCATGCAATTATCTGGTCAGAACACTGAAAAAAGAAAAAGAAAAAAAAAAAGAAGGCAAAAAAAACCCCAAAACTGAAGATGCTTTTTGGCTCCATGCCCCTGCCTGTCATTGTTTATAGAAACATGAAGAGGTGGCAGATACAAGGAGGGAGTCGTTGACGGCATGGAACACAGCGCGCTTGAAATAATGAAAAAAAAACCTCCAGTGGTCGAACAGTTAAGAATAGAAGATCCCAAGAAGGGCAGCCATGGGTTGTTAGCTAAAGAAAAGTATTGCTAAAGCAGGTATGTTTTGTCTGGAAAGATTAAGAGACCTTAGATGGAAAGAAATAGGTGATACATATTCCCGATGATGGAAACTGCTGAGGTGACAGTGTGCGTAGCCTTGACTACAACAAGGATCACTGCTTAGTTCTCCAAGCACTGTCTGACACAGAGAATTTGCTGAGCTTGTGCGTACTCCAGGGCCGGGTCAGCCGACATACTATTCACTCTCTGTATTTCATGCTGCTTTACGCTCTTGTGACCCGGATGAATTTAACAGGGAACTGAGCAGTGCGTTCAGTTTTCCTGTGGACGGTTCTTACACTTTTGCCCGTCTTAATCCAGTTCCTCGCACCGTGATGCAGTCTCTAATTATAAATGAAATCATATAACCTGCCTTCTCAAACCCTGTCTCATTCAATGAATGGTTGGGTTTTTTTTCAGATTTTCCTTTCATCCTTGTTATTTGATGTTTGCTTACATATTTTATTTACTGCACATAATTCAAGTGCTGCAGTAAATACAGAATTACGAATTGTAACGGATTTTCGTGATGCTTTTCACTATAGTATCTGAATACTTTTTAACCACCATAAACGTATCTTCACAATATTGCAAAGAGATTTTCCTCTCATTTCACTGATGCAAAGCGGGGAAATTAATGGCAAAGCTATCAAAGTTCTCCACTGTATCTGTATGTTCCACAGTGACAATAAACAAATTCCCAACCTGCCCCAGTAAATTAATTGTAAGTATCTTCATTAATCATCCGCCAGGTTGCAGGTGAGCTTTCAAAGGGGGCTGCTGGTATTGGTTATCCCCTCTGGACTTTCCTAACGTTGGGCTTGCGGAGGCTCCCTTGGCTGCCTTATGCCAGGCTTTTGCAGGCAATCATCTCTCGTTTTGTCCATAAGGACATCAAGCTCCGGCATAAAAACAGTTAGTCCCTTTGAGCCTGGTAGCCCCACTAGAAGGATTTTTTAAAATCTATTTTTTCTCATAAGAAGACATCCTATTCTAGTTTTCATCTTAAATTTACTCAGGCCTTTATATATATTTGGTGCCAACATAACCCTTTAGTTTAAATACCTGTGTTCAAGCCATAATCTATCTATACAAACTAACCCTATCCTATCTCAGCCTTTCTTTTGTTGGAGTTAGCAGAAATAAAACTTTAGTCTTTTCTCATGATAGGTTCTTTGCTCTTATAACCATCTTAGGAAGCCTTTTCTATGACTATTCTAGTTTTCACGTATCATTCTTGAATATAAACCGTACCCAAAATTCTGCAAGAGAGCAGTGGCCATAAGATCTGGATGTGCCTTACCTGGTCTTTAGATCACATTTGTCATCTTCATTTTCGTGATGTTTAGTCATTTCTGTGACTAAATAATGCTTCTGCATCTTCCTCCTTCTCTATTAACTGTGATGAATTCCCAGTTTACGAGAATTTTGGCTGTTAGTCTCTGTGTGAACAGCCTTGTGCTTTGCATTAATCGTATTACTGCATTCCACTAGCCCATTCCTCAGGATTCCTGTGCTGTTCCAGAACCTCATCCGGTTCTTCATTTAGGATATTCCAGTCTTCTGTATCGATGCTCTTTAATTTTGTCAATAACTAGCTATATTAACGCTCTTCTTTCAGCTCCTTGTGCTAAGTAACTTAAAAGCAATAAATAGCACCAGTTCTGAGACCAATGCTGGAGGAGCTTTTAAAGCACTCTCTCTCTAGCCCAAAAGTTCCCATTTCAACACAATTCAGCATGGGGGTTTTAGCCATTTTTTACCCACAGAACTTTTCTTGCACTAATCTTCATATTTTCCAGTTTAACTTGTATTTTCGCATGTGGCACCAGATCAAATGCTTTACTGAATTTTAGGTGGGTGAGATCAATTGTGTTTTCCTTTACCAAGAAAAATCTGCTTTCTTATCAAAGACAGACATCAGATTTGTCTGGCATGATTGCCTTTGTTAAACCTATGTTGCATTTTATCTGTTTATTTTCCTCCACATCTTTTCCCCCTCCAGGGGAAAAACAACTTAAGTTTTACATCTTACTGAGGTCAGGCTAATTAGTCTCTAGTTGTCTGGACATTACTTTCCAAGTCTTTGGCTTGATTTTGTTGTTGTTGTTTTTTCTTTCTCCTCATAGTAGGATGTCAATTCTAGATTATTTTTGTGCCCCTAGAGGTGGTAGAAAACAATTCACTCATTTGCATCACAACTCAACTGTAGTGCTTCATGTTGTTTGGCTATTGTTTGTTGGTAGGGTTTTGGGGGTGGTTTTGTGTTTTTAAAGAAAGATGCCATGTCATGGCTATTGATACAGGAAAAAGTTAGGAATTTTGAAGTATTGCAAAGTCCTTTAAAAAAAAAAAAGCAGCTTCTTAAGTCATGATAGCTGAACCCGGGACTGCGTTATCCTGTGCAACTGTTGGTAACTACCAGTGGATTGCTGCAGCCCTTGGCAGCACTGATCATTGACATCTAGAAGTTATGTTCCTCGTGCTGCTTCAGCATTATTTACTGCTATCATTCTTGTGTTTAAACAGAAAGTAAAGCGTGCTGGCTGCTCTACGCATATGTATAAGGTAATCCTTAAGAAAATACAGTCTAAGAATAGACAAAATAAGTAAACCAATACAATAGGAAGGTAGTGAATCTGGAGGGGCAGGATTACATAGGGGACGACTGCAGTGCTCTCAGTTATTACATGAACCCATGCCACTGGAAAAGCCGGTCATTAACCATGTTTCCTGAAGGTAGGAAAAAAGAATACTTTTAAATACTTGTTTCATAATGTATGTAGTTACGCTCCTTACCAATACATATAATGAATATGAATCTTTCTGAGCACTTTTCACTCAGGTGAAGATAGGAATGTAAGCAACAACCCTTGGATGTTTGGGGTTTGTTTGTTTGTGTTTGTTTTGGTTTGTTTTCCCAGGCATACTCAATATTTTTATAAACATTTGAAAACTATGTCTTTTTTATCATTCTTCAGTATGTCTGGAGTTCAGGATTCTGTTTTACAGAGAAAGCGAACAGTTCTGACCAATGCCTTTGTTTTACTGAAAGCGCGTGTGATAGCGTCAGCCTTTATAAAAAGTAATATTGCTAAGGTTTGATTGTGGGCCCCTTCAAAGTCATAGATAACCGTTAGATAAAAATGGCCTTGTTTCACAGTTCCAGTACTGAATTCCAAAAGTTCCAGTGAAGCTGGTCTGAATGTGCTTAAATTTTTGTTTCTAATGCAAGTAAATTGCACTGAGGTACATACTTCTGAAGTTAGGAATCTTACTTTTAGGCCACGTACTTTTGAGCAAGATTGCAGGATGGAGGCCTTAAAAGCAGAGTAGAAAATCAGTCGCATCCCTGCGCGCAGACTTCTGTGCGTGTGTAAAGTCCTAAAGCTCCCCATGTGGGTTAGATTACAGAATTAAGATTTTGAAATACCCATTTATGGATGACTGTTGAAAGGTAGAGAAGTAGAATTTCTGTCTGGCTCTTTCATGGTCAAATGTTTCAAAGCTGGTTCAACACCTTGTTTATGTGGAATATTGCAATTGCTTTGTTTTATTAAATTTTCTATCAGTTATTTGCGCCTGCCTTTGTACATCTGAAATGAAGGGACATTACTAAGTGTTCTCCCCATAGCATGAATATTTAATAGTTTGCGTGTTCTTTCTCTGTATTGTGTGTGCGCCTATATAATATCTACAGAAAGCTCTTAAAATCAATTTTGGCAAGAGATTTTCAAAGCGCATCATATGATTGAGTCACAGTGCTGAACAAACTAAGCTATTGTAGAATTTCACCTAAAATACTAGAATGAATTTGCCAAATGGTGGTATTTTACAAATAACCATGGATTCAGCTAGCTTCCCCTGGAGATTTTATATCAGTGTGATCTGAGTTCCCAGTACTGATGAACTGGTGTCTTTTAGAAATCAAAAAATCTTTGGCCCTTTTCAAAAGAAGATTGTCTTTGTTTTCTCGGATGTACGGATACTCATTTTCTTGAGCTAGGAGCTGGTATGAGTATTATGGGCGGATCCTGCAAAGTGCTGAGTACATGGTTAACTTTAAGGGAGTATATGCTTAAAATCACCGGGACTGCTGATGTTTAAAATTACGCATATACTTAAGTACTCTGATGGCCTGAGGCCAGTGGCTTTTGCATCTTCTAGGACTGAGCCCTAAGGAGACTACAGCGAGCAGTTGCAGCTGAATTTTCTTTTCCCGTTTTAAATATAAGGTTCAAAGCACAAATTCTGACAGCTGTTTAATTAAAAATACTTATTTTAAATGTGAGGAATGCAATATGCAGAGTCGATACGCCTGGTTTCTTTCTGTCTCTCCTGGCATCCGAGCTCACTCCTCTCCAGCGTTAGTGCAGGGCTTGCAGTTTTCAGTGGTGCTCCGTTCCTGCCTTATCCTCTTCCATCTTTTCCATCTGCTTCATTCTGTTTGGAAAATGGCAATGTAGAATGTGTTTGGTGTAACCTTAATCCTGACCAGCATCTGGGCTCCGTTTAAAAAAAAAAAAAAAAAAAAAAGGCATCTACTGCAGGCAAGGTTTCTGTATATGTTTCCCTGCTTTAGTAAAACAAAGTTGGGGGGGGGGGAGCGAACAACCAAAAATAACCACAGCAAAATAGTATTTATTTGAATGGACATGTTCATTAATATGTAGGGTTTAATATGTTTTCCCGCACACACGGACAAACCGTGGTGCTTGTACTTTTCACCTCACCTCTGTCCTGGGGAGGTGCCATGTCAGAGGTAAACCGGATTTGCACCATTTTAGAAAAGGAGAGAAAGGAGGGGGGGGTTGTCTTCAAGTCTTTTAACAGCCACGCTGTTAATTACTCACAAATATGTAAAAGTTAATGCCACCCTAAAAAAATGCGACGAACTGAAATTCCTGTGTGATGCCTTATGACACTTCCCTATTAAACTTTTACAGGCCTTTGAGAGGTCCCCGATGGCGAGGCGATTTTATTAAACGCTCCCGAAGGAAGTCACGAAGATGCAAGTGTGGCGACCCGGCCGTGACTGCTGATGCTCCCTCCGCCCGAGCCATCCCGCCCCCACTGCACCATCCCGTATCGGACCCGGGCAGACCGAAGCCGCCGGTCAGGTCGGTGAAGCCCGGCGGCGCAGGGCTCGCACCCCGGGCCGGGCCGGGCCGGGCCGGGAGCGGCTCCCCGGGGGGCTCCGAGCCTCCCGGCAGCCCCCGCCGATGCCGGGATATTTTCAGAGCTCAGCGTGTCGGGCACCGGGCGCCTTTGAAAATCTGGCGCTAGATGTCTCCAGCACCTGGAGATCGCGCACATGACTCTGTAATTGCGCACCCTGCGGACTAGCATTGTGTTTAGCCACACGTTAAAACAGCCGCTTCAGAGCGAGTTCCGATCGCTGGGGTGTGACTCCTCATTACAAAGCGCAGAATAACGCTTTTCAGCCAGTTGCGCTTCCCCGGTGGGTGTCCCCCCCCTTTCCATTTGGTACGCTTTTTGATTTTCCCGACCCCGAAGCCGGCGGTACCGTGCCGCATCTGCCCTGCGCTCTCAGCTCAGGGCTGTTGAACTTCACTCCCCGAGCAGCCGCAGAGGTCGCTTCTGAGCAGCACGAAAAGGTTTTTTTAATCCTCCCCCCCCCCCCCCCAAGGCTCTCGGTCCCTCATGGCCGGAGTGGAAAAGCACGTTTAAATCCTGAACTCGGATTTCCCACGTGGTGTCTCGTCGAGCTGCTGTCACAGCCACGCCGCGCACTCCCTTGCGCAGGGCGAAGGCGCTTCTCTCCTGCCTCTGCTGAGAACACAGAAGGTGATTAACATTTTTAATCAAGCGGTATTTTCAGGACACGGCACTAAACCCCAAACTTGTGCAAAAAGCTAGCTCTCGTCATCAGCAGGCTCTTGCTTTTTGAACCCACCACCAAGTGTAGAAATCATGAGGGGATTAAAGTTCTGCTCCACCTTTCGCGGGTGACTGTTTAAGGGATCGATGTTTTGTCAGCGATTCGAGGGTTAATTCAGACAAGTTTATAGCGTTAGGCGTTCTGAGTCTGTATACATGCAAACAACGTGTGGTTTTGGTGTGAAGAATTAGCAGTGTGTACCGGGAGGCAAACCCAACCGTTTATGTGAATGTAGAATATATTGGATATGTGTATAAGCATTAAATCGGGGGGGGGGGGGGGGGGGGGGAAGGAAGCTTTTTTTAAGTCGTCTTCACCCCATTCAGAGATCATGGTCATAATGCACGGGGGAGAAAGGGAAACGGGGCGCGGGGAGGGAGGGGAGCACCCAAAGTTGCATCTGGTCTTCAGACCTCCCTGTAATTTCTAAGGGAAGGTGTCCCCTACCTTTAATTATTTGGTTTAAACAGACCTAGAGCACGCCTCATCTTTAAGGCCTTTTTCCTGATGTCTCTAGGAGGCACCCTTCATCGAGCAAGGAGATAAAATCTTGGCAAAAAAAGCACCGAAGGATGTGAACCCCTCGGAAAATTCCACTTCCTGCACAGCAATGCCTGTCCTTGGGTCTTTCACTCATTCCCATGCACTTAACAAGGGATTTCTGCCCGAGGCTACCACAGCAACTTTCTAAATAAACGCCGTGCTGCGGAGAGTGCCCGAGCTCGCTGCTTTTGCAGTTAATCTCAGCCCAGCACGCTCGCTCTCTCCTCTCTTCCTACTTCCCTCCATTTTATTTCTCCGCTGGTTTTTCTCTTCAGCAGACTCCAACTCTCTCTCTCCTGCTGAACTTGCCGGGAACAAAAGGCTCCGTTCCAGATCCAGCCCGCAGTTGCCGTGAGAAACTTCCTTGCAAGCGCTGTCTGTCGCTCTGCTCTCCCTCCCTCGCTCGCTCCCTCCCTGCCTCGGTAAAATGGCAGTGCGAGAGCTTTATGAAAGGGTGAAAAAAACCTGCTTTCTCGGCGCCTGCCTCTCCCGCAGCAAACCCCCCCCCTGCCCCAGTCGTGACGCCTGAACTCAAACTTCTCTAAAAATACACTTTAGGAGGGCAGAATTTCACGGGAGTGAATATTTTTTTTACACTCCACTTGAAAAGAGCAGCTGAGGGTGGGAGAAACACAGAGGGGACAGCTCGCTGGGAGCCGGTAGCTTTCTGCATGCAGGCGAACCCGCTGCTGATTTCACCTCCCTGCACGGCATTGCCAGTTCCCAAGTACTTGAAACAGAATAATAGTTTTGCTTCACTGGGAAAATCCGGGCCCAGAGTTGAGGTCTTTCTCTTTTCGCAGCTTTAAAAGCCTTTCTTTTAACTCTTCCGAGGGGGGGTTGCAGTGTAACGCGGTTGCTCAGCGAGCCCACACGACAGGTCCCAAATCTGGTGGGATTCAGTAGGGAATTAGACGGTTGGTTCCTGATCCAGTGCAGGGGTTTTTAGAAACTCCGGTCCGCGTTTTGTTTGATTTTTGTTGCCTTTTTTTTTTTTTTTTTTTTTTTTTTTTTAAGTAGATTTACTCTTCCTTCTCCGAGCGGTCAGCACCAGAGAGCTGGTGTCCGAGGGCGGCTGTGGAGGCTGGTGTGCACCCCCGCGTGTATAAAATACATGCGGTTTGCTCCTTCCCTGCACTTTATTCTTGTTCTCCTCCCCGAGTTGTCCCCTTTCCGAGCATCTCTCAATTCTCTCTGGAATTACTAAATTCCAGCTCCAGCCTTATTTTCATTGACGGGTGAGAGCCGCTCTCCTCGATTAGCCCCAAATCCCCACACGTGTGCCCCAAAACTTGCTCCCGTGCCACTTCCACCGCGCCGGGGATGGCTTAGGCGGGCGATGGCGGAGGGCGCGGGGCAGCGGCCGTGGGGCAGCGGACTCGCCTGACACCAGCCCCGGCTGCCCCGGGCTCGGCTCCGCGTCCCTTCCTCTCCGCAACCTCCGCTTCGCCTTTTACTCCTCCTAGCGAGGGCTGCTAAAATAATGCATTTCCTTGAGTCAGGCCGAGTCCACTTTTCCTCTCTTAATACGCATCCGAAGTTTTGCAGCTCCCTGTCAAATGTTAACACCAGACTCCAGCAGCGCGGCCGAGGCAGGGGCTGGGTCCCTTCCCTGTGTAACCCTCGGTGCTCACACGGCGGGAAGCGGCGAAATCCCGCGTACAACCCGCTCCTGCCTTTGAGCTGTGCCGCTGCGTTCAGCAAACTGACAGAGTTACCTTCTGCTGAAACTCCGCTTCAGCTGGCAGTGTAGAGCTCTCTCGCTGCCTGCCCCTGTGCCATTGTGTCAGCGCTGGAGAGGGTGGATTGTACAGTATCTTGACTTTTTTTAAAGAGGATAAATAAGCATTATCTCGCACAATGCCCAGCACGTTAGCCACTCGCAGCAAACAAACAATTCAAATAATAATAATCTTAGTGGTTATGAAGCTGCACCAAGAACACTTAACCTAGATATGAGAGTGGTTAAAATACTGGAGGGCATGGGCTGGGCAACTATAAACATATTTACAGGAAATGTAATTTTCTTTAGCAAAACTACCCTCGGATAAGCTGAGGTACAGCAGATAACCTTTCCTCACTCCATTCCATATTTTGCAGCGTGCTCCATGAATTATAATAGATGGGTCTCTTGTTCTTGGGTCCAGTCTGCATATCTCAGCATACTGTGCCTTTCAGTGAAATGGAAGAGCATCCTTCTTCACCCAACTATATCAATCGCTTCTCAGCTCGTTTCGTTCTAGCTTAGTTGCGCTAGTTAATACTTTATTATAGAAACTCTACCCAATTCCTGAACTAATAATCCAGTCCATGTTTGTAGCAAGTTGAAAGGCTGGGGATAATGATAACTTGTGTGTGTGTGTGTGTGTGTGTGTGAGCGTGAGGGAGCGGGGCTGACTTTAGTCCGGTTTCCATGTCAACGATTCAGTCCATATTTGCCATCACACAGTTGGCAAAGCCTTTTTTTTTTTCGGGGGGGGGGGGGAGAGACACTACTCCTGTTTCTAATACTCTAATCTAGACCAGGTTTCCTAAACTGCCTTAGTGTTGGGTTAAATGGCATGGCCACCTTCATGAAGGAGACTTCCACTCAGGAGGAGCCAGCCTAGCGGTGGTGGCCTGCAGTGCCATGTGAGAGCGCCGAGCTGGTTCCCCAGCCTATCTGAGCAGCCAGGGGCTGAGCCTGTTGTGGAGGAAAGCATGCTCAGCACTTAGGGAGATGGGGAAGAGACGAGTGCTGCATGCTACTTAGCAGGGATCACTCAGGCTGAGAAAAGAGTGTCGATGCGTTGCAATGAAAAGTCTCGTCCGGTTCTGCGGAGCTGGAAAGACGGTAGTTACAACACAGGATGACGTGACTGGCAGGAGGATTTTCAGCTATTAGGTGGAAATGTTAAGAACTGTACTGTCATCTGCTTCCCAAACCCCATAGTTGGAATTTCATCGAATGCCTTAGTATTTAGTAACGTGCCAGGGCCTCATTGATGAGGCATATTCCAAAATCTGCTTCAGCTTTCACAAACATTTGGTAAAGTGAGTGTCTCCTTATTGTGTGGGTGGCTGGGGAATCCAGTCTGCTTTTCACATTACAATCAACACCAGGTTTCATAGTCTGCCATAGTGCTCTTTGAAGAGGATTCCAAAAGGCTGACACACGTAGAGAGGTTGCGAGCATGGAGTCTTTATCTGGATGCACCTGAGCTGCAACCTAAGCTCCCGAACTGTGTTCATTAAACTTTTGGCGGTGCTCAGTTGGATGGCTTTGCTTCCTGAAGTAGACTGTAGCTTCCGAGTTGGGGAGATGGTTGCTCGAGATGATTCTGGGACTAAATGGCAGAATTCTCTCTGGTTTGGTTTTTTTTTTAAGTTTAGGGTAAATGAAACATCTGAAGAAGTGTATTTTGGTGCTGTGGTGCGCTATAGCCCACCATAGACATCAGTAAAGCCACAGGGCCTCACTTGTGAGAGTCTAGCTTCATGTGTTGAAGGAGTTTCCCCCTCTGCTTCTTTGTCTTTCTAGAAGCCAGGGTTTGATCAAATAACAGAGGCTCCTCTGAAGAGAGCATGTAGCTCAACTTTTTGTTCTAGCACGTTCTACAGTTTTCAAACTCTTCTGAAGAAGAGTATCTTGGTGGTTTTGCTGCTCTGTGGTCCACACAGATATCAGCAAAGCCACAGAGCCTCCCTTGTGAGATTCTAGCACCGTACTGGGGCTCCAGCCTTCATGAAGGCCTTTGAGTACTACCACAATACCGATGTCATCATTTATGACCCTTTTCTTTCTAGTAGTTTACAGCTGTGGAGAAAGACCGACTGACCAATTTGCTGAGGTGGAATCTGCTCCACGTTGCACAGTCAACTGTAAAGACTGTAAAATGGCAAAGCTGTCTTTGTTCGGGAGCCTGCAGGGCAGTTTATTGCTCTAGAATACATTTAAAATTTTGCTATTTATTACCCTGTCCCGCCTCCCCTCCCACTTCCCAGCTTTGGAATAAACCCCTTTGTTCCGCCACCTGCATTCTAGATGATAAATATTTTATATTATAAGTTTTATAATGACTGTGAGGGTTGAGTTCACAGCAGTAGACACCAAAATCTTCACTCCATCCATAACAGGCATACAGCGCTGGCAGTGATTCAGCCCTTCTACGCGTTGCCTTGCCTCTTGCTCTGGACTCAGGTTTCCCCACTGTCATCAGTGCTGTTAAAATGGGATTTCTTGTGGTGTGTCCCCTTGATGGTTAGACTCGGGCCAAGCCCTGTGCTTTCTTCACTGCACAGCTGGTTAATAGGCGTTAACTTCTGCCCCGTTTTTTGTTTTGAGGTGATGTTCTAAAATGGCCGTCTCAGACCTCAGAAGCGTCTTTTGAGTCTCCACCCATTGTTTTCTGATGTTTTCTCTCTCCTTAAAGTTGTATTTACTTAAACTTCACTTTTCCAAATATTTCCATATTCCAGAAGAGACACCTGCCCAGAGTCAGTACATGGGACCCAGCTCTAAACCGTACCATGACCGCCATTTTTACTAGGCAACTGTGCCCTAATTTCTGAGAGCTTGGTTTTTATGATCCAAATAACTCATCTTTTCGTATCTTCCACGCTCTGCTGCAGACCCGTACCATTCGAAGTAAAATACGCAACTACAGAACCTGCTGGCATAGGGCAGGCCGTGTCCGGGACAGAGTTCCAGGTATGTTTCTCTCCTCCCTCTTCCTGCTCCGGGAAGGGCCACGGGGATGGAGGAGGTGGGAATCTGGGTCTGAAACAGTTGCAGAAGAGCATGGCCCAATTCTCAGTTCACCTCTTGACAGCTGGGGAGCTTCAGCACCGCGTTACCCTTTGCAATTGCCAGAGCATCCTGTCCCATTGCTCAATGTGTTGTGTCTAGACACGTTCAGGTGGTTTTGTTTCTCCCCATCCAGCCTGCCCGAGGGAGTTCCTGGTTCAGTGCCCACTGCCGTCGCTTTGGCAGGAGTGGGAACCGGACTTTCTTGGATGTCCATGTGTGCAGTTATAGTTCTTGGCGCGCCGCCAACGCCTTTTCCAGAGGGACACAACCAGCGGAGAGGAAATGACAACCGCTAAGAGTTTGCAAAGGCTAATTCTAAATGGAATTTCTAGGGACAAAGAAGAGGCGCTTCGTTAACCCACGGGCCGTCTCCCCGCCGAAAGCCCAGAGCCGGCGGCCGGCAACGCGGCCCTGCGCCCTCGCCACTCTCCCGGAGGACTCCCGCTGGAGGACGTCGCCCCGCTGCCCTGGGAAGTGCCCCGGCAAGGTAAGGGAGGCCGCCCCCCGAGCGGGGCCGGGCCGCTGCCCCGCTGCCCCCCTGCCCCAGCGCCGCCAGCCCCCCCCCCCGCGGTTCGCTCGGGTTCACAGCCCCGGGCCGCTGCCCGCCCGGCGCGGGGCTCGGCGGCCGGGCTCGGCTCCGCGGATCCGCTGCGGGTTTTGCGTGCGGCAGCCTCCGCCGCGCCGAGCCGCCAGCGGCCGGGGCCGGCCCGCTCCTCCTTTGTGACGGGGGGGAGGCTCCCGTCCGGGCCGCGCTCCGCTCCGCTCCGGGTTTGGCAGGCGGCCGCGGCGCTGGGTAAAATGGCAGTGCTGAGCCTCGTGTCGGAGTGAGCCCCACTCGGCGGACCAGAGTCGGGAGCTGCCGCGCGGCTCGCCCAGCCCGGCCCCGCCGCCGCTCGGCCCGGCTCCGGGGACGGCGCCCGCCCGCCCGCCGTGTCCCCCCTCCCTCCCTCCCGCCTCTCCCGCACCGGGAGCCCCGTCCCGGGTCCCCCCCTCCTCCTCCTTCCCCCCCACTCCCTCCTCCTCCCCTTTCTCCGCCGGCTGCAACCGAGGAGGTACAGCGGGGCCAGGCCCCGGGAAGCCCAGCCCAGCGGAGCCCTCCCCGCCTCGCCAACCAGGCCGGGGGGGAATGAGCCCCCGCTGCCCTGAAGAGCCCGCCGCCGCCTGAGCGGGGAGCAGCAGAGCAGCGAGGCCTCACGCCGGCCGGCCAGGCAGGGAGCAGCTCGGGGGGACCGGTCCGGGGGGGGTGGCTGGGTGGGGAGGGGGGGGATCATGGCTGCTCAGGTCGCCCCCGCCGCCGCCAGCAGCCTGGGCGCCCCGGCTCCATCCGAGCTGAAGAAAGCGGAGGCGCAGCAGCGGGATTGTCCCCCGGAGGAGGCGGGGGGTGAGGCGGCGGCGGAGCGCGGCGGCGGCGAGAAGCAGGCGGAGAGCGAGGGCCCCACGGGGAAGGAGCTGCAGGACGGGGCCGAGAGCAACGGAGGGGGCGCAGGGGCCGAGTCCGACCTGAAGAGCTCGAACGGGAACCCGGGCCCCAGGCCCGCCGCTGCCGCCGCCACCCTGAACAATAACCTCCCGGAGCCGCCCGGTGGCGGCGGCAGCAGCGACGGGGTGGGGGCGCCGCAGCAGCAGCAGCCGCCGCAGCAGCCTCCCCCTTCCCACCCGGCCGCCTTGCCCCCGCCAGCCTACGGCTTCGGGCAGCCCTACGGCCGGGGCGCCCAGGCTGCTGCCGCCGCCGCCGCCGCTGCGGCCGCCGCCGCTGCCTTCCACCAACATGGCGGACAACAAAGCCCTGGCATGGCAGCGCTGCAGAGCGGGGGCCTGGAGCAGTCCTACCCGGGGCCGGCGGGAGCCCCCGCGGGGCCGCCCCCTCCCCAGAACTCGCACGGCGGCGCCGAGCACGGCTTCCCCAACCACCAGTACAACTCCTACTATGCGGCCGGGGCCGGGCGCAGCGCCGGCTCCTACCCGCCTCCCCCCCAGGCCTACGCCCTGAGCTCTCCCCGGGGCAGCGCGCAGAGCTCCGCTCCGGCGGCCGCCGGCGCCAAGTCCCCCGCCGCCGCCGCCTTCCAGCAGCAGCAGCGCTTCGGGGTCATGGGGCCCTCGGCCGCCGGCGGCGCAGGAGGAGGGGGCGCCACCCCGCAGCCCACGGCCACCCCCACCCTCAACCAGCTCCTCACCTCCCCCAGCTCCGCCCGCGGCTACCAGGGGTACCCCGGGGGCGACTATAGCGGCGGGCCGCAGGACGGGGGAGCCGCCGCCAAGGGCCCGGCCGCAGCGGAGATGGTCTCGCAGTACGGCGGGGGCAACAGCCAGGGCTGGGCCGCGGCGTCCGGCGGGGCCCCGCCGAGGAGCCACCACGCGCCCATGAGCCCCGGGAGCAGCGGCGGCGGAGGACAGTCCCTCGGCAGGAGCCAGCAGGTAACGGCGGGGCCGTGTGGGGCGGGCGGGCGGCGCGCCGGGGGGGGACGGGACCGGACCGGGACGGGACCGGGACGGGGGCGGCGGGGGGCGAGGGGCGCGGGGGGGGGGTGACGGCGCCTCTCCCGCGGGTTCCCCCCGCCGGGCCGGCGCTGCCGGGGAGCTGCCATTGTCTGTGTCTGCTCGCTCGCTCTAAAATGGCTGCCTCGCCGCCTTCCCTTCCTCCCTCCCCAGCCTTTGTGCGAGGCTCCCGGCGAGCGGCCGCCGTCCTCCCCGCGGCCCCGGCCCGCCCCGGGGGCTCCGACGAGGGAGCAGGTCGGCCGCCCCCGGCGGAGGGCGGCGAGGGGCAGGCGAGGCCGGGCGCGGGGGGCCAGGGCTGCGGGCGGGCCCGCCCGGGCCAACGCGTGGCCCCGGCAGCGCCGCCGCCATCCCCGCCGCCGCCCCGGCCCCGCCGCCCGGCTCCCCTCGGCCGCCCCGCCGGACCCCGCTCCGGGGGGCCCGCACCCCTCGGCGGGGACCTGCGAGGTCCGCCTGGGCGGCCGCAGCACGGCCGGGCCGGTCGGAGCCATCTTCCCCGTCAGGCGGCCCGTCGGGCCGTCGGCCGGCGCCTGTGGCTGGGAGCGCTGGTAAACAGCTCGGCGATGGGAGCAGTAAGTGCAGATCGCTTTGGTTTGGGATTTGAATTATGGAGGTAAAATCCTTCTGTCAAAGCCAGGAGACAGTTGGTCTTAGGTTGACATCCTATCTGTGATCTGATTGGCTCCCCATCTCCTGCTCTTGGCCATTTATAATTGCCTCTGATGTAATGGTACAACAATCCTGATGAGCTCATAAACTTTTACACTCGGCTTTTCTGCCAGACCCGGACCCACGGCAGCCCTGCCGCTTCGCTCGCTGCCTCCTCGTCCCCCCCTTGCCGGAACCGGCCGTGACCTTGAGGCGGTTGGGTGGCAGCCCCGCATCGGCGGGAGCGGAGCCCCAGACCGCCTGCCCTTGTTGCATTGTGCCTGAAACAAAAGAGGAGGCGATGGCATTTTGTTTGTACCTTGGGTTTATTTTGCTTGTGATGTTTTATGCAGCCTGGAATAGAGTCTGTGTTGTCGGAACAGTGGCAGGGCTGCTCTGCACAATAGGCTTGCTGTTTATTTTGGTTATGTGACTTTCCCTTTGGTATAAATGATTTCTTTGATGGATCTGAGGATGCGTTTGTTCCTGGCTAATTTTGGCCCTTTTCAAAACTGGGACTGTTTGGATTCTTTATTAGATGGAGAACGTGGGGGTTTTGGGGGTATGTTACAGCCTTAAGAAGGGAAAAAACCAAACAAGAACACAACCAAAACCAAACTTGCGGTTGAAGCACTGAAAATGGTGAATTATCAATTTACGTTCAATAGAGCTTTAATATAGGACAGGCCTGAGCCTCTAGCTGTATGTCTTAGGGCACGTTTTGACTTAGAGTAGGCACTGATGTGTCTCCTTCCCCCCATAAATAAAGGGACGTTACAGACATTCAGATGCTGCTTGTGGTCAGGCTCAGCAGTGTCACAAGTCTTGGCTTTTCAGAGGAGTGCGAATAGGAAAAACGAGCCGGAGAATTAAATTTATTGTTGTATGTGTAGAATTACCTGTTTGCTGGAAATATGGATGCAGAGAAGAAAGCAGTGCAGCGTACGCATCAGACATTTTAGATACAGGGGAAAAGAGGTGCTGGTATCTAATATCTGGAAACCTTGATTAAACCCAGGTTACTTTCTGTGTTTAGACATGAGTCTCCAAGGCCTGTCGTGGCCTCGTGCAGGACGGACAGACTTCCCTTTTCATTCTGTGTACTTTGCTCTAACTTCAGGCCCTGGGTCAGAGACGTTTGATACTGCGTAGTGTGGCTTGCAGCCTCCAGAGTTACCCTTCTTGCTCAGTGTTTCTCTTGTGTCGATCTGAAAACCGCTTAATTTTTGTTCCTTGATTACCGAAGGCAATGTCTCCTTCAGCGTCTTGAATTACTTAATTGTCTTTTCTGTCAGATTGAAATAGTGCTCTCTAAGAGAGTGGATCTTATCTCTGCTGTGGTCATCAAACTGTCCAATGGTAACTGGTAGCGAGTATTCGATTATCCTCAGTGGAGATTTCAGCTCCTCAGGAATATGTTTATGTATACCTGCAATACGTTCGGACAGATGTCACGGACGTGAGGGTGTTTACTTGAAGGTACTTTTTGTATCCTGAAAAATTTCAATTTAGATAAAATGTGGGCTAAAATATGGTGTCAGATTGAACTTTTCAAGCAGGTATTTTACTACAGCACATATTTGACAAAAGTGTACTGTCAGTATTCTGATATGAATTTGTAAAGAAGCTTATTTTGTCTTGGAAAACGAATTTAACTTGATTCCACGAGCTGCTGATATATAGTGTATTAATAATATCTGAGTAACTAGTCTTATAAACTGGAATTATTAATGAACAGTTGTTCTGAGAATTAGTTGAACTTTAGGTAATACAAATACTGTATACAAAAAGTAAACCAACAACCCCCCCATCCCAAAAACCAAACAACCCCCCCCCCCAACGTTTTTGTGCCAAGGATTATTGGACTCAAACTGACAATTCACTTTTTTTTTCTGCTGGAAAAAGAAAAGAAGAGACTTACCTAGCACGATGAAAAAAGCTTCCACATGTCATCTGTGCTGCCCACAAGAAATGCTTGATTAATAATACTCCAGTCCTAAATTACAGTCTCCTTTCGCTGTGTACTCTGTTAAATTCCCTAGATTGGGATAATTTAAAGCTTTGTGTCTTTTCTTTGTCTTGTACAGTGATGAACAGGGTGGGTACTTACCACCTAACTTCTGAGAAACTCTGGGAGAGCGAAAGGAGAATGTAATTCATCTGACCAAACACTAGGAAGAAAAGCATCTCTTGGTGCAGGCTTGGAGAAGATGATGTGGGACGAGTGGGGGGTTTCTCCACTCGGGAATCCTTGGGATAGTAAACCTGAGGTTTTGGGGACGGGAAGCAGGACTACGCAGAAAGGAGAAGTGCCTTTAATTCTTGACACTTTTTAGGATTTATGAGTGATGCCATAGTTTCATCACATTGCTCATCAAGAAAGGCAAAGTAATTTCTGGCATGAAAGTTGTTTTGGTGGAATATTTCCTGTAATAAAACGAGAGTATGGTCACTTGCACAGAGGTAGACCCCAGCCTGTAGCCCTCACGGACACCTTGGCTTGCTGGCCGGTCGCAGGAAGGTGGTGCCGAGTGAGAGCCCCTGTGAAAGCAGGCGTGCTCCGTGTCTGTCGGGACTGTGCCAGAGGACTTAACATTTTTTTCTGATTGACCTTTATAGCTGGAGAATGTGGAGCAGGATCAAGAGATCAGAATGGCTGTTTTACAGTGTGTGGGATGAGAAATCTGTGGTTTTTCTGCGGGAATGGCTTGTAAGAAACCAGGCCAGGGATCGTAGTTTTCAATTTTTCCAGCTCTATCATGTATTTGTTTCCACCCCCCTTCCCCTCAGAGCGTGTAGCAGTTCTTAATAATGTGCTGGCTTTCCCAGTGTCTTGGGACTTCAGGGAAACTGCTTAAGAGAAAGGACTTCCCTCCCTTTAATAGATGGGCATTTCTCATGGTACACGCTTTCGCTACAACAAATGACGTCTCCTGTAACGGGAGATGTCTTTGGATTGCATTAAACATTGACGTGTTGGATAACCTCCCCGTAGGTGCATGGACGTCTCTAGGCCTCTATTGTAAAGTTCGGTGAAGGCAGTTTAAAAATCGTATGTTAATTTAAAAAATGCTTTTGGGCCTGTTGCCATACAATAGCTATTTTTTGTTGACTTAGATCTCAACTTTAGTAGCAAGTGAGGCATGAAAAATGTTGTTGAAAATATATATTTATTTTTTTAAACTAAATTGGCACCAAATGGCTCTGTGCTGCCAGTGAGCTGCGATATCTTGGAATCGGAATTTGAGACCTGGCTCCTGTTGGCTTGTGTCGCAGGGTTTTTCCTTGCTTGGCATTGTAATGTTAGGAGCCCTTGAATTGCTCGCGAGGTGTAGTACGCACTAGATCTTTCCAACAAAAAGGAGAGTGGTACATCTTCTTTTGCTGGGGTAGGGTTTGCCTCCGAATGAGTGATTTTAGGCCTTGTCTGTTTTAGAAAAAGTAGGAAAATTGCGCTAGTTTAATTTTGTTGTTGAGATCTAGTTAATTCTGGTGCGGACACTGAAGGTTTTGCTGGCTTTTCAAATAGTCTGCAGTAAACTAGGGGTTGCCTGATTCTCTTAAAATCTCTTGTTTTCTGAAATACCATCTCCTTGATGCTCGGTTTTGAGGTGACCAACGTTTCCAGGCAGGATATGTGTAGGATACAGGACAGTAAGCCTCAATTCTGACTCTCAGCTGGAGCTTTTTTCCCCTGCCCTTATCACCACCAGTTTACTGGGAAGCCTGGGACAAACCGCACGATTGTTCTGTAGTATTTTTGTCCTTGGTGAAATGGGGTTAGCAAGGCTTGCCTACCTGCCTTTTACAAAGTATAAATGAAATGCTCTGTCAGTCCTTATTTATTATCTGGGGTAGGGGAGGGTTTCTACATATGGTGTCTCCTGTAATCATGTTGTTGGTTGCAAGACAGAAATGTGGTTTCTGGAAGGTTGTATGTTTGACTTTTGGGCCTTTTTTTTTTTTTGGCTAGAATACTTACTGGTTTCCTAAAACTGTCCAGTTTAATTCCTTTTACCTGCTACAACTTCTGTTTCCTGAGGCAACTGTTCAACAAACAGGCAGAACCTCTTCCCTGTTCTTAATACTAGAAACTGGGGTTGGGGGAAGCATGAGAATCAAATGTTCTGTTACATAGCTGTGTCTTACTGTTCTCGTAAGCTTGGTATGTTTATAATACTTTGGGTTTTTTTCTGCAGTCTCATTTGAGAACACTGGTCAATGAATACTACGTTACAGCAGTATTACATGAGACCCTATTAAGGGTCTTACATGAAGACTGTATTAAAAAACCCAGCAGCTTTCCTTCAGAGAGAAACTCATGTCTAAAATTAGGCTAAATAGTGCAGCTGTTCGTTTTGTCTGTTGCCTCATATGTGACTTTTCCACCATTTTTCTTCCTACTCTTTTCAAAGGAACACCACCAACTTGGAAATCCAGTTTTTACCCTATGAACCTGAATCTGTGATCTCGGTAATTAAAATATTAGAGGAGAAAGATGCCCTTTCCAGTTTTTACTCCGTGTATTTGAAATTCTTTGTCTAGTCAGTTTGATTTCTTTTTTGAATTGCGACTCCTGTGTGATGGATTGCTCTGGGGAAAAGCTCATCAGCATGCCATTGCCCAGTTCCTGCCAAGAATGTTTGAAACTCTCGAGTAGCAGCAGTAGCAAAGCAAAAACCGAAGGCAGGCAAGCGTAATTGCAGGGGGGGAAATGGAAAAAATAAGCTTGTCAGTATTTAGCATTGCTTTTACAGCTACTTGCTTTTTCTCCTGGAAGGGTCCTTAAACCATCAGCAAGGATGCAAAATAATATCTCCCCTTTTGTTCTGGTGGAAAAAATAAAGGAAACGTTTTTCCTGGGAAAAAATGTTTTTGAGGAGAAGTCTTGCAAAAGTTTTTCTGTCATGTGCTGATTTCAAAAAGTTCAACCTTTAATTTATCTGGAGGTTATGCATGTGCAGTGGTAAAACTACACTGGATGTCTGTTAGCCAAAGCCATAAATCTCCAGCTAGAAGTGAATGACAGGTGGGATTGGATGAAAAAAGCAGTTTTCTTTGGCACGCTGGACCAAAACTGACATGCGTTCTCTCTGGGTCCCTGCTGTCCGCCTGTTCCTGGGTGATGTGAGAGGAGTTGATGCCTTTTTGGTTTTTGTCTTAGTGGCTGGAAAAGCGGAGAAGTTGATCACCTGAAGAGAGACCGTGTGTACTTTCTGTGGGCTCAGGAAGACCATGCTGTGTTTATAAATCGATTCCAGTAAAATTCCAGTCATAAATTTAATGTCATCTCTGCTGTACTGAGCGTATGCTTATCGTTCCTCAGGCTGAAATTCTGTAGAAACTAGGTTTCAGGCAGTCTTTTGTTTCACCCTGTATGTAGAGGAGGAACGCAAGGTCTTAAGTTCTTACAATGACTGTTTTTCAGCAGAAGCAGCTGAGATGCTGATGTAGGAACTTGCCAAGGTGAGGCACTAGGGCTGGGACAGGGCGGAGGGTGGAATATAGGTCTTCTGAGTCTCATCCTGCGCTGTAAGTGTGGAACCGTCTTTCCTCCCTAGTATATGGTTTTAGCTGAATATGTTGTTAAGACCCTCTTAATGGATTTCTGCGCTTAAAGAAGCAGCACCCAAGCCTGCCCTCGGAGGCTCGTGGAATGAAAGAAGCAGGGCTGGAACAGGAGGAGCTGCTTCTCTCAGGACTGAGCTCATGTACATATTTTACCAGTTCCTGTAGTGTCTTAGTCAGATGATAATATGTATTAACATATGGATGAGGGAGGGGTTCCCATTTCTTACTCTTCGTCTGTGCACCTGCACTCCCAGTGTTATAACTCAGCAGTTTAGTTGTGCAACTAGAGCATTTTTGAGTTTTTTTGGACTACATCGAGGAGAGCATTTCCAGGTTTGCCATGGTGTTCTTTCTGGAGTATTTCTGAGTTTAAGTGACAGCTCAGTGGGTATTTACACAATGTAGGCATGAGCTTTCTGTAGTGAAATGTAAAGGATGCTACATAATGATAGGTAAACTTAATAAAAGCTGCTTCAGAATTTCTCAGCAAATATTTTTTTTGCTTTATATGTTCAGAGTAAAATGATAACTGTAGTTAAGAATCTAATTTCTAATGTTCTTTATTTTTTGGGGAGAAAAAAGGGACAAGTGGGTAGGAGCAAATGAAGGGTATCAGTTCGTTCTGTAAATACAGTAAAGAAATTTCTTTATGGGAGGGCGAGAGAGTGGAGATGGAGAGTGTATGTGTTAGTTCCTATGAAATTCCTGTGAAAAATCAGTTTGTGTAAATAACTCTGAAAAAGCTACTGCTCCATTACAGTTATGGGCATTTCATGCGATAACCAGCATGTCAGTATTTCCTTAAGTTAGCTATAGTAATTGAAACTCTTTCAAGGACAAATTCAATTGCTACTAACTTTTTCTTTTCTTTTTCCCCCCTTTTTTTCTTTTTTTAAACTTGAGTAACTTCCTCTTTCTCCTGGATAATTAATATTATGCCCGAACTGTCCCAAGAAGCTGCAAGTTAGACATGGGGAGTAGTTTTTAGAGAAGCTGTGGGGGACCCTGATGCAGCCAGTGTCCCCTCTGCGTGGAGCAGACCCCTGCTGCTCGCTCCTGCTGTGCTTACCCTGTATTTTGTGGGTGCGTTTGGCCGTGTGGTGAACCAGAGGGGACCGAAGAACACTTTTACATTTTTGGTGGGATGTGATGGTGACATCCTGGATGTGGCTGGGAGGAGAGAGCATTTCGGTGGTTACCGACATTGGACCGTGGCCTAAAGTAGCCATGACTTTTCATCCTGAGAGATTCTGTGACTCTTCTCAAAGAGAAATTATTGAAGTTCGGAGGACTCTGGAATTTCCCTCGGGGAGAATTACTGGGTTAAACAAGTACTTTCCCCCCCCCTCCACTGACTTGTGAAATTTCATTCAGGTTTGACTAAGAGAAACCCTGAAAATTACCATTTCCCTTCTGATGTCAGCACCGTTCTGGCACCCTGCCTGTGAATAACAGAACAGGAATGTTTTAAAACCTGCGCTCAGGCCACAGCCACAGCTGCAGCTACACCTCCAGACACCGTGGTGGGAGACCTGCTCTGCCCCGGCCAGGGCTGAGATTTGGGATACGCTCGGACCGGTGCATAACACGGCCAGCTCAAATTGTCAACAGTGGGTTTGTACTTTCTTAACACTATTAGTGTCCAGAGCAGTAGTTTCAGTAGTGTGAATACGGTCTGAGAAGCATGAGGCACAGAAGAGGGAGGGTACCTGCTATGAAAACGGCCGTTCTCTTTTGGGTTTGGAGCACTGATTTTGATCTTTTTCATGAGTTGAATGTGCAGTGTAGTCTGTGCTGCCTGCAAAATCTTGCTGTTGGTTCGTTGCCTGTGTTGTCTGTGTAGGTGACTATATTTTTCTTGTTGAACAGAGGTCTGGATCTGAATTCGAAAGCTCATCTAGCCTGCTGTCCTCCTTCAGGGCAGGATCAGCTATACCTGAGAACAGGGCAGACAGCGACGAACGCAATGGAGCTGCCTCAGTCTGTTTCAGTGCTTTGCTACCCTTAGCATTGGACATTAGGAAAAATATTCCAACTCGCGTCATCTTAATTGAGTATCTGTTGTGGTCCTAGTCTCTCTAGGTATGGAGAACAGAGGCAAAAGTGTATGGTAACCTGCTATAAATGCGTAGCTTTCTGCCCATCCCCTATTTCCTTGAGATACACTTGCTAGTTAAACGGCAAAATGTCTCCCTTTACTTCCCGATTACTGTGCTCGCTGGGGATTGCGTTGAAGGGTTTGGACTGTCCTGCTTTGCCACCTGAACTTCATCCAGGGTCCCAGAGCTGACTGGGCTCACTCTGTACTTCTCTCTATGGGATCCTTCCTGTAGGCTTGTTTCGTGCTTCATAACAGTCTGACGATGGATTTAAAGTCCAAATGACTGTAGGACTATGCACCCTGTACAAGTTTAGGAGGAGAATCTGGTATTCATTAACTGTATGTAAATAATTAAACCAGTGCCAGACTAGAGGTGGTCTTCCCTCAGACATACTCCTTGTGAAATGGTTTGAAGAAAAGTTCTTACCTCTGCGCAGAAGATACATTGAAATGGTGGAAGTGCTGGAATTAGTTAAAACTTAATTCTTTTTTTTTTTTCCCCTTTAAATTAAATATCTCTGACTTTGGAGCTGGCATTGCTAATCAAGGAAAAGGCTTCCCATTCAAGGCCAGTTTACTGAGCGTGATCACGTGTTCCCAGAAACTGCCTTTTTGTTGTGCTGTGGCTGCACGTGTTGTGTCAGTGGTCTGAGGAGTACCGGAGCCCTACCCTTCGGGCTGGGGGTAGCTGTGTGGGTGGGTGGGGCTTATTTTTTTATTCAAAAAACCACCCCAAACTCATTTGCTTACTGTTGCGTGAGGGGCTTGTGGTAATTGTAGTGCTTTGGATCCCCTGGAAAGGATTCAGGGCAGCTGCTGCATGTAACAGATATGAACGTTTTTTTTTTTTTTTTTAAATTGTGTGTTGATAATTGGACAGTTTTGTGATAGGAAGGATTTAAGTATCAAAGTATCTCCTAGTCTTTCAGTTTATTGTGATACACCAGTGAGGCTAGTATGAGCAGTTCTCCACATCTCAAAAGTCTTTCCTGGCCTCTGCACCCTGCAACTGGGTGCATGGGAAATCTTCAGAGTAGGTGCTCAAAGCTGTATCTCTCAAAATCAAGGTTAGTGCTGTAACTACTAGATCATACTTTCTCTCTGGGCATGGGGTTACACCTGCAACAGTTTTCTTTGGGTTTACGAAAAAATCATTTTGCTGGAAATGTCATTTCTAGCTGCCTGTGGGCAGAACGTGGCTCCCCTGGAACAGGGCATGTTAGTGGGGAAGGGACTTTCAAGTGATGAGTGTGCTAATCCCAGATGAGGGTTCATAATAGAAATGGCACTCTTATTCAGCTCATGCTGTGGAGGGGAAGCAAAATGCCTGCCTATCTACTATCTACTCTTGGATGTGCAGAAGAGACTGACAGACCTATCCCAAATTATCCTACCTGCCCATACTTTAAAGATATTTCTGAAGCGCCTTCTCTGGCCTTCCTGTTCGGTTCACAAGGCATGACAGCATTGCAAAAGCTTGTTTCCACGTTAATTGTGATTGATTACCTTGCAATCTAGGACAAGTTTTCCTTTGAAAAGCTATATGCTGATTTGGTGTCGGGAATTAAAATCAGATGAAGTGATTAGTGTTCTATGAAATATCCCAGAGCAATTGAGTGCTCCTCGGCT
The DNA here is from genome assembly GCF_965638725.1 of Aptenodytes patagonicus. Classification (NCBI taxonomy): domain Eukaryota; kingdom Metazoa; phylum Chordata; class Aves; order Sphenisciformes; family Spheniscidae; genus Aptenodytes; species Aptenodytes patagonicus. Next base: position 4,514,951 of record NC_134969.1, read on the forward strand.
TTTAACTGTGTTTTGGCCCTTAACCCTTGCCTCCCTTGTTCTCTGGAGCAAGGTGCTAAATCTGTTGTCTGCACGCTCAGGCGAATAACTCATTAGCCATATTGTATCAGGAGATCATGGTATAATTTGCTGCTGAGCTTCAGAGTGTAGATTTACTGGCTTTAATGATGAATGCAGAGTGTGTTGAAAGTGCACTGTGTCAAGGCAACAGTGATACTTGTACTGAATGGTGAACATGCATTAAGGTTAGCTTTAAATCCGATCGCTCTGTAAATGGCAATAAACTGTTCCGAGTTGTCACTGCTGTCAAGGTAGTCATGTCTCATCCTCCTTTTCTCATATGAGTTGTCTTACAGTTTCTTGTTATACCTGTTCCTAAAACCAGTGAAGACTTTGCAGCGTTGGCTGTTCCTCCTCCCCCCATGGCATTGGCACAGTTATGAATTTTTGTATCTTCTCACCAGTTGCCAGCACACGCTCCTTTCAACTTGCTAAGCAGCTCCCCACATTGTTCATTTTGCTTTAAAAGAAAACTGGATTTTTCTGGGTGTAGGTGGAATAAAAGCCCAAGGACAGAAGCGAGCGTGGGGCAGTGGACCCAGGCCTCAAAAATCACTATTATAACCAAGGGCTGGTGGGCTTTTTTTTTTTTTTTTTAAATTATTGTTTTTAAATAACAATGACCTTGTGTCACTGTGGTGCTGGGATTCGTGTTGGGCTTGCCAAGTGTAATGAACCTGAATCATGACAGCATTGGCTTGATGAAGGCTCTAGTAGTGTGTCTTCACTGCTGTCTGGGAGCTGGCTTGGCTGCAGCTCTGAGTTTCTTGCCTACGTAGTCTTTTCATCTCCCCCAACCTCCTCTCCTCTTACCAACGCAGGCATGACAGCAGCTCTGCTTTCTGGATGCAAATAGATCATTTGGGTATAAATACTGGAGATTGGTTGTTGCTTGCTATAAAGTTACTGAGTGCGTCCTTGGTAAATGCAGATGGTAACTTGTCATTACTGCAATTTTAAATATTTTTGGTTCCGTGGAACCGAAGTGGAGTCTTGAAGGCTGAATTTTAAGGCTAAAATAAGAGAAGGCTCAATAAAATCCACAAAAATAGCACCCAAATTTGTCAGCTGCTGTAATGAGAAGGGAAATAACTTTTCTTCTTCCTATTAGCAAAACAAAGCTTTGTTACCTTGTTCCGTGTCAGGTGTAAAATACTGCAATGGGGTCAGGAGGGGTGGACAGGGTTTAAGGTGTACTAAGTTGCTTCCTAATGAGGTGGCACTAGGGCTAATGACAGTGCAATACAAAATGTGCTGTGAACCTCAGCTGCTACCCTGTAACTGAGGTATGTTTGAGATACTCTTGAAGTAATTAGCAGATCATTACCTCAGTGCTCCTGGCTGGGATAAGGGTGTGCCTTTGGGCAGTTACAGCTGGCTGATCCGCGTTACCCCATCGCAAAGCAGAGGTGATGTCCACTGCTGAACTGTGAGTTTGAATTCAGGGTCTGGGAGGCGAGGGTGATGGAGCATGGAGTTTTGTGCTAACTTAAACTGAGATTGCCTGTCTCTTCCACAGATTCATTCCAAAACTCAGATTTCTTGGATTATTTTGGTCTTCCTTTATGTTGCATTATGCACGCTTTTAAATTCAGTTATTCTGCGGAAGCAAGGGAGAGCCTGTGTAATGCTGAAACGTGGCTTGGAGAAACTACAGGCCCCGACATGCAGCTCTTATTAAAGCAGGCAGCTGCTCTGGACAAGATGGAGCTCTGCATGCTGAGATGAGGTAGCCTCTGACAGCTGTACCTCTCTCTTACAATAAGCGTGGCTGCGTCCTCCTCCATCTTAGTGTTGTGTGTGGTAGGAGAGATAGGACCATGGAGACTTGTGGTGTTTTAGAGCCCTGACCTCATCCTGAGATGCTTCTCAGGTATGCTCTTACCAACCTGGCGTGGTAAGAGGTCATGGGAATTTGCCTGTCCAGTTGAGTCTGTTCAGCCATCATTTATTCTGGTGTAAAATGAGACAAATTTGCAAAGTGATGAGATATTCAAATACAGATTGAGCTTTCAGACAGACACAAGTGGGTAGAAACCTGCAACGCTGCATTTTATGGATGAAGAACTAGCAAGAAATTGTTTTTAGAAAGCTAGGAGGCTATGCTGGAGGTGCTTTATCAACTCTTGAATGGGTACCCGGGACCTGTCAGATTTCTGTGCAGAAAGGGCTTTTAATGAATTGATAAAACCAACTTTGTTCTGGAAAGTAAACTTTAGTGAGCCTCTTGCATTGGGTCTTCCTTCAGGCCTAAAGTTTTGGAAAACGTCCACTGTGTTCAGCAGCAAGGCATCTGTCCATGAGATCAGTATTCCTTGTTTGAAAGGAGACGGGGGTTATGGAGAATTAGCTGGATGACTGAAGTTTGCCACAGGTCACAGTTGTCTGAATGTATTTGTGGCGCTTCTGGAGCCCTTTCAGGTTTTCAGTGGTGGTTAGTGCAAATATTTTGCATCTTGCTAGCGATCTGGAACAGCTGCTCTCTTACTGATGGAAATTAGATCACTTAAGTAGTGGTGACACTTAGAATAATTTTGCTCTTCCATCCTAGCCCTTCCTCCTCTTGTTTTTTTTTATGGCTTGCTCTTGGCCCGGTCCCATTTCTGTGGTACAACATGAGCTTGCTTGCTCCTTCTAGTGTGTAAGTAGGCCTGGAACGAAAATGCTGTAATGAGACACTTAACTGTCTTTTTGTTGACTTGCCTCCAGTTCGTTAGAGCAGACGTAGGAGGTTGGCTAAACTGAAAGCCTGATTTAATATTCAGGAAGGAAGTTTCTTTCCATCTTAAAAGGAACACCACCTCAATACAACTATCACATGTTCCTTGGGATCATCTCCCATGGAGCTGAGATGCAGCTTTCTTTACATCTTGGTGTTGCTTAGATTTTGGGAGGAGTCAACAGTGGCAGTTTGGAAATCTTGGGGCGAGTTGGCTGAACAGTGTGCTTCTAAAGTGAGTTGAAGTTGAGAGTGAGGGGATAGCTAGTTACCTAATTATTTGGCTAGAAGGAAATTATATTTTCGTGCTTAAATATGAACTGAAATTATTGGAGATGTTAGAGATCACACTGCCCACCTAAATAGCAAACTGCGTAATCTGACTCCCAACTACCTGTGAAATGTCTGAAAATTTCACTAGTCTCCAGCTGTTGCAAAAGAATCATAATCTTTTGTTAATTGTGACTGCATTTAATTCGGTAAATAGTGTTTGTCAGAATCTCCTGCCACGTTAAAATAACCATGTAGGTAGCTGTCAGCTCCTGCTTCCACTTCAGTGTCTGTTTCATAAAGAAGGAACCAATTGCCCAGCCAAGTCATCCGGGCTGGGCTGGATTGTCAGATAGGGACAAGGTGTGTCGTCCAGCCTGCTGCAGAGAGCGAGAGTGAGCTGTGCCATGGGCAGACTCAGCCTAGGCTCGGGCTGTTCTCTTCCCTGCCATTCAGAGCCCCTGCAAAGGCATTACATTACGGTATTTTGAAACAACGTGGAGGTTTAGCCACATCATCGGTGTCCTGCTGGCGAAAGAGAGGTGGAGGGAGAGGGAAGTGAATTCTCTGGTTGTTGCCTAATTTGCAGGTGGTAGGGGATCCCTTGTGCTGTTTCCACGAGGACGTGCACCGAGCCTGCAGACGGGAGAGGTGTCCATGAGGAACCTGCAGTCGTGTTGCTTGTGCATCTCAGGAGGATGAGGGTACCGTGTGAGCCTGGCTGTGGGCGAGGTTCGGCCTGGTGCTACCTTTGCATAAAAACAAAGCAGAGTTTCCCCCTCTCCCAGGTCAGCCCACCTCAGTGTTTACAACGTAAATCTTACTTCGGGTCCTTTTGTACTACAGCTTTTCACAAGTCTGGAAAAATGTCCTGTTAATGTGAGCATGCATCTGCCTTCGAGTAGATCCTGAAGATTGAGAAGACCAGTTGTGTGTCGTCTTTAGATATGATAGTGGTTGAAATACTATCGAGGGTCCTGAGAGACACCTAAATAATGTGGTGTGATAAGCAGTGTGGCCGTGTGTCAGAGAGAACAACTGACTGAAGAAAGGAACTGAAATCCAGAGCCTCGATAAGCTGGATTTGTTGAATTTGTTAAGGAGGGCTTAAAGTCAGGCTGGGAAGGAAAGATGAGATCAACAAATGCACTTTGTTTAAAACACAGGCAGGCTTGGCACCTTCCTGCCCTCCACCTTTTAAAAAAATAGAAAAAACCCAGAATCCTGCTTGTACTTGGGCACGAACGCTGTATTCCTGTCAGGTTATTTCCAGTGAGGGTTTGAGGTGGGGCTTTCATTTCACTTCCCCACCAGATCACCTTCTTCTGATTGACTTCTTTCAGGAATAAAATGTTCCATAATGATACATCCTGTAAGCAAAACTCTGGTCAGTTTTAATCAATTTGAAGAGTATTAGTAAGAGTGGTGCTTAGGAAAGTCCTCTGAGATGTGTGGACTGGCCTCGTGCTGAGAAATGTTAATAGGGTAATTACTGAATTGTGTTTAGCCAGGAAGATATAGTTCACAGTATAGCTGCTTGGAGAAAACTCTCATCTTTTTTCCACTGGTAAAACTTAGTATCCTGGATTTACAGAAAATCTCCCCAAAGGAACTGGGGGAGATAAATGTATAATCAAGGAAAGGAGCAACATTTAACAGGGCTGATCTTAAGTTTACAGGAGCTCCAAATAACTCTTGGTTAGAAGCAGGTGACCGAAGTAATTTAGAAAATGTCCTGTTTTCCTTTTGTGTGTAGTGTTAGCTTATTCTGAGGTCTGTGTGTTAGCAGAAGATTAGAGGAATAGAAAGTGTCTTTGGTCAAACTCTGACCTACTGGAAGAAGTCAGAAGAAAAACCAGGCTCCCTCTAGTCGCAGAACTGAAACTGTTGAGCAGAGGTCAGTTACCTGAACGCTTTGACAACCAATAATTTAATCTGCCATTGCTAGTGAGATGACAGTGATGCATTGCCTCTTGGTTATGTATTAAAATCTAAGTTAGATTCTAGGATTTGTGGGGGTGAGATGGGTAGTTTTATTTTTCTGTAGCTTATGTAAAAATTGATTTGTCCTGCAAGTTTCCAAAGGGTGAGTGTTTGTTATAGTACAACCCTGTACTATATTCCAAAAGTCATGTTTTGGTACCCCAAGCTTACGGGTGTGAGGCAGAGCAACCCAGCCTGCTTCATTACTGTGTGAGGTGTAGGTAGGAGGTTGGGGGAGGACAACGTGTGGGGAACCTCAAAGCAGAGCCAACTGTCACTGTAGGGCACACGGGACATCTGTTTGCTGTTGCTGGCCTGATATTTGCAGGAGTTGTACTGCCTCGCGGAAGCGTTGGCTTGGGTATCCTACGGAGTGCTTGTTTCCCAAAGTGATGGGTACTGCCCTGGAGGGGCAAGGAAAGCAACGGATGTGTGCTGAGCAGTGCCAGCGCAGCCTTGGCGTGTTGTCCTGCTTATGCTGAGGGACTGAAGGAAGTTGGTGGATTTCTCAAGTTTAAAAAAGGGAGGGGAAAAGAAAAAAAGGAAGTGCACATTTCTATGATGACGTTCTCGGTAAAACACACTTGTCGTTTAAACTGTCCTGGTGAGACACTTGGTACACATCAGCGTAGTGTTTATTGCGGGGTTTTCTAGGTGTTTTGTCTTTTGGGGGCATTTTCATCTACTACAGGAGGGTTTTTCTTTTTATCTTAACTTTAATTTCCCCTCAGCCTCTTCCATCTCTCTTTAAAAGCAGACCACCATAGGAAGAGAGGCAATGAAGTATGACCCAGTGCGCTGGCCCTTCAGAAGGCTATAAAAGGCAGCAAGTTCAGGCTGGGATATTGACCTTAGCACAGCCAGTTGCACCTTAAATAGGTCAGATGAAAGTGTTCCTCACTGGAAGATGAACCGTGTTTGCTTGTGAATGAGGACGGTTGTTAGTCTGTGCTCATTTCTCAGCTTGAACTCTCTAGACTGGCTACGGAGGAGTTGGAGTCACTTGTGCGTGGAGTTTCAGGAGATACGGACGGGCATGAAGGTGTCTGAAGTGCAAACTTGAGGCATGAGAGTGACCTGCGGCTGAAAGTAGGGTTTGCTGAAGCATCTTGTGTTGCCTGTTGGATGTCATTGTGTTCCCGCCTCCCCGTTAATTCTGTTTTCTCCGTGACGTCATGCCGTTGCTGTGGTTGGATGATGTCGCAGGGGAGTAAGTGTCTGCTTGCGTCAGTCTTTCAGTTGGTGTGCATCGTCACAGCCTGGCTGGTTTTGGTGGGTCTGTGAGGCTTTGTGCCAGCTTGGGGCAATCCCTCCCATGCATTTCACGCTTGTTCGCGAGTACCATCACACCAGGTGTAGGCACCATCACACCTGATGTAGCTTAACACTGGTGAGTATGTGGAAAATTGGGTTTGTCTTGATCAAGGCACTGGTGCCTTGATGCTGCAGGCAGTGTAACTCTCATAGTGCCCTTTGAATTTGAAAATACGGCAGAGGTTTAGTTTAGGGGGAGGGCTTAGAGGTGGGAGGTCAAATCCCTCATCCCTGGAGGCAGCGTGGATGCAGAGTGTTAATGGTGTTGGATGTTGGGACCTCCAAGACCTTACGCAGCCTTGGTGTCTCACGGCAGCCGGAGCTCTTGGTAGCTCCAGAGGATGCAGAACATCCTAGAAATGGCAAAGGTCAGTGCAGCCTCTCCACTTTGATTAGGGTTGCTTTTTAGGAACATTAATGCTCAGCTGATAAAGCCTCTCGGCCGCCTTGCGATCAAGACAAAATGTTTTTCCTAAGTGATTCTCCATTTGCCATGACTCTCATGTGGAGGTTCCCCTGCCTTGCCTTGGCATGGGTGGTGTTTCTCAATGGGGTGGAAGGCCCTGGCAAACGGGCAGAGAAAGCTGCTGACGTTGAACCCAGGTCTTTTCCATGAGCTGTAGGTAACACTGCAGGTGTTAGCAGCCTGTTAAGCTGATGCTGCTGTCGCTGATTTTCTGCTTCGTACAGCTTGTTGATTTTGATAGAAATGGCACAGAAAGGTTGGGGGGAGCATGAGTGGTTTTATTTTCTTGCCTGGTTTCAATGATTAAATCCAATATGATCATGATCTCAGCCGACTAATTCTTAGGGAAAATTATTCCCCTTTCCCAGCATTGTCTGTTACTAATACAATTTTTATAGCCAACATGACAGTCTGCTTTGTAACTTCACCGGCTGCAGAGACTGCTTGCCCTTGCCTTGGGGTAACACAAGGGGTTGGAGACACGAGGAAGGAGCATGCTCTTCTACCAAGACCTAGTTTCTTCACTTCAGTAAGATCCCATCCGGATTCAGCCTCGGGGAGGTGAGCAGTTCATTCTCTGAGCCTGCGGGACGGTGTTAACCAGCGCTGGCGCTAGTCAGCATCTTCTCAGCTTGGCGACTTCCAGGCCTCCGGGGTTTGGTGGTCCCCGTCCTCTGGCCAGCCTGACGATGGTAGGAGAGTAGCTGCTGCCTCTCGCTGAATTCGCAGGGCCCGGTCGGGCTTGTCTTTGTACCGGCGCTCAGCAGCCAAACAATAGTTTGTGCTTGCGGGGCCATGTGGCGAGTCACGTGCGCGGTGCTGTTTCTGCCGGGGTCCTTGCCCATCTGTTCTCGGCTCTTTCTGGGTTATCAGGCGCGGGTCCAAGTCCTCGCAGGCAGCCAGCTCCATGGCCAGAGATTACGAGCACTAACCTTCCTGGCAGGAGTGGCGTGGCTTTGCTTTTATGCAGATTAGCCATGTGCTTCTCACTTCAAGGCGTTCCACAGGAAAAGACGTTTCCTGTGTTTGGTTCTCGGTGGGCGGCTCCGGCGCGTTGTACCGGCCAGAGCCGAGCCTGTACGCGTCGAACGGGCTTGGGAGAGGGATTACGGCGTGCTGCCCCCCCTTCCCCTTCCACCTCCACTGCTACGTCACCACAACACAACCACACGCGCGCTCATACTGTTGGTGTCATTCATTCAGTGCCAAGATTGCTTTAAAAAATTCCCTTGGCCCCAGTTCAAACAGGAGTACAGCTGGGATGTGTTAGATTTTAGGCAGTCTGCCCTCAATTTGAGATGAGTTATAAATAGCAGTGCCGACTTCCTTAACTACCACTCTCCGAGGTAAAATGCAGGTTAATTACTGTGGGAATCAATTAGGGCTTCTCTCGGTTAAACAGCCAGTAATGCTTTTTATTATTTTTTTATCACAAAAAATGGACAACAAATCTGGTCAGGAAAAGATCTCAAATCCAAGGTGAGAGCTTAGGGCTTTTTTTATTATTTTTTTGGCCTTTTTATTTTTGGGGGGCTGAGGAAACCAGTTGTGGCCAATACCCACATTTGCCAATAATTGAATGATACTGATTTGAAACTGGAGAGTTCAGTGAATGACTGTCCTTCCTTTTCTTCCTCTGGCGTAATAAAATACAAATACGTAATAAGGTAATCGGGGAAAGTCAAAATAACATTTTTCTATACAGCTGCAGAGCGTTTGGCTCTTGCTTCCGACGTGGGATTTGCTTCTTCCCTTTACTCGTTTTCCTGCTGGGACCATTAAGCAAGTCCCCTCCAATTTAACTGAACTGTTATTTCGAGAGGCCAAATTTCTCTCCTACCAGACAAAATCGGAAAAGAATTGTTTGTGGAATCCTCTCGTCTGCTTAGAAGCTTTTTTTTTAGGAAAGCTCTGGAGTTGTTTTTGAAGAATAGCTGGTTTTCACGGTGCTGTTTCATTTTAGGGGTCTGACGTCCTTTACATTACACACACTGATTTGGAGAGCTTTTGAACTCGGCAATTTAAGCTCGCTTTGGGCTTGCTGTTACAAACTCTTAGTCTAGAAATATCTTAAATTTTCTCGAAAGCTCAGCAGTTTCTCTGGAGCACCGGCTTACGGTCGCTTTCATTACACACCATACCAAATAACTTTGCTTTTGAAAGTTTGACTGGTGACAGGACTATGTTTTGCCAAGTTTTGGTACTTAACAGTGTTATAAAACAGCAGAGATACCGAGGTTGAAGGGAGAATAGAAGCAATTTCTATGAATGCAAGGAGGCGTAAGCAGGGGGTCTGGACTTCAGTGATCAAGGAGCAACACTTTCTCTCAATTATGTCTCTCTGTGGCAGGGCCTTTGCTTTTGAAGTGTAATCACAGTAATCTACTCCTGTGGTTTCCTATTGAAAGGATTTCCCATGTATCAGTCCAGAGAAGAATCTCCAGCCTTTTGCAGTCGGAGTTTGGTATTTCCTTATTTATCCTGAAGTGTTCTTGCAAGCAAATAGGCGTCGCTTCCTCTTGGCTTACCCATCTCGTGTAACATGGGTGTACAAAGGAGCTGTGTAGCACCTCCACTCCCCCCAGAGTCTTCGCACGAGCTCTTGGATCAATCTGCACTTCACTGCGTTTCAACTTTGACTGTTCTTTTCTTGAGGCACATGTAGTTAAATTACCTAAAATGATTGAGATGGCGGATTCAAGTAGACTTCCTGATGGTAGGCTCTTTAAGCCAGAGCAACACTGCTAGGATGAGAGCAGTTAAAGCCCTGTCAGCGAGAGAGATGTGTGTCTTTAATGGGAGATTTTGAAGGAAGAAACAATGCGTTGCAGTATTTGAGATGTACATGGCAGCCCCAGGGAGCACGAATTAGCCTGTTGGTTTGCAACGAGTCAGGAGTGTGTGTATGAAATAGTTCCTTCATTAGAGATTAATTGGCGTTTACATTTCTTCTGTTTATAGAATTTTATCTATAAGGCTGTAATTTAGAGTGATGCTCTTCATGTTTGTTTTTAGCATCCTCTGTGTGCTAGGGCCTTGTGGAAGAGTGGCAGTTCAAAGCAGCGCAGTTTGGAAGCACGTCGTGTACTCCTACGCTGAGCGATCAAGGTGACGACTTGGTCACATCCTGGAAATATGTTTGGGTTTTGTGTTTTGGGTTTTTTCTTTTCTCTCTTTTTTTTTTTTTTTTTATGGCTGCATAAACAGTTCAAAATGTTTCTTGAAGTTTTTTTAACAGTCGTCATGCTTCCTGTAGGAGTAACGGAAAAGTGGATCTTCACCTTGTTTCTATCCTTCCTGAAGATATGGTTAGCTTTGTGGGTGACCACAGACAAGAAAATCTGTGCAGAGGAGGCAGCATGTAGTGTGTGCGTATTTAAGAAAAAATAAAAACTAAAAAAATCCCCGAACAGGGATGTATTTGAGAAGCCGCCCTTGCTAGCGGGCTGCAAAGGTGAGGTAACAAGCAGGAGGAAGCAAATAACAAACGGAAAAGATGCTGAAATGCTTAGTCAGTAACCCCAAAATTGCACTTGATCAGGTAGAAGAAGGAAGGAGGTATGTGTTTGGGGGGTGGTGAAAGAGAGGTTTGGCTTGTCAAAAGCTAGGGGCTGAGAAGCACTCCTGGTGGCACCGTTTTTACATACCAAAGAAGATAATGTGGGGAGGGAAAAGATGTCAGTAATCTAAGGTGATACCCACAAGGCAAGACTCAGGAAGCATTAGGGACAATTGCTTGAAAGATGTAAACACAATTTGCATCCGTTAGGGTGTATGAAAGCTCCACATGGGTGCTGCCATTCAGGAGGTAAGTCACTGTAGCTCTGAGGATTCAGACTACAGTCATCAAAGACCTCTTTTTTTTTTTTCTCCTGACCCCCTGAATGGAAGCTCCTTTTCAGAACATGATGCAAAACCCCATGTGGGTGCATGGCATGGTCTGTGGGGTACAGCCATTCGGGAGTGCAGGGATCTAGGGCTTCTCCGGGCTTCCTCTGAGGTTCTGCAGCCTCTGTCCATGTTACTCCTCAGCAGTAGCATCTGTGATAACTTGAACATAAAATGTGAAATGTAACTTTTTCAGAACTGTTTTAGTATCGGTATAGACAAAAATGGAAACATCCAGCACAACTGAGCATGGCAGGGCATCTAAAAGCTGCCTCGACAGATAGAATCATACTGGTGCCATGCACGTGGTTGTTTGTGAACAGCTTCTGCAGGACGGCAAACACCATGTTTGCAGGGGTGTCCGGGGCTGAACTGGAGTGGAGGGAGGGGACTTGGACCTGGTTCTTAATCGATTTGTGCCATATTGGTGCAAATTTGTCTAAGAGAGCCTGATTTCAGTTGAGTGGGTAGCCCCCCCCTTACCAAAAATGGGGTGCTTTTCCTGCCATCTCCATTAAATTCCCTCCCATGGCCCAGCTCCTGTTGCCCCACAAGAGTACCATTAACTCCCCGTTGTGCCCCTACTTACTTCTGTTTGGCGTGGGCTGGGTGCTGTATGGCTTGCCTGGCAGGCAAGACGTAGCAGACAGCTGGTCAAACAAATGTTTTCAGGGTCTGTGTGTTGGGACTTCAAGCTGTGCTGGCTGTTGGGGTAGGATTTTCTGAAGTGTAGCATACTGCATGAACTTTTTTTCCTAGGAGGGTGGATTCTGCAAACATAACTGAAATACTGTTCTGGTCTCCAGGATTCTTTCAGGTTTCCAGCAGGAGCTGGCTTTGTGCGATATTTGCTTGTGCAGGCCTGTAGTGCCACTCCTCAAGCACCTGATCTCAGCAAGAGAGGGTGGATCTGTACAAATACCACCCTAGGGCTAGTTGCGGGAAGGAATGGTGTAATAGAGAGTCCATTGTCATGGTGATCTGGTGGAAAACATCTAATTGGTATTAGTTAGGTCATCAGGAGATCAGTGAACAATTCTTATTCAGTCCGAGTGATGGAGGTTAAAGACTGCATCTGGGATTCGTTTAGAGGTCACTACACCAAAACAGTCCTTACGTTAGTGTGGGAATAGTACTGCCTATGCAGAAAGACTGCGTTTTGAGGTTTATAGTATTTTCAGGAAATTTGATTGACTATTCTTATGTCTTGGCTCCAGGCAGGGGTAGTACAGGTTAGGAAGTCCTAGGAAAGTTGCATTTATTCACTTGTCTCATCACGTCTGCTCTAAAACTCAGGGACCTGACTTTCAAGGCTGACAAATTTTTTTTTTCCATGCATCTGAAGAAATTTGATTTAGAAACCTTTATTCTACAAAAGGCAGCAGGCACAAAGCACATGTAAAAAAAATCAAATGCAAAAATGGAACCGCAGTCTTGAACGCTGTGAATGTCAGTAGCACTGCCTAGTATTACTACATCAATATGGATTAATTGAAATGCGTAAGTGTAAATTAACAGCCTGTAGTGTTTTGGGAGACCTTGTTATATGTGAAAGAAGCGGTGTTTCTTGTGAATATTTAAATTTTCAGCCTAAATTTACCTTGTTGTGGAATATCTGGACATTAAACTACTACCTACTATGGGGAAAAGCCACTTACACTGATAATTCATCTTCCTTAATGATCCCTCCCCGCTTCTTTCCTGTCCTCTGGCCACGGGAGATATGTCAGCATAAAATGTCTTCTTATTGCGTTTGTTCTTTGTGAAACGTCTGTAGGTTTGAAAGGGCAGCAGGAATCCTGCTGTAATTCAGAATGTAACTGTGGGGTTTAGCACCTGAGAAGAGGCAGACGAGCTTCTGCTTCTCTGCACCAACCTGCTGAAGTTTTCTTCTGGGGTTTTTGGGAAGTTGTGAACGATTCCTACATGTAGCTGGACGTACATCGTGTGTCACAACTTGCTTTGCAGCCTTCAAGCCCGATGGATCAGATGGGGAAGATGAGGCCTCAGCCGTATGGAGGAAGCAACCCGTACACACAACAACAGGGACCTCAGGCGGGGCCACAGCAAGGACATGGCTATCCAGGACAGCCGTATGGGCCACAAACTCCCCAGAGATATCCCATGGGAATGCAAAGCAGGACACAAAGTACAATGGGCAGCATCTCATATGCACAACAGGTAGAGCACCCAAGCTTCTGTAGTCTCTGTTTACAGCAGGGGCAGGCAGAAGAGCAACAAAGTACTGTGTCTTCTGAAGGGACCACCTTCAACCAGGTTGGAATCAGTTGCTTAGGTAAAAATGGCATTTCTTTAGGCTACGTGTTGTGCCACACCTGGATGCAGGTGTGGTCGATGTACGAGGACCTGTGGAATCCTTGCTTCCAAGAGAGGCAGCGGCAGAGCAGTGAATCAAACAAGGGAACAATAGTGAGGGCAGTAAGATAGTCCTTCCACTGTGTTCTGTTAAAGACGCAGCTGTTCTTTACAGAAGAAATGACTTCAGGTCGGTTTTGGCTCGCTGCATGATCCAAGTGGCTCCTGCTGGACTGTTTGCAGGATTCAAAAGGCTGCCTTTTTTTTTTGAGCAGGCAGTCTTTCCTTTCGATACTACTATCATTGAAGGGTGGTCAGATGGGGATCCCTAAAAACTTAGGTATGGTGCCTATTAAAATTTTGTTGCTGCCAAGAATAATGTCATACACAAGTGACTTTTGCTGTTGTCTGGGAGGTTTTCTTACAGGTAGTGGCATTTCCAGTACATTCCCAGTTAACTGCTCTGGTCTCTGAATTTTTTTCTTCTTGAGCATAATCTTACTTTGTGTGTATGTATATAAAATACCTTCATAACTGATATAACTCTACCCTCTTCTTCTGTAGATTCCTCCTTACGGACAGCAGGGCCCCAGTGCATATGGGCAGCAAAGCCAGACTCCTTATTACAACCAGCAAAGCCCTCATCCCCAGCAGCAGCAGCCTCCATATTCTCAGCAGCCTCCATCCCAGACCCCTCACTCTCAGCCTTCTTATCAGCAGCAGCAACAGCCTCAGTCTCAACCTCCGCAACTTCAGACATCGCAGCCTGCGTATTCTCAGCAGCAGTCCCAGCCGCCCCATCAGCAGTCCCCAACTCCATATCCTCAACAGCAGTCCACAGCCCAGCAACATCAACAGAGTCAGCCTCCCTACTCACAGCAGCAGTCACAGTCGCCCTACCAGCAGCAGCAACAAACTCAGCAGACAGCTTCCTCGGCTCTTTCTCAGCAGTCATCTTCATACCCTCAGTCACAGCCGCAGCAGCAGCAGTCTGCGTACTCCCAGCAACGCTTCCCCCCTCCTCAGGTAGGCTGTCTCCTGCTTTGTTTCCTTCTGTAAGTGATTTTTACAGAAACTTGGGCAAATCCTTTTCTTTGTGCATTAAAGTCGGTTGAACTACACGTCAGCAAGCTGGCTGGAATGATTATGGCAATATCTGTTGTGTCTAGATCTGTATCTATTACAGAGAGATATGGTGGTGGTAACAGGCTAAGCCATGCTAATACTGCAGTTTTGAAGACTAGTGTCGAGTGAATGCTGCTGTTCGGCAATACCAGTCTAAAGGATTTCGTACTCGAATGGTTTTCACACTGTGGTCTGTGGAAGTTCTCCAGGTGGTCTACAGAGCTACTGGGTTTAGCACAACAGCAGAACACAGTTTGCAGAGTGACACATAGATGGTGACAGAAGAGTTTGCTCTTAGATGTAAAACTTGGCTTTAGGGAGGAGAAATAAAGCAGCAAGTGCATGGAATTGAACATAAAATCATGAAGCAGATTTTTTTTTTTTTTTAATAAATTGTATTTATTTTCAGCAAGGCTTAATAGAATTTTAATAGTTGTGTGAAAAACTAGCTGGGGCCTTTCAGCAACCACTGTAACGCACTGAAGCTAGCTTTTGAAAAGTTGAAGATTTTAATTGACTCGCCTTGTTTGTGTAATGAAGTACTTGGAGCTATTGTAAGATGTTAGAAGATCAAGAAGCTAAGTGGGCAGTCTCCCAGGACGGTCTCTGTTCTTCAGGATCTGTAATAAGGGAAAGCCGGAGAATTACTCTTTCGTCATGTTTTAGACTTCCACTCCCAACACTCTCTGTAGCAGTCCGGCAGCGTTTGTCCTCCTGCGGAGCAGTAGGCGTGCTGGCTTGAACTCTTTTCTGTCTTATTTCCTGTTTTGGGCAAATGTCACCGAGGCTACATAATTCTTCCACAATGTGAGAATATACCAGAGTGATTCCAGCAGAGCCTTTATTTTATTCCCATTTGTGGTTTTTTTTTTGGTGTTTCTTGATGTTTCAGGAGTTATCTCAAGACTCATTTGGGTCCCAGGCATCATCTGCTCCCTCAATGGCTTCCAGTAAAGGGCAAGAAGATATGAACTTGAATCTTCAGTCCAGACCTTCTAGCCTACCGGTGAGTGGTGAGCTGATCTAGAAGTGAATGGGGCGAGGGCAATCAGAAGCACAGCAGGATAAATTAGCACTGGTAGTATTCCACATGGAAATGGGAATGATGGAGGCTGCCTGTGCTTTTTACTAAGTCATTAGCTTCTGGCTTCCCACTGGAGATGAAATGTAATTTACAAAAGTAATGGATTTGAGAGTAAAGTTTAACCCTAAATGCTCCGGTCTGCATGTTGTACCTAAAAGATTGTTTTGAGCTTTCTGTTCGCAGTGTCTGAAGTACCTGACTGCTGTTAGAGTAGGCCCTGGCCTTCAGGGGAAGGCGTCTCATTTTTATTTTATTTTCTTGTTCCTTCAGCCCATTGTTGCAGCGGTGGTTAGCAGACCGGCAGTGCGGTTCCCTTTCTGTGTCATTGGATCCTTATGCTGCTGATTTAAGCTTCTTTGGTCCAATCTAACTGAACAGTTGGTGAAAAAGACAAGTTTATTAGTACCTGGAGCGAGGAAGATCAGTCACAGATAGCTCCTTCCTTGACAGATAGAGAATTATATTTTCTTCTGCATTCTAAATCTGCTTGCTGTATGCACAGTGAACAGTTGGGCATGAGGTTAGTGCCTAGTGTTCCAGCAGTTTTTGGACCAGAACAGTTTAACTTTGGGTTAAAACTGTATGAAGAAAATGGAGAAGAGTTAAAAGTTTCGATTAATTTGCACAAGTTGGTCTGTGCCTCTGACTTGGAGGAAAAGTTTTGAGCTGCTGAGTTCTGATTTTGCTGGTTACTTTCATTGTAACCAGTAGGAAGTGAGCGAGCTTTTATTTTTTTTGTTTAGGCACTGGCTAAGTCAGTTTTCTAAGCTGCAGTTGGATTGGTCAGAGGAGAGTGAGCTGTGTATATAGCAAAGTTATTTTTGCTCTCAGCAATGAGAACAGCTTTGTTGTGAGCCCCTTGAAATAATTCCTTTGGATTGTGGGTACAAATTGTCACCCAAAATACAAAGTGATTCTAGTTTTGGCCACCTAATGGGAGTAGTTGTGGGCTGTTTCTTTTTTCTTCTTCTTTTTTTTTTTTTTTTTTGCCTTTTGGACCCTGATTACAAAGATTTAATTTGTTCTGAGGCCTGGGGAAAAATCCTTTTAAATAGCATGTTTCTTTCCACTCTGCCTCTCCACAAGTTCTTCCATGTGACCCATCTTCTGGCAAAGAATGTAGGAAAAGTGAAGCCACTGAAGTAATTGAAGAAATTGCTCTAGCTCCGAACGGTGGGAAGTCCTGTTCAGTAGCATTGTTGATAGAGCCTTCATGAATCCTACCAATCAGCGCCCTCTGACTCAGATTATAGGAATTAGTTGCTCTGCTTAGCAGAAGTGCCTCCTTCTCAGCACCAAGTGGGAGTTTGTTTTATACCTTGCAGTTAAATGTATTTGGCCCCTTTCAAGTTTTCCCTTTTCCCAAGCAGTTTAAGAACAGATATCCATCTCTGCTGTAAGAGTGAAGGAACCTAGAAATGAGGGAATTTGATCCAGTTTAAAAGTTTTAAATGTCCACCAATTTCTGATCAGGTACTTGAGAGGTTTGCTGAAGAGAAATTCAGGGTGCAAAAGATGGGTCCAGCTTTTAGAATTGGCTAGCTATAAAGCTCGCTTCTGTTTTAAACAGACTTTATAGTCATCTTGTTTTCCTGACTTTATCACCAAATAATTTGCATTTAAGAAATCAGGCAGTCTTCAGCTTACCCGACCCCGGTGTATTTTTGGGCCTTATCTTCCTTGGTAGGCAAAAATTAAAAAAAGGAGACCCCCTGCAGAAACTCACCCTTATTCTTGCGCATGTTTCATAATTCCTTGTCTTCTTGCTAGGATCTTGTAGGACGAGACCAGCACCCCTGTCTGTAAATAGAGATTTAGATCATCAGACGGTGATGCTGTGGAATGGTTTAAAGGGAGGACCTCTGAGGTGTATGGAAGCCAACTCTTTCTTTCAGTGATCAGTCTCTTGCACG
The DNA here is from genome assembly GCF_965638725.1 of Aptenodytes patagonicus. Classification (NCBI taxonomy): domain Eukaryota; kingdom Metazoa; phylum Chordata; class Aves; order Sphenisciformes; family Spheniscidae; genus Aptenodytes; species Aptenodytes patagonicus. The sequence goes on from NC_134969.1 coordinate 4,532,089, forward strand.
AAGTTTGGCCTGGGGATGCTTAGAAACAAAAGAGCTACGTGAAAGGGTGCTATCAATTTCTTTTTATCTTCCTTATATTGCTCAGTCTGTCTGGTTTAGAAAGTTTTATCCTACTCGGGAGGATTCCTAGATCCCTGTTTTGCCATTATGTATGACTTACAGAAGCATAGTTAGTTTGTGGGCTTTTAATATTTTGTGGAGTTCTGAGCCCTTTTCCAAGCCTCAGTGGGCGCTGTGGAATAGCTCACCTGGGTATCTTGGAATCGGGGCAAATCATGCCGTGCATCATCTTTAATTAAACATAGGTCAGGTCCAGCAGGAAAAGGAGGTTGCTGCTTTTTAGGTTCTTATGAAGTGTTAAGTTTATGTACCCAGTGTACCCAGTGCCTTTACGAGTCTTTGGCCTTTACACGTTAATAGTGTACATCAACATTAATGTTGGAATTCTAAGCAATAAAGGGGGGAATATTTATTCGGCTGATCCTATCACCATTTCAGGAGATGGTGATCTCCTAGATGGTGACATTGTCAAGTTGGTCAACTCCTATGAGCTCTTGTTGGCTTTGTTAGGATCTGCCTGAGAAATGTCTTGTTGATCGTTCTGGGTGGGGGTCTTCAAGATATCTTCCTGATAATGATTTTTGTATCACTAACTGAACTTTTTCCTGACAATGTTCCCATATTCAGACTTTTAACAGCAGAAGAGTCAAATTACTGATTTCTCTAATGCTTTGTCTGCTCATCTGTAAGTAGCAAAAAGTCTGGTCTTCCATTTCTGCTTGTGTTATAGGCTCTTCTAGCTTAAGCATTTCCTGGTTCGTTGTTCCCTTTCTGAAGATTATACTTGCTGTATTTTGGGGGAGAATGCTGCTGCTAACTTGAACTCACTGGTGCCTTTTAAAGAGCAATGCATCCATGCAAGTGTCCTGGCTGGTAGCAGGCTAGATGAAGAATTTCTCTGAAGAACTTGCTGCTTCCCTAGGGAGGCTCTGTCAGGATTGCAGCTAAACTAAACTTAGATTGCTATTGTGTATGGGAGAAGTGAAGTGTAGTCTTTTGTGTCTGGGTGTAATAGAGGAATAGTAATCCTTAGTATAAATCTGTTTCTCCCAGGAGATTCCCTAGTCTCTTCTCCTTAGCAAAGAATTCTTCCTGGCAAGTCGTATCCAGTTTATTCGGTGTCTTTACCTTTTGAGGCTTGGATTCTGAGTCTGTAGGAGTGAAATATTTCCAGCTGTTAATTACTTTCTGCTGAGACATGGAAGGTGCTGGTAGCAAGTACAGGGGAAGCAAATAGGGTGCTAGGACATGCATTTGGGTTTGGATTGCAAATCAGTTCTGCTGTCAAGTTCTCTGGACTTTTAGGTTTGTTGGAAGGAATTTTGTATCTCATTATAAAACATGCAACGGATTATTATCTTGCCCCAGTCTCTGTCTTATGGGCTGCCTTGAAGGAGTTGAGTGCAAGTTTCTGATGTCTTTGAGATGGATGAGGAGTAGGGCATCGAGACAGTGGTTGCCACGCCAGGCTGTTTATACCTTCCCGGCCACAGAAGTTGATAGCTGTGGTGTTAGGACTTCCAGGTTGGCCCCAAAAGCCATTTATAAAGCAGAACTGATTTGATACCAGTATATAATGGCTTGTATTTGCCTTTCACTGGACCTTCTGGGATTTCTTCAGTGAAGCTTTCCTATCTGTGGAAACCAAAACTTTTGTGAGAGGTATTGTTTTCAGCAGTGCTTTGATGGGAAAGGCTTAGGGACTTCTGGCTGAACCAGGAGGACAGGTACTGGCAAGGTTTTGGAAGTCCTGAAGTAGCAAGGCTGTGTTTGAGTTTTTGTTGCAGCAAATAACGTAATGAAGCAAAGTGGGGCAGCTTGTACAGAAGTTTCAGAATTCCCACCCCAGACTGTCCTTAGTTTTGCTCAGTGTACTGCGTAGCCTGAGGGAGAAACCCCATCCCTTTTTTGGGCAACTTAATTCCGTCTTGATGTGGAGTGGGAATCATTTTAATCTCAGTATTTTGCACTGTTGGAAAACTCTTTTGCCTATTCAGCTGCATGTCACTGGTTCATCTCTGACTTCAGGTCTGAAAAGTGTTTTGTCAATGGCAGAAAGGAATATAACCAACTGAAACCAAATTCCTGATCCACGTTAACTTCTGAACGTGTGTTTTGGTCTTGGATCTTTGCAGTATGGATTTAACAAAACTAGGTTTTGTGGGGAGGTGAGGAGAATGAGGCTGCAGAGTTTTGGCTTGTGCAGAAAGAACCATTCTGTGAATATCCCCAGCAGTTGTGGGGTATTTTTTGTTTGATTACTTCTTCCTTTCTTAGGTCAAGTAGTTTCTGAATTTAGACACTCTGGAGGTTGTCAGGGAAGCACCGTTTGGATTTTCCATTTTTACAAAGTGCTCATTTCAACTTGTACTCTGTAGGTACTTGGAAGTGGAATAAAGTTGAGCTCTGTCAGCTGTGTCCCTTGACCTGGAAATAATCGATGCAACAGGCTGAAATGCAACAAAAAAACATCTCGGAGCTACCGTGGATGGGGAGGGAGGTGCAGCCCAGGAAAAGAACGTTTTCTTAAAAATTTTTTGAGCTCAAAATTAATCATTTTGACAATTTCTTTTGGGGGAGGGGAAAAGAACCTTTTATAGTTGAATTTGCTGGTCACTTCAGGCTCTTTTTTTTTTTTTTCTTCCCCCTTTTTCTTTTTCCATATGGGACTTCCTGCTTCTGTTTGGTTTGTATTTGGCCTTTTGAGCTTGTCTTATTGCTTGCCTTAAGAGAGGGATTAGTGATGTATGCATTTCAAAGCAGGGTAGTTGCATGCTGTGGTGCCTGGGCATCACAGTGGATATGCAGATAAACACACCGGCACCCGGAGGCTTGCCCAGAGGAGCACAATACCCAAAATGCTGATATGAGAGAGATCGGTGCATTCCAGTTTATGCTGATACGAAGGTTTCTATCCCAAGTTATAGTGATACGGGGAGTTGAAAATGTTTTTTCCTGACTGAAGCTCCGCTGCCTAAGCTTTTCTTGGTGTGTGATTGTGGCCATCATTTTTGCATGGTTTCTTGAGAAGGCTGTGCCTTTTTTTGTAATTTTTTTTTATTTTGCTAATAACCTCTACAGCTGTGGAGAGCGTGAAGTGCCGCTCACAAAGCTACCCTAATCTTCCAGCCACTCCAGTGACATGTTTCGTGCCTGTGACCTGCTTCTCGGGGTTGCTCAGCTGTTTGTCCATGTGGCAATTTTCTCTCCTCCCACCCCTTCCTCCGGGTTTGAACTGAGCTAATCCGACCCGGTGCTCGGGAGGAAACTCCCCACCCTGCGCTGCATCGCCCGGGCCTGCTCCGGGCTGCGCAGAGCCCTCCGCCTCCAATAAGCGTCCCTTTCGAGATGATGCCGCGCGGAGCCGCTGATGCAGCTTCGCGGGAGCCTGCGCTGGCGGCGGGTTGCGCTATGCTCGATGCCGGGCTCGTTTCCTGTTTCTATTCTGGTCGCGAGCAGCTCAGCTCTGCTTCCTGCCTGCACGCCTCGCACAGATTCCCCTAACCCCCAGCCTTTCGTTTTCTTAGGAGCGATTTCAGTTACGGACCCAAGTGAAAGAGGAGACGGCGACCTCCGCGTGGAGGTGGGCGGTAGGGACGGCTGGCAGCTCGCTCGGGAGAGGACGGGCTCTTGTTCTTCTAGGCCCGACCAGAGTGACTAGGCGGGTCAGTGTTTAATCAGGAAATTGCTGTAGGATGACCAGTTCTGGTCTTGGATCCCGAACAATAGTCTGTGCTCTGTCACACGCATCCCCTGCGCTGCCGCAGCCTGAAAATACAGAGCTGCTCCTTGCACCATAACTGCTGAAGCGCATGCCTCGCGAGGTGACCCTCCGCTTTTAAACATGCTTTCAAGAAGCTCGTTGTTGTAGGGCAGGGAAATCAGTTTTTCACTTCCTTTTTGCTGCTGACTTGGTGTCATTGGAGACCCTTTAAAATGTGCGGAAGCCTCTTGTCAGCCTGATGTCGGCCGTACTAGCCTCATCCTCTTCCCTTTCCATCAAAACTTAACCCTGCCGGAGGTCCCACACCGTGCAGGGGAGGGAGAGTCCATGTTGGTGTGACCTTCATCTGCTGCGTGGAGTGGTTGCAAGGATAAATGAAGGTGTTTAACTTCGGCTGACAGCGCTGCACGCGTTTTAAACGCTGCCACACCTGAGCTTTCAGTTTACAGGAATCATTTTCCTGTTAATGTCCTTTTGGCATGCTGGATTGACTTGTCTTGGAGACGTGCACGATCATAAATGCCGTGGAGAAAACTGTTTCCACATGGCGCTCAAATGTGGAGCATGGCAGGGGCCCAAGGCTGGGTCTGCTCTGCTCCCTTCCTGCAGCAGCCACGCTGCTCACATGAGCTTGTGCCCGCACCCTTGTGGGTACAAGGTTCGCGCCGTGATTTCAAACAAGTCCTGGTAGTTGGAGGAGGAGTTGTGTAATTGTTTTTTATTATAATTTTGAACCAGGTCTTACCCAGGAAAATAGAAACCTTTGGGTTTGTTTGTTTTTTTTTTTTAAAAAAAAGTTTTAATTTCCTGAAATGACAAGAAATGACATCTCTAGGAATTGACTGTTCTGGCACCCTGACCCTGAGGGTAGCACTGGGCGTACGTCAGCGTCTGGCCTGGGCCAGGTTTCCATGGTTATGTCGCCTCTTCCCGTGCACACTTGCTGCTCTGAGCCAGGGCGAGAGGAGAATTTCCTTGATTCTTTCCATGTTTTCTTCAGTTTCTCGTCCCATTCAGATCAGCGGTACCTGGATGCGGTATTGCAGACGGGTTCTTGACTGGAAGTGGTTTCTCTAGAGATGCCGCATCTGGCAGTGTCAGGGGGCTCAGCCGTAGCCCCTCGTGTCACTCCATCACTGCCTCCCCACAGGTACGACGGACTTTGGGAAGGAGCTGCCAGCTTTCAGCTGTCTCTTCAGCAGCTTCTTCCAGCGAGAGGACTGTCAGGTTCATAAGGCTTGCAAATACCTGATACCTTAGAAATCTTGTTCTCTCCTAAAATCTTCCTTCCTTCCGCTTTTTTAGAAATTGATTCTGTCACTCTTAATTGTTTCAAAGAGGCTGATAACAATACTAAAAGCTGAGTTGTCTTAAAATCCAAAGTATTGGCCTGAACAGTATTGGCCTTTTTAATTTTTTAATTATTTCAGGCTCCTGCCTTTGCTGCGTTTCTTTGCCCACCCTAACTCGTGTGGTTGGCATGGTGGCATAATCACATGCTGAGATGACTAAATGCTTTGGAGTCTAAATTGAACACATCGGAGACTGGAAAGCGCCTTCCAGAGGAAGCACTGCTGGGGAATTGGAATATCCTTACGGCTGGCAATAAGAGGGTAGCTTCCTGCCTCTTACGTGATTTAGTGTTTTATATGATCTGGGGTTTGTCTTCAGACTGAAGTAGAATACTTAAAAACCTCTGGAAGAAAAACAAAAGCTCTTTAAATAAACGGGTTGTGGTCTGTCATCTGAGACCTGTACTAGTTTCTCGCTTACACTTGCCTTCCCAAGGCCTGGTGTCAGACCAGCCTTTCTGACTGATGTGATCAACTTGTAGGTCTCGCTCCCCCTGCATCCCCAACACCCTCCAAAAAATCAGTGTTGCTGAGAGCATCCTCTGATGCTGCTGCGATGTTGCTGCTCATCGTGCCTGGGGTCCTCCATGCTTCTTTCCTGCAACTTGTTTCAGGGTCAGTGTTACTGTTGAAGCCGGAGGTTTTATCCTTTTGTGTTGCAACGCTGCTGCTGGATGGCCGGGCCAACGTCTGTGTTAGCTAAAGTGACGCTACTCTGTCAAGCAGAACTTCAGCATTTACCACTGCTGCTTTGAATACTTTGTTGTATCAGTGTTTAGATAAACCTGGCAGTACTTTTTAGAAGCTGAGCGGCTTTCGAAGGGTTAAACGGAAACTCTTCTGGAGAGTTTTGCTGCTGCATTTCCCAGGGTCCTGCAGAAGAGCTCAGCACCCAGCGCTCCCCGAGTGGGAGTGCTGGCCTTCCGCATGGTGGGTTTTCCCTTCAGCGACATCTTGTTCTGTGGATGAATCATGTTACTCCTTCTATACTTTGTGCCGCAACTACAGCTTTTGTATCTCTCTTCTCCAAAGAGATGAAATACGAAATTTGTTAGTCTGCTCAGTGTTTGAAGGGGGAGGAAAGCCCCCTTGCCTGCCCCCCCCCCCCTTTTTTTTTTTTTAATTTTATTTGGAGGGGGAAGAGAAGGAGGGGGTGGCACAGGGTAGGAGCAGTAGATGTGATTAAAGCGCCTGCCGAGTAGATCTGTGGGAGTGGAGTATCGACCTCTGAAAAATCAATGGCTGCTGCGGTAGCAGTGCTGGCTGTTCCGCAAGGTCTCCCGTTGCAGGAATGTAGTAAAGCCAGCAGCACTTCCGTCTATCGTCCTCCCTTTTTATTTTGTACCTGCTTTCTGCTAAACAACCAGACTCACCTAGATTTACTGAGGTGGATTAGAACAGCAGCTTATTTTTGCAATCAGAGTAAAATTTCTTGTGTGACACTGAGCCCCTCCTCCTGACAGCCTCCTTTCCAAATGCTCTTTTTCCTGCAGTGCAGCTAGAGCCAGCAGCTTCTACCAGTTTGTCTAAAGCCAGCCTGGAAGAATGAGCTTTTCAGCTTCTTTTTTGAGCAAGGAAACCGCACGAATCTCTCCTGCATGTTCTAGTCCCCATCTTAGGTTTGTAATTGTCAGCACTGATGCCTGAGAGGAGCTTAAACTCCTCATAAAGGAAGGGAATATGGACTCCATCTAGCAGAGGCTGAAGCCTTGGTAGTGTTACCTTCCTGATATTTGTTTTAGTGGGCAGGTGTTTTTCCCTTGAAGTAGTAAAAGTCTAGCACTTATTTCCTTTACCTAAGGACTGCTTGGATGAGTAAGTGGCACGTAATAGGACTGGAAGGTTTTTATGCATGCTTAGTTTTCTAACCAGGATCTTGGGTTTTTCTCCAAAAGAGCTTGCTGCAGAACCTGAGAACTATCTAGTTTCTAGTTGCTCACATGTGGTCCTTGCGCAGATCAGAGGTTGAGTTTCCAGGGACATATCCAAGGGGCCAAAACCAGTGATTTCATTGCATAATTAAATCCCTTTGTTCCTTCTGATTGCTGATCTAGTGCCATTTTGAAGGGGGATAGAAGAGGGAAGGCCATGAATTTAAAAAGCTTTCATAAAACACAGAAGTGTACTGTGCAGCTCGTGCTAGTGTGGCAGTGATCTTCCTTTGGGCATTCCCTGTTTTTTATGCCAGGAGAAAGTCATCTTTCCCTGTTAAACTAAAAACAAACTTTTCAGCGCCTCGGAGAGTAAGAGGCGAGAGCTGTGTGGCAGTGGAGGAAAGCTGTATATGGTCAAGGGGACACCAGCTTGCGTTGATAGACTTTGGTTATGTTTGATTAGTCTTTAGTCATCTTGGGTAGTTTGGGAATATGGATGAACATGCTTCCCACACATGTATGAACACAAAATCAGTAACAGGTAAACTGGCAGCTTAAAAATAGATATTTTTGGTTTCTACCCCACTCCTCCCAAAGTATGATGGGGTACAGAACACATGGGATCAGAGCGTTAATAGCATCTTTCACTTCACTTTAAATTCCAGAAGCGTTCTAGATGTGGTGAGAGGTTTTATTGGAGAGAGATCCTGCACACATCCTTCCTCCTCCTCCCCTTTTTCTCTTGTCCAGCCCATACGTGCACCAAGAATGATGATCATCTTTTGGTGCTCTAAAGATGGACTTGTTATCTTCTGCACGATAACCGATGGTAGAAGAGCAGAGTGAGGCGAATGGTGATCTTCCCTGGGACAACTTGTATATTTTTGGGATAGGACAGGACTTGGAAATCTGCTTTGGCTTTGGAATAGTTTGCTTTCTTCTTATGGTGATGGTAGGTCTTTACATTCCCACCCAGGGTGTTCAGTGAGCCTGCAGCTGCCTACCAGACTCTGAGAGCCAGTGCTCAGTGGGTTTCATGTTTGTGGTGGTAAGTGCTGATGGATTTTGTCAGCGTTTTAAAGCATGGCAGTTGAAATTGAGCTGGTGGTGATGCAGGACTTGCGGGAGTGCGGGCCCTTTCCAGCGTGCCTCTGGTAAGCTGGACCAGCTCAGAGGCTGAAAAATTCCATTCTGACTCTTTGATTTGTCAGCAAGAAAAAACTTTGGAGACAGTAGATTATAACTCCCTCTAGATGAAAAGTATCAACTGGATTTCTACTGTAGCTTAACTTGTGTTCCCCAGCTCCAACTTCTGGTTTCTACTGGGGAAGCAATCTGGAAGAGGCATACAGTAAGTAGGAAGGCGGTGGCAGGCTGCAGAGCCCTTTCCAGTCACATCTGTGGAAATCTCAAGTCAGCTTTGCAAGGTGTCTTCTTGGACGGGATGTGGATCTGTAAGTCTGGTGTAAATGGAGCACAGTGAGGTCTCCAGGCTGCTTTGTGTTACGAGATAAAGTGCTTTGTGAAGCATAAGATGCAAGATTCAGTTGCCTGTACTGTAGAAGGAGGAACGAGTCTATCCATTTCCCCAAAATAGCAGGGAGATCCTAGCTTGCCAGTCAGCTGTGTAATTTTTGTGATAGAGAGGATTGAGGTATTTTGGGTGTGGAAATAGAAGGAAAGGACAAGCTTGTGATTTTTAAGTGTTGATAGTTCTTGAATGAGTGGAAAAGAAACTGCAGATAAAGTGAAATTGTAATAGAAAGTAGGTATTTCAATTAGTCAGAAGCAATGAAGAGGCTTTTTCCCTTCCAGAAAGAATGGGCGAATAAATTTAGCCATTGTTCTCTGGTCTTGCTTGTAAGCATCTTTATGGAAACAACTGGCCTTACAGAATTTATAAGCTCCACCACATGCTCGTCTCCAGATCATAATTTCCTTGAGTGCTATCTAGTGATCTGATAGTGCCTACAATCATTACAGTCTGACTACGCTCCTTCCCTCTTCCCCCACACTTTTCATATGCACTTAGGTTGGGGATGGGCAGGGGAGTAGTAGAGGAAAGCTGCAGTCCCCAGTGAGGAGATCAATTTGCTTTCTGGTCAGTCTTCCTGCTCTTCCAGATCAGTGGGATGGGCCAGAGTGGAGCCTTGAATCTCTTCTCCTCTGGGGTTTTGTTACCTTGATCTTAAGTATTTCTTGTTGTTTCATCTTTGTGTTTGTTTAACAAATGAACTTGTATCAGATAGTGAAATGGTGGCTCCTCTTTTCATATAAAAGAAACCTTGCTGTTTCCAGCATAAACTAACCCGCTCCCTTGTGTTGGTCATGCCAGGACTTGCAACCCTTTTCCTGAGATAGATGAACTCCCCTGCCCCCTCCTTTGGGTACCAGATTGTGTGATTTCAGGCATGGTTTTGTTGTGGTGTGAAAAGAAGGTGTTAGCTGCTGAGTCCTTGTTTGTCAGCAGTACTGACAAACCCATGCTGGCATCGGCAAGGGTTGGGCAACCAATCGCAGCTGGAACAGTTATCGTTTCAGGGTCCCTGTGGGCTTCCGCTATCAGGTCACATCCCAAAATAACACTGGGCAGTATTTCAAGTGAAGAAACTCAGGCTTTGGGGCTGCAGCCAGCCTGGAGTGTGAGATTCTGTGTGAAATAGTTGGAATCCCTCCAGCGTTTTTGATCTGCATGGCAGATGAGCAATAAAATGCATAAAAAACACATTGGAAACACGTGAGGAAATTCTCCAGACCCTGACGTTTCCTTCAAGTTGGCAGAGTTACTGCTGTCGAGCCTCACCTCCTGTCTCGGCTCGATTGGCTGTGCTCGTGGGAGGAGGGAAGAGGAGAGCCCTTCTCCTGGTGCTCCTGTGTCTTTCCAGGTCTCCTCCTGATGCTCTGTGGGAGGCAAATAAAACCTCGCTGGCCCTCTCCTCTTGGGCTTGATCCAGAACCCACTGACGGCAGCAGGTCTCCATTATTTCAATGAGGTTTTCTTTTTTTAAAGGCTTCTCTGCTACAGCTGTCCTTAAAACAGTCTGTAGAGAGATTGAGAGATTTCTTTTTCCCCTAGTTCGTGGTGCACTTGAGTAAATGGGATATCAGAGCTGGAGGGTGTCCTTTAGATTTAGTTAAAAAAAAACCAAACTACTCTGTGCCTTGATGGTTGGCATCCTGAGAAAATAACTTGATAGGTGGAAAACAGCTCCTTACTGATTAGCTGTTTGCGCTTAGGCGTTCCAGTCCCTGCTTCTCTCCTTCCCCTTGCAGGAGTCGTACTTCTGAGAAACTTAGTCCTGCTGAATAACACGCTCAGAAAATGCTGCTGTGCTGGCAGAGCGTTTCTTTGCTGGGAAGTGACTTTATTGTTGGAATTCATAAAACTTGCAGATCTTTAGAGGTGAAAGTCGCTTTATGAGTTACTTGATTTTTATGGTCCTGTTTCAATTCATGTCCTAACATCCAAGAAAGGTTGACGTGTAATTGACTCTTAACTTATTTAAACTGATGATCTGAGAGTCTGATCCAGAGCCTTATAGCTAGAAGGCTTACTTTTCCTATATGTGAGGTCTGTGATGGTATGCTAGCAATGCAGAGGGGCCCTCGCTCGCATGTCTGAAGCAACCCTGTATTAACCTGCTTAATTAAAACTGAATGTTTTTAAATGACTTGCAGCACTTAGGTTAAGCTGTGATACATAGGCAAGGTCGAAGACATCAGCTTTAAAGATTGTTACCTAGTTACTTAGGAGTTAATTTTCAAACAGTTTTTAACACTGCTTCATTTTATGTCTTGCAGATATTTTTGTGCCTGGCATTACCAAGTCGTATCCTCTTAGTCTGCCCAGTTCATGTATGAATATTGCTCATACCATGTAGCAGACAGTGACCTCCTCAGATCCTGGAGGCAACCCTTCTCTTTTGCCTCTTGGAGAAGCATGTCACTTATACTCCTGATAACGGAAGGAAACGTTCACATTTCACCTTGCACACTTGCTCTGTATCTGTCCTTTCATGCCAGTATTTTGTCTCAGGTGTACGTTTATAATATGTTTTTTCTTTTGAGCCTAAAAATCTCTCATCTAAGTAGCTATAGGCTCTGCCCCTCTGGTCTGAAGATTTAACTGCTCTGAAATGCCGTACCTGCATAAGCTCATGGTGGTGGGGATTTTAAAGCTGCAAAGGATTTTGGCCTCCAGCTTCATTTCAGGGATGATGAAAACAGTGTTTGGATGCATTTGGTGATTCAGACTAGAAGTACCTTAATGTATTTAAGGGAAATACTAGTATTTCCATCCAATTTTAGCTTGGACTGAATTGGCTTCTGGACATTCTGATCCCTTCAGTGACTTAAAGGGGAATCTAGATGTGATCTTGTACTGGTGGCTGAAGTTAGATGCAGTGAGTCTCGGGGAGAGGAGTGTGTTGCTCTTGTTTGTTTGTGTTGATTGATGCTTTTTAATGCAAAATGTTGGAAATGCTGACTCTTTGCTCCCACTTCAGATGGTTTACACAGTAGGAATGTGGGTTTTGTCAAAGTTGTCAGGGGGGAAAAAACAAGTAGCTGTGTAAATGAGCAACCCTTTTGATGTTACAATAGGAAGGCAGTGAAAATTGCAAGAGCTCTTAGACATTGTTTTTAGGCTTTTTCTGCAGATCTTTAGCTTTCATTGAAATAAAACAAAGCTCTTTTTTTTTTCCCAGGAAGATAATACTTCAGCAGTAAGCAAATACCCTTATGAGACTGTCGTGCAGGAAATGATCTCTCAAACAGAAGCAGTAATGGAAGGGGAGGAAGGACCTGCTATGCACTAAGTCATCCCACCAACTGACTGGCGTTTTCAGCTCAAATGTAGCATTTGCCAGTGTTTGCTAGAAGCATTTTGATCAAATTCCACTGTTAAAATAGGCAATACTGCCCTACTGCAGCAGACAACTGAATGTGGTGCAGCTGATGCCCAACTGTCCCCTTTGTCCTTCTGAATCATAGAATCATTAAGGTTGGAAAAGACCTCTAAGATCATCGAGTCCAACCATCAACCTAACACCCCCATGCCCACTAAACCATGTCCCTAAGCGCCTCATCTACACGTCTTTTAAATACTTCCAGGGATGGGGACTCAACCACCTCCCTGGGCAGCCTGTTCCAATGTTTAACCACTCTTTCAGTAAAGAAATTTTTCCTCACGTCCAATCTAAACCTCCCCTGGCGCAACTTGAGGCCGTTTCCTCTCGTCCTATCACTTGTTCCTTGGGAGAAGAGACCGACCCCCACCTCGCTACAGCCTCCTTTCAGGGAGTTGTAGAGAGCGATGAGGTCTCCCCTCAGCCTCCTTTTCTCCAGGCTAAACAACCCCAGTTCCCTCAGCCGCTCCTCATCAGACTTGTTCTCCAGACCTTCACCAGCTTCGTGACCATGACAGAATGTCACTGTCTATCCAACAAGTGTGATGAGGTGGTTGGATATCTCCTGGGTTGTTTTTTATTCTTCGTAACTCCAGTTTTCCACTTCCTAGGATGTGGTGACGTACCGTTCTCCAGCTTAGATGATGGGGACGTGCTGTCAGAGCCTTTTCACACATCACCTGGCAGACAGGTGTTACAGAGTGATAGGGCTCTTGCTTGCTTCTGAAGGCCGATAAGTTTGCAGTATCTTGTGTCTGAGGTCCTTCTGCACTGCGCAGAGCTGGGAATATGTTATCCGAACTGCTGCTAAACAAGGCATCATCCAATCTGTGTAAATGAGACCAGGGTGTCCAAGTTACTTATCAGTTGGCTCAGCCTTTCTGCATGGTGTTTTAAATGAGGTTGGCTCTGTTCACGCTGGTCAGCTGAATTGTGTGTAGAGGGAGTTGATCTGAAATGCCTTCAAGAGCTCAGTCCAGAACACTTCTGATCCAGGGTTGATTGCTCTGAAAGACTTGGGAAGGATAGGTGAAGTCCTGGTAAGCTTTGGTCTGCAACTTCTTCACCTGCTGTGATCCTTCAAATCTCTGGCAGAGATTTTATCTAATCACGGGAATAGTTCTAACTTCCAAGCTTTCTGTTCAAATGCGCCACCACTTACTCTGTCTTGGACTGTTACTTACTTATTCCAGGCCAAGCCTGAATAGCTGATGCACCTTATTATCAAACAGCTAGTACAATCGTGCGTGCTGGATCTGCACATCATCTTCTTGGAAGTATCCCCATTTTTCAGACTTGCCAGCTGATTTTTGGTGCTTTGCAGTCGCTACAGTGGCAATTGGAGGTTTCAACTTTCTTAGGTTTTTTGTGCTTTTCTTCTTCAGGGTAGATACATGCAGTAGGAAGGGTATTTTCTAGCCTCGCCTTCAAGAAAAGCTGAACTTCACAGGCTGATATTGTAACTGCTAATTTTTGCTATCTTTGAAGAACGGGGAGCAGGAACCCTGAAGAGTATTTTATGGTTTTCTTTTAAATCTCTGTTTAGTTTGTTTTTATCCATCTCAAGTGAGTAGTTTCCCAGCTCATATGAGGTTTATGAATTAATTATGGCGAGGCAGGAGTTTTCTGTCTTTCAGAGGCTGAGCCACGTTTCTCTTCCAAGCCATGATCACATGGACTGTCTCTATTTGCAGTTTTACATGCATTGTTGATGCATTCTTTAATTTCTCGCCTCTAAACTGAATTAAAAGAAGCAAGTAGGAGAATTAGCCAGTTGTTTGAACCATCAGCAAGCACTCAGCAAACCAGCTAGGGAACTCTTGGGTTCAGAGACAGGCAGCAGGATAAGACCTCAGTCTGCAGCAGCCTTCGTTACTGACAATAACATGAACAGAGTTCATTGATTTCTATTTGTAGTATGCCTAAGGGAGAACTGCAGTCTTTCTTAGTGGTATGTGAGAGAACAGACCAATGTCTTTTTATTTTTGCCTGATCTGTTTTTCTGTGTATTGCAGGACCTGTCTGGTTCAATAGATGATCTACCCATGGGTACAGAAGGAGCCCTGAGTCCTGGAGTAAGCACATCAGGGATTTCCAGCAGTCAAGGAGAGCAGAGTAACCCAGCTCAGTCTCCTTTCTCTCCACATACCTCTCCTCACCTGCCAGGCATCAGAGGACCCTCCCCATCCCCAGTTGGATCTCCAGCTAGCGTTGCTCAGTCCCGCTCTGGTCCACTTTCACCTGCTGCAGTACCAGGTAACGCTGCTCAGCACGTGTTGATCTTCTGGTGGGGCTGCCTCATGCAGATGGAGAGTGAATTGAAATGGCCAGTGGGGAGGAATTGGCCAGCGTCAGTACTATGTGGTTATTGAGGTCCTGTGATCTCCTTTGTTGGCTTTAAAACGTCTGTAACTTTTAAAGGATGCTGTAAGTTGGGTGGGATGGTTGGTAAACCAGCAGTGTCATTTTGCTGGGTTAATGTGACTGATCTTGCTCTTGTTTTTCTTCACTGTGGCTAACATACCCTTCTCCTGAAGTTGTTTGTAGTTCTGGTATTTAATACTCTGGCATCCTGGGTTTTATGGTGTGCAATTTTTGTGATTAACCACTCTCCTTTTTGTGGTGTAGGCAATCAGATGCCACCCCGACCGCCCAGTGGCCAGTCGGACAGTATCATGCATCCTTCCATGAACCAGTCAAGCATAGCGCAAGATCGAGGTGTGTGACATGAGTTAAAAGGTTTAATTGTATGGATCTGTTTTTAAAGCTAGATGCGTAACTGAAAATTACCTGGCCTGATGAGATGGATTCTATGTTGAGATAGCATTTAAAAGCTGCCTCAGGTTTATAAGCTGCAAGTGTTTAGGCACCTTGCAGTAAATTCAACTGTTGCTGGTCGTTCGGCCTGTTAATGTTCCATCCAAGCTAGCAGTTTGGCTTGTAAGATGTTTTCTCTGGCTTTTGAAACACTTTTCTGTAAATGTTGCTTGTCCAAGGTCCATGACCTTAAGCTTCAAAATGAGGGGTACTCGCAACAAAATTGTGTGCCTTTTCCCCCAGGAGAATAAGGTTAGTGTGGGGGAAAATGCATGTAAAAATCCAGCTCTTGTGGCTGAAGGAATATAGTTGTCACCCTGAGAAAACAAACAAGCAAACAAAAAACAACAACAACAAGAAGCCCCTAGGATTTGCAGAGTCGTACTGTCTACTCCTGTGACACTAAGGTTTTTTTGGGTTTTGTTTGTTTGTTTGTTTGTTTTTTCCCCTGGTTAAAACAGGAAATTGGGTCTGTTACCTTAGCAGATAACACTGGCTCCTTAATAGACAGATTTTACAGTGGTTGCTAGGCTGTTGACGAAAGGATTTTGTTAGTGGGTCCCGGAGGTTGTTGTTACCTAAGAACATGTGTGTCCAGTGGCACCTCTGGACACTTTGCACTAATAATTGCTCCGATCACTGGGTGACCAGGTTACATGCAGAGGAATCCTCAGATGCCCCAGTACAGCTCACCCCAGCCCGGCTCAGCCTTATCTCCCCGTCAGTCTTCTGGAGGACAGATGCATGCTGGAATGGGGCCATACCAGCAGAACTCCATGGGAAGCTACGGACCCCAGGGCGGGCAGTACGGACCTCAAGGTGAGGCACGGTCAGCTCCTCCAGGTGGGAACTGAGCTCAGCAAATACAAAAGGCCTCTCTCTGTTGTAACATCTTGTCTTTGGTAAACTCTTTTTTATTTGTCCCCTCTTAATGTGTGGGTAATACAAAACAACGCGCTCCTTATGAGCTGGAAGGAACTGTTCTTTGTTCACGTTGAGATTGATGAAATATGTTGCGCTCAGGGCTAGTTGTACTTTTAAATGTAGGATCCTCCCTCCTTGTTTAAAAAGATGTAGGTTGTGCATCCAGTGTAATAGAGAAGAAGGGCCAGTTCTCTTTGGAGAGGAAAAAAAAAGCGTTGTATGTTTTGGAAAGGGTTAAGTGAATTTTTTACATCCTGTCCTGGACCATTTAGCTCACTCTGCTCGGTTGAGGTTTGGGAGAGTTTCAGGCAGCTTTTGAATCGATGTTGTTACTTGGCTATGTCAAAACACATTTTATGTGGCTTATATCCAAGTACTTTGACTTTTTGTTGAGGTGTTAACACTCCCCCTCATCTCTGTTAGTGATCTTTAAATATTTGCTGATAGAAGATTTTTACGGTGATTCATAAACTAACTAGTTGAATGATGTTGTCTTCCCCTCTTTTTATCTCCTTAGGAGGTTATCCCAGGCAGCCAAATTACAACGCTATGTCCAATGCCAACTACCCCAGTCCAGGAATGGGAGGAAGCATGAACCCCATGGGAGCAGGGAGCCAGATGCATGGGCAGACTGGTGTGCCGCCATACAGTGGGCTTCCTCCAGGGAGGATGAGCCATGCAACCATGGGGAACAGACCTTATGGACCTAACATGGCGAATATGCCGCCTCAGGTGGGGACAGGGATGTGCCCCCCACCAGGTGGCATGAATCGCAAAGCACAAGAAGCGGCTGCTGCCGCCATGCATGCTGCTGCCAACTCCATCCAGAACAGGTAAGGAGTGAGATTTCCCTTAGTCTCTGTTGAAGTCCCTTCCCTATGTCAGATCTAGGTTTCAGAGCTGCGGATGGAATAACCCAAAGTTGGGGGAATACTGAACATACGTTTCCTTGAAGGCTTGCCATTCTTGGAGGCTTTTTCATCAGTCTTAAGTGTTAAAAAAGGAAGAGCATAAAGCTTGGACAAGCAGTGTGTTGGAATACGTCATTAATGACATGCTTAGGGAATTTTTAATATTCATAGGTGAAATCTATTTAACTCTGAGGTCCCTTCAGTTGTTTTTGCTTTCTGGTCGTCTTTGTTACATGAGTGGTTACACGTGGGTCTTTTTTCTTACTGCACATTTCAGAGTAGGTGTATTTGGCCTACCAGCATGCCTTGCGAGCCATGAACTTGCTTATAAATTGGGTTCCCCCAGTAAAGCTGTTAGATATATTTGTTGTCTGACTGGGCATTGTGCTCTTTATCCTGACTTAAGGGCTGCTTCTGCAATCTACTGTCTGATGTTACCTATGACTGCCAAGAGGTCAAGGTCCCAAATGCCAGTAAAGGCATTAAAGCCTGTCCCTTTGAGTAACAAGTTTGAGCGACAGTTGTGTATGAGGTTTTCTGATACATGTAAAATAATGTAGCTTCTATGGGTAACAAAAAGGAAAGAAATAAAGAAAAATTGTTAAATGTGGCTGGAGCACTACACTATTCATCTATACAAATAACGTATTCTCACTTAAATGCACAGGGCTGCAGTGTTTGCAGATCTGTTCTTCCCTGTAAAGGCAACTTAACAGCTGAAATGAAGTTCAGTTTGGGGATGTAGTAGAACAAGGTTAAGAGTGAAAATGTTCAGAACTGAAGTCCCTCTTTCAAAACGGTTTGCATCCCCTTTTCTTTTGAGAATGAGGCTTAGGCTCTAGGGTAGCTACGCTTTAAACGAGCACCTGATCTTTGGTCTTTTGCTGGAAAAGTGAGCTGGAGAAAGTCACTTCTCCGCTTCCTTTATAGGGGAGGTTTCTTTTAGCAAATCTGCTTCCTTAGAAGACAAGATCTTCATGCTTAGTATTTGGAGTAAGCGTCTGTTTTCTTCCTTGCCTTCTCTAGGCCTCCTGGTTATCCCAACATGAATCAAGGGGGAATGATGGGCACTGGGCCTCCTTACGGACAGGGAATTAACAGTATGGCTGGCATGATAAACCCCCAGGGCCCCCCCTATCCGATGGGTGGGAATATGGCTAACAACTCTGCAGGTAAGCCAGTGCTGACTGTTAGGCATTTCATTGATTTCATTGTACTGGATTGAAAATGAGTGTTAAAGATTCTTTTAACTTCCTAGGGATGGCGGCAAGCCCTGAAATGATGGGTCTTGGGGAAGTCAAATTAACACCTGCAACTAAAATGAACAATAAGGCAGATGGGACGCCAAAAGCAGAATCCAAGTCAAAGGTAAAATGTTTGGGGTTTTGTTTTTAATGAGTCCCATCCTCTTTGGCATCCAGGGAAGTAAAACCGTTGCATGTTAACTGGGATTGAACAGTGCATCTATCTAGTAGTGACTGTGGTTCCTGGGAGAAACCTAATTTGATTCGTCCTCCTTACCCTGAACGGACTTCTCATTAGCGTGGTTGTCCTTGTAGTATGTGATCTGACTGCTACTTGTGACCATGGTTCTAACTCAAGAGGGTGGTGAGTGAGTGGGATATCCTCTTTTGGGATGTGTTATGTTTTGGAGCGTAATTAGAGAAATAAGTGTCTTGAAACATGTGTGTGTGTGTCTTAGAGTAGGCTGTGGCTATATTTGCAATAAACCACTGAATACCCACATATGTTAATAACGGTATTCTTGAGGAACCTGAACTCTGCCATCCCCTGCAGAGACCCGCTAGCCTTCAGTAAGGCCAGGAAAGGGACTTTTTTGTCAGAATTCACATGTCCTCCCCTGTTTATGACTCATGAGTTCAAGCCTCTATCTAGAATTTCTAACAGATGCCTGGCACACCTTATTTATATGTTCTCATTTCAACTGTGGGCTAGTCTTGCCTTTAACTGGGGAGGAGGTACCTGAACAGATGCACCTTTTTGGGTCGGCTTTATCCAAGTCCCCAGATCCTATGAATAGCTAATTAGACTGTTGCTTGAATCAGAAGTGTAAAGGTAAAGACCGTGTAGTTGAAGTGCTTAGTGTAAGGAGACTGAACATGAATTACGCTTGGTGTGTCCAGCCCAAAGGGCTGTGCTTGAACTGTGCCAGTGGTTCCAAGAGGTTCTTTAGGATTTATCAGGAAAATTCAAACAATTGAGGATTTTACTTCTGGGATTCATAAACTGTTCAGAAATGAAGGGGAGCATTTCCCAGTGCTTGGGGAGTAATCACTTTCTCTTGCAAAACAATTTAGTATTGGGAATTATCACCTGCCACAGTGAAACTGCCAAAAGAAGTGTAAATAAACCTGAGGTTTTTTTCTGGTGTAGGCTTGGAGCTAGTCAGTTATCACCTCTCAGCTGGGAGGTGGTACACTAAAGCGTTACAGTTGTTTCACAGACAAACCTCTTACTAATCCTGTATTAAAGCCAGAAGAGGGAGGCAGACAAGTTCTTCAGGGAGTGTTTTTCTTTGCATTACTGCTACCAGTTTCAAAAGAACCACCAAAGTGCAGTTTCTGAGCCCATAGTCTCCTCTCTTGCTACTTGAGGGAAAATAAATGCTCTGCAAGTTTGATACCTGTACCACCAGCAGCCTGCAAGAAGATTCAGAAGATCTTTCACTTCTGCTCATGTGTTTTGGTATTTGCCTTTCTATTTGTGACAAACAAGGACTTGAATGCTCTTGGGCTAGGAGATGCCAGAAGCTACAAATAAGGGTTGTTCTGTCCTCCTGACCTGCGCTGTTCAAGGATTATCTCATGTGCTAATGAATACACTCAGTCTTGGGTTTAGGGGTTCATCTAGAACATCATCAGATTTGAAGTGCACTTCTACTTTGGAAGTTCATTTTTAAGTAAGCATTTGGAATGCCAGAACCATTTCTGCCTTTACTCCAAGTGTGTGTGATCCAGGGGGAGAAAGACAAAATAACATGCTCATGCACTACATCAAAAGACTTGGGGGAAGCAAGGCAAGATGCAGGACCACAGGTTTTACCTCTAAATAGACACTCAGACAATTCAGTGAATCAGATGTGTAGGAACTAGCGCGTGATACTCATGCTTCATAGCTGTAAACTTGTATTCCAAATTCCTGTGATACCTTTCTGTATCAGTCTTCCTGGATCCTCATATGCCAGCGATAGCAAACCAATACGGGAGCTTACGTCATATCTGGGTAGCAGGAGATTTCTGCACTTCTGTCAGTGCATAGGCGAGGGAAGAGAGATGGTCTTT
This sequence comes from Aptenodytes patagonicus, assembly GCF_965638725.1. NCBI lineage: Eukaryota > Metazoa > Chordata > Aves > Sphenisciformes > Spheniscidae > Aptenodytes > Aptenodytes patagonicus. Next base: position 4,551,960 of record NC_134969.1, read on the forward strand.
GTGGGGGACCCCTCACACACATCGGTCAAACAGGTGCCTCTAATCTTTATTTTTCTTTGAGGCGTGCTTATTGTTATTCCTTTGCAGTGTTTAGTGTCAGTTTAACCTGGCAATCTCACACTTGGGTGAGAGAAGAGGCTAACTGGAGGGCAGTATTCACCATGGCAGTCATGGGGAATCTCATTTGCATTTGAACTAGATGTTTTCTCGTATATTTAGCAAACGAGCCCAGAAAGGATCTCTCAGAGAGATGGCTCTCTGCAAAGTCTCCTTGAGGTTTGTTTGGTTTCTGTAGCATTCCTGAAACCTTTCACTTTTTTAAAATACATATTGTGTGAATTCCCTGAGTAGTGGCTGGTTTTATGATACCTTTGTCGAATAATATTTGCCTGATGTTGATCTGAGACAAGTGTAGGTCTAATATAAAGCTGTTCTCAGTATAACAGCAGAACTTTGAACTTTTACCTGACTGCTTTTTTGAAACCATCTCGGATGTGAACTAGCTGCTTTTGTGCCACTCAGTCCTGATCTCTCTTTCCTTCTCCTAGAAGTCCAGTTCCTCTACGACAACCAACGAGAAGATCACCAAGCTCTATGAGCTGGGTGGTGAGCCTGAGAGGAAGATCTGGGTAGATCGTTACCTGGCCTTTACTGAAGAGAAGGCCATGGGCATGACAAATCTCCCAGCAGTAGGCAGGAAACCCTTGGACCTTTACCGGCTCTACATCTCAGTGAAGGAGATTGGAGGATTGACTCAGGTGAGTGTCCAGCAGCCAGTGTGGTGACTGAGTGTTTGTATTCAGAGCTGCCCACTGTCTGGCATTCGCAAGTCAATAGGCAACACAATTCAAAGTTAGATTTGTAGCTAGACGTAAGCCATGACTTTCTATTTAGCTGTGTTTCTTTTCCTTATTTTTTTAAATAATGCTTATAAAACCCAGCATCCTTTAAGTGAGCCAAACGTCTGCTCTCCCATTGTCTGGTTGAGAACAGTCTGTGGTGCGATTCAGTTCAAGTGCTTTTTTTCCCCTGCTTTGTCCAGTGCAAAGCTTGGTGACGCTATCTTTGTCTTTGCATCTGGCTGTCAACTGACCTCATGGCTAATTTGATTTGCAATCTGTGCCTGTTCGAAAAGTTTTCTCTAGGTGAGGAAGAGAGTTTACTAGTTTTTGGTTTTGAACACAACTGTATCTGCTCTGCTTAGCCCTTATTGCATCCTTTGTTTTAGCTGGGAAGTGTTGATTTCTTCCCAGAAAATTTCTTGGAGGAGAAGTAGCTGGGATTTTGAGTTTAGAGCCTCTTGTTTGGTTGTGCAGGTCAACAAAAACAAGAAATGGCGCGAGTTAGCCACAAATCTCAATGTGGGCACGTCCAGCAGTGCAGCTAGTTCTTTGAAGAAGCAGTACATCCAGTGTCTCTATGCCTTTGAGTGCAAGATTGAGCGAGGTGAAGACCCCCCTCCAGATATCTTTGCAGCTGCCGATTCAAAGAAGTCTCAGACTAAGATACAGCCTCCATCTCCAGGTGAGTTTAGACACTGGTTTAAGGTGTGCAATGAATGTTTGAACCAGAGGATCTCTGGCACTGTACACCCGACTCCACGTGCTGTGGGCCAGACCGACTCCAAACTTCACAAAGCCCTCATGTCTGTTTCTAATTAGATGTTTTCTGGTTGTGTAGATTAAATACTTTTGTAATGTGGGAGCGAATGATACTGGGAATAAGTCAAGCTTCTTGGGATAGTTCAGTTTTTGTGTGTCCCACCTCTGTACTAAGTTTAAGAAAAGGGAAAACATAAAAATATATGCATACATACATACACGCACCTCCGTGCTTACCAGTACATCACTGCCTTATGAGAATCTGGTGGAGAGAGGAGTCTGGAGTTAATCCCTTCAAGGTGATCTCTGCATATTCTAACAGCAGCCCTTGTTGTTACTGCTTGGCTTTGGGAACTTGCTAGAAAAGTTGTGCTTGTTTTGACTATGCAAGCGCTACCTTCTGGGAGTAAATGCTTGACGTGGGTGTGCACTCGTCTTCCTCATGAATTACTTCTTTCTGTCTTCAGCAGAAGACAGTGAGGACTTTCTGAGGCTTTGTGCCTAGAGCGCTTTATAAGCCTCTTACAAGTTGGATGCTCTAGAATTCAAGCCCTTTAAAATGAACTTCTGCTGTTGTTTCAAATTTGATGGGGTGCTCCAGTTTCTGAATATTTAAGCATAGTGTTCAATTCAGAAAAAAAAAAGGGGGGTGTGTGTGTGTGTGTGTGTGAAAATGTCCAGGCTAGCAGTGCATGCTGTACTCTTTAGTCTTCGGAAAGTCTGATCGTTTCTGTCTCATTTGCATTGAGTTTATTGCTTGAATTGCTGCTGAACTTGCCAACCCTTTAAGCTTCAGTTTTCCAGTTTGTCTTATAAGTAAAAGCTTCAGATGCTTTTTCTGGTCAGGAGCCTGTTCATGTAGGTGAAATAAAAACTTTGTCTGCCTTGAAGTTCCTGTAATGTTTGCAAAAAAATGCCTTTCTGGTTCTGAAACCTGGCATCATCTTTGTCTAGCTTCTGAGGAGTGGAATAATGAACCCTTTTTTGATTGTACTGCAGTTGTGTTTCAGCCCTGCTAAGCCCTTGATCGACAGTGTGCTTGTCCGAATATTCTGTTGGCAACTACATTTATCTATCCTCTCAGTTACAGAGTGGTGTTTTTTTAAAGAACTAAATTATGTCTGTTCACTAGTCAGGAAACCTGTCCCAGTGTAGCTTCAACCTTGGTGTATTCTGCAAGATAAAGCAACTTTTGTATCACTAGACTAAACTTCTGTCTAAAGTGGTGTCTGAGTTCTGCTTAAACTAGACCACAAATCCATCCCCACTTTCTTTCCAAAACCTCTTTCTTGCCCCCCTGAGATACAAGGCAGTGGAACAAAGATGTTAAGGGCGTTTGGAGTTTATTTGGAGAGGGCTGAGACTTTTAGGAAGCCACTTAAAACTTCTTGTAGCACTAGGTGCCTGTCAGAACAGATTAGATGGTGCATCAATTTTTATTTTGTTTTAGCTAATATGGTGGCATGTGAAGGTCATGAGTCTGCCTCCTGGGCTGCGGTACAGGTGATCTCGTGCTTCAGCACATCAGCAGGAGGAATTTGCAGGGCTGCTATCCCAAACTCTGTACGTTTGTGCAGCTCTGTTGACTTAGTCCACAGGTTTGATTCCTGCTATGAGAGAACTGTGCGGTATTTCCTATTTAAACTGTTCTCTCCATTTGTCTTACTCCAGACTCCTGCAACTAGGAATATGCAGAGGCAGCACTGAAGCATGGTTGGTTGCTCTGATCCTTTAAGCTGTATCACTCAGCATGTTCATGCTCCTCTTTCCTTTTCCTCCTCTCTCTCGCTCCCCTGGATCGGCAGGAACTGAGGATGTAGGACACAACACAAATTGCTTTCTCAACCTCAGCTCCAGACTTAAGAGTCTTAGAGGAGCGTTGAGTCCCAGTGGGCACTACTGTTCCAGGGCGTTGCTGAGGCCCCGCTGAAGCAGCGTCCCCCAGACTTGCACACGCACAGAGGCCTGTCTCCCAGCAAATCACCCTTATTGGGGAATAACTTCCCTGTTTGAAAGCCAAGTGGACAACAGTGGGGCATTTTGAATTCCCATCAGTTGGATGAAGGGCTCTGTTATCCCACACAGACACATGTGCTTTGCTCTCCTTGCAGGCTTTGTGACCTGTTGGCATTGGCTTGCACTTCATTTCAGCCTGTTCTGTCAAATGAACTTCTGCATAACTTTGTGAATGATGAGGATCACAGTGCGAGATTCTCCATTAACCGCTTTTTGAGGCTGCAGAGCGTCTAAAGGGCTTGCAGGACAGTCATCTAGGTAGAGCTCTTGGTGCTGGAGCTGTTTTCCATGCAGTGTGTGTTCATAACCCTCAAAACCCAAGTGTTTACAGAAAGGCCTTGGCTGGAGTGGACCGGGTACTGCCTCATGGGTACTCGGCGCAGGTTTCCTGCAAACCTTCTTGGGTTCCTGCTTGCAAACTGCAGCGTGTCCCTGGGGAGGCGTAATCAGTCTGCCGTTGGGTTTTAATTCCCAGAGCATGGAACTGGCCTGGCTCCAACTGTGTGTAAATTTGTGAGTGGGAGGGACGGCAGGGGGTGGGGACAAACACCAAATGGCAGCGACGCAGGGAATGTCTCGGGGCCTCTTCCTGCCGATGCCAGCATTACAAACAGAGACAAGCGGTGAATTCCTGGGGGAAGTGAGTGGAGCTGAACCGCTGCTGACGAGGGAAGAACGGCGGGGAGGGCCCATGAATGAAACTCCCTGCTGAGCTTGCCTCTGCCCTTCCTTCTCCCGAGACCTCCCCAGGCTGGGAGGGAGTCACGGAGAAGAGGACAGGGTGCCAGGAAGGTGGGGTGTAAACAAACATGCCCTGGACGTGACCTCGGAGGATTTTAATGAATAGCTGAAATGACTCATCAAGCAGCAGGGCTGAAGCTGAGGGATATCTGGTGCTGGGGATGGTAACTAATGGAAACATTAATTAAGAGTTCAGCTCTTGCCAGCTGCGAGGAGCATATGAACCTGAGAGCTGACACTGTCACAGCGATCCAGGGGCAGAGGAGAGCTCCTAGAGCTGATGGCACAGCTGGATTACACATGACGGCCTGGGATTTTTGATGAAAGCTTACTGTAGCGTAAAGCAACCTGTACAGAGCCAAGGAACTTGCTGGACGGGTTTTGTCTTTCAGTGAAAGATCCGGCATCTCCGGCATTCCCTGTTCCAGGAATCCTTGGGAGTGGTGCTTGAATTAACCTGCATGAATTAACCCCTGTTGAAGGGCAGAGGAGCCTTGTTCAGAGTTACTTGGTGACTTCAGCTGGCATCTTGGAGTTTCCATCACTAGAAAGATTGTGAGACTTCAGGAGAGGGCTCAAACCCACCTTCTTTCTGGGTAGAAAGAGAATGTGAAGGTGATGAGTCAGCGGTTGTCACTTGGCAAGAAGCACCATATTCTGTGCTGCGTGGTGCACTGGAGAGCATCAACCTTTGAAGCTAGGTAGCCTGGGCAGCACGACACAGTGCTACAGTGGTGGCACAGTGTGTAAAAGGTTATGTGGTTAAGAATGAAGGCATGATGAAAACGAACATGTTCTCTCAGCTTTCCGTTACTGTACACAGTTCTTCTGGGAAGTCTGGCGCAGTATGTCCTTGAAGTGTTGAGCTCCTTGTATTTTTTTTGGCCATGTTTCACCTCTCTCTTTCTTAAAGGACTCTGCTCTCTGTTCTTGAGGCTGATGTTCTGGGCGTTTCTGGGTTGCACCTGTAGGGTACAAAGCTGCTCACACTACATTTCTGTTCTTGCAGCGGGTTCAGGCTCAATGCAGGGTCCTCAGACGCCTCAGTCCACCAGCAGCTCCATGGCAGAAGGAGGAGACTTGAAGCCACCAACTCCAGCGTCTACACCACACAGTCAGATGCCCCCTTTGCCAGGCATCAGGTATGAAACCTTTGCATCCTCTTCCACTATGCTGGATGCAAGCTGTGAACGTGAGGTCGCTTCTGGGTCAGTACTACAGATGGCTGGAGACTTGAGTATCTGTTTTGGTGGGGCTCCATGGCTTTGCTCCTTTGTTAATGGCTCACAGCAACATTGTTGACTCTGCATCTGTGTGTGAATAATCGTGACTTTTGGGACTGGGTCTGAGGATAGTATTGTAGAAGGGCAGTTCTTCATGCCTCTGTTGGAGGAGCATGACTGTGGTCTTTCTAGGGGATAGCAACACCTGAGAGGGAACATGGGGGGGAAAAGTATCCTGAGGAGCATCGTGGACCTTTGTAATCCTGTGTTTGTGGGTTTTTTTGAATCAGGAGTAACTCAGTGGGCCTTCAGGATGCCTTTGCAGATGGTAGTGATCCCACGTTCCAGAAGCGGAACTCCATGACTCCAAATCCAGGGTACCAGCCCAGCATGAATACCTCCGACATGATGGGTCGCATGTCTTACGAGCCAAATAAAGATCCTTACAGCAGTATGAGGAAAGGTGAGGAAGTCCTTCTGTGCTCCTCTCCCTTTTCTCCTTGAGTGCTAATACTTGTATCTGGTTGGAACGTGCTGTAGGAGACCTTCTGCTTGCCCTTCTTCCCCAGAAGACGGGACGTATCTTTCTAAGGCAGAGGTAGACATGTTTATCGGTCCTTCTTTCAATATTTCAGCTCCAGGAAGCGATCCCTTCATGTCCTCAGGGCAGGGTCCCAACAGTGGTATGGGTGACCCTTACAATCGTGCTGCAGGTCCAGGGATGGGTAACATGGCCATGGGACAGCGGCAACACTATTCCTACGGAGGTCCTTACGACAGAGTGAGGTGAGTACTTGAACCCGGTGAGATCCTGATGTGCTTGACTCATGTGAAATGGTTACTTTCTCTTCACTACTGTGACTTTTCTGATCATCTTTTTTCATTTGAGGAGCAAGGGTGAATTTAAGTGGATGTGTGGGGTTTCTGTGTTTGCTTCCATGTAGGACGGAGCCCGGAATGGGACCTGAGGGCAACTTAGCAACCGGAACTCCGCAGCCAAACATCATGCCTTCCACCCCTGAATCGGGGATGTACTCTCCCAGCCGCTACCCGCAGCAGCAGCAGCAGCAGCAAAGGTCTGTGCGGGGTGTTGCCACAAACAGCTCTTCCCAGTTAGAGAGCTCTGAGACTGTGAAAGTGAAGCATGCATCTGATCAGACAAGTAATGCATCTGTTTCTTCTCCAGACATGATTCCTATGGCAATCAATTCTCCACTCAAGGCACATCCTCGGGCAGCCCCTTCCCTAGCCAGCAAACTACCATGTATCAACAGCAACAGCAGGTAAGTTATCAGAAGGTTTCTGATTTGTTTGACTGAGAGACAGAAGAGTTTCATCTGTGAAATTTGTGAAAAGGGGAGGATGAAAACTCTTTGGGCTGTGTGTTTGCTTTATGAATGTGTAGAATTAAGTACCTTATACGGGAGGCTTACCCACCCCCTCCACCCCCAGTTTCCAAATAGTTTAAATAAGTTTTAATTAGTGTTTCCAGTTGTTGTGTTAGCAAAACAATGTTCTGAGAATGGAGGCTGTGTAGTGTGCAGACATGTGCGCTCTGGTCAGGCAGCAGGAGATCAGGAAGCTTTATTGGGCTTCTCTGCCCCTCTGGAATTTTCTGAATCCCATCACGTTTCTGTAATACTTTTGGTCCAAGTGATCAGATGAGTTTGTCTGGAGTAAGTCCTTGATCGCTCTGAGGAGCTGTTTCAGGTGGATCATTCTGCGTAACCCAGGGCTTTTTTTTTGTCTTTGCCTTACTGAGCCTGCAGACAAAGGCTTCAGACCTGCCTCCAGTCCTCCACTGCCCCACTGCCTCCTGCTCGTTGTTCCCAAAAACATCAGGTTTGTTTCAGGACAGAGTTTGAATGAACATACATCTCCTTCCATAATCCTTATATATGACTTGCTCTTTGTATCAGTGCCAAGGCCCATAATGTTTTCCTGATAATTTTGAGTCCTCTGGTTTAGGAGAGTATAGAGAGGGCACTCGCTGAGCTGTGCTAAGAATAATTCCAACTGCTCTGCAGTTTGGCTCTGCAACCAGAGCCACGGGGCTCTGAGCCAAGAGTTCGAGTTACTCTGGTACTTGTCATCTTTGAAGCCCTAGAGCTCCATCTGAAGCCAGTCATGACCGTGGAGCTTCTGAGTAGACTGTATAGCAGCTGGAGCGTAGACCCTTGGAGGCAAGAGAGATCTTGGATTTTAATTTTGTCTCGGCAATTGACTGTTTTCTCTGTTTGCACTTAAAAGAAGTAGCGGGGGGAACAGTTCTTGCTCCTTTCAGTGATGTGTTTTGAAATCTACAGGAAAGGAAGAAGCAGGAAGTACAACAGTTTTTAATGCATCTTGTTTAATGCTTCAGCAGAAACCTCTGTTTCCTGGGAAATAGAAGAGAAATAGGGTCTGATAAAATTCCTGGATGTGAAGGGAAACAAGTACCTGTGCACAGTTTGGTTTGTGGTGAATGTATAGTAGAGCTGAGTTTTTTCTGCAGGAAAGTCCTTTCTGTGGGCAGATTTCTTCCCCCAAGGCATGCTTGTAGAATCCACAAGGAAACTACCCAGCCAGCCGCAAGGAATTGGTCTTGGCTTGTGAAATTGAAAGACTGATCCAGCTTCGCGCTGGATATGGCTAACAACGAGACAAGTCTTGCTCTCTTACAGGCCATGCCATGCCATGGGGCATATCCTCTGGCTCCGAGTAGCTCTACCCACTGAGGTTTGGGTTGCTTGTTTCTAAGTAGATAATCTCATATGGTCGATGCCTTTATTTTCCCTGTAGAATTACAAGCGACCGATGGATGGCAGCTACGGCCCGCCTGCTAAGCGACACGAAGGGGAGATGTACAACGTACCATACAGCGCCGGGCAGGGGCAGACGCAGCAGCAGCTGCCTCCAGCACAGACCCAGCAACCGAGCCAGCAGCAAACTGCACAGCCGTCTCCACAGCAGGACTTGTATAACCAGTATGGGAGTACATACCCTGCTGCTGACCGCCGATCTGCCGGAGGGCCGCAGAACCAGTTCCCATTCCAATTTGGCAGAGACAGGGTCTCGGCTCCCCCAGGCTCCAATGCTCAGCAAAACATGCCTCCTCAGATGATGGGTGGTCCCATACAGTCTACTCCAGAGGGCCCGCAGCAAGGCGCCATGTGGCAAGGGCGCAACGAAATAGGGTACAGCTATCCGAATCGGCAGAGCACTGGCTCTGCGCCCCAGGGGCCTGCTTATCACGGAGTGACTCGAACAGATGAAATTCTGCATTCAGACCAGAGGGTCAACCATGAGGGACCATGGCCTTCCCACGGGAACCGGCAGCCTCCTTATGGTCCCTCTGCCCCCGTGCCCCCAATGACTAGGCCCCCCCAGTCTAACTACCAGACCCCCCCTAGCATGCAGAATCACATTCCTCAGGTATCCAGCCCAGCACCTCTGCCCAGACCTCTGGAGAATCGCACTTCTCCTAGTAAACCTCCATTCCTGCACTCGGGGATGAAAATTCAGAAGGCAGGACCGCCAGTCCCTGCCTCGCATATAACACCAGCAGCTGTACAGCCTCCCATGATCCGACGAGACATCACCTTCCCTCCGGGATCAGTAGAAGCTACGCAACCTGTGTTGAAGCAGAGGAGACGGCTGACAGCAAAAGATATTGGTAAGAGGAAACTCCTGCTTTTCTGCTTGTGCCTGTTGAGGGGATGGGTGCTGCCGTTACCCTTTGGTACAGTACTGCCGAGCGGAAGGGCTCTGCTGGCTTTGAAAGAATAATATTTTTGCAGGTTGGTTGTGTTTTCAGACATCGTTTTGGCATTGTCTGCGGAGAGATTGCTGGTACATACAGTCTGTACATCATCTTAAACAGGCTCTGCTCTTCACGGGTCCAAAAAGCAGTATCAAGTATCTCCTTTTTGTTTTTAAACTCCAGGAGCTGGAAGTATCATGTGTTTATGTTACAGGAACTCCTGAAGCCTGGAGAGTGATGATGTCTCTGAAGTCTGGGCTGCTAGCTGAAAGTACGTGGGCCTTAGATACCATAAACATCCTGCTCTATGATGACAACAGCATAATGACCTTCAACCTCAGCCAGGTGGGTGCAGATGCTCTCCGATGCAGGTCTTTGAAGTGCTAATTTTGTAGGGGTTTCTGTCAGTGAGACAGCAACAAGCAGCTCGTGCCCTTGTAGGGCCAGACTCCCAGACGTCCCTGTACCTGCGGAGCACACCGGGTCTGAAGAGAGCGTGGGGTCTGGGTAGCTGTGCACTGGTTACTCGGTGGCCCGTCTAATTTATACGCGTGTTGGTGTGCAAGCGCGTGTGTTCTCCTCTTCGGTGAGATGTATTGCCTCTGTAACAGAGGAGGTGAATAACGGTGGGGAGGCCATAATGGACTTTGCACTGAGTGTGCTATGAAAGGCTGGAGGCTGCTCGCATTTTTGGGTGTTGACGGCGTTCGTTCACCTCTGGCTCTGTCTTTCCCCTGGGACAGTACGCAGTGAGGCTGGGATGCCAATCCGGAGGGGCAGCCTTTCTCAGTCAGTTGCCATGTGCCTCTGTGGCCGTTGTAGAAACTGCTTGGCAATACTGTAAAGGCTGTTTTGCTTAGTGCTGCCCTTCACCTCCCTGTGTATTAACCAGAGGGGAGATAGAACCAAGAGCACGTGTGTGTGTGTGCACAGGTATGTGTGTCTGGAGGGGGGGCGGTTGGATACTGACAGTCAGTATCTGGTCTTGCCTTTGTTCCTTTCCTCAGAGGACGGAAAGCTCTCTTTTGCAAACAGTTTATTGCCAGCATGAAAAGAACCCATGAATTAACATCACTGCTTAAATTCTTAGACCTTTATGCCCTGCTTTCCCAGTAGCTCGTGTTGGCCTAAGTTGCTTTCTGATCACTGTTCCCTTCCTTCCTTCTCCTCCTGTTTTTCTCCTCCCTTGTAGCTGCCAGGCTTGCTGGAACTCTTGGTGGAGTATTTCCGGCGCTGCCTGATCGAGATCTTTGGAATCCTGAAGGAATACGAGGTGGGAGACCCAGGGCAAAGAACACTATTAGATCCTGAAAGGTTCTGCAAATCTTCAGCTTCCTCTCATGAAGAAGGGGAGGAGGAGGATGAACCACGGAGCCTGAACTGTGAGGAGGAAGAAGAGGATGAGGAAGAGGAGGAGGCTGCGTTTTCGAGCAAGGACAAAGCACCTCTAGAGAGCAGCGAGGAAAAACTAGTTAGTAAATTTGACAAGCTTCCAGTCAAGGTCGTGCAGAAAAACGACCCATTTGTGGTAGATTATTCAGACAAGCTGGGGCGAGTGCAGGAGTTCGAAAGCGGGCTGCTGCACTGGCGGATTGGCGGCGGAGATACCACCGAGCACATTCAGACCCACTTTGAGAGCAAGACGGAGCTACCTTTGACTCATAAACGAGCTTCCTGCAACTCTGTCTTGAGGAAACGTTCAGCAGCTGAGAGCAATCCGAGCACTAGGGAAGGAGAGACTCCTCCAACCGACAGCTCCTCGGAGAAGAGGATAACTGCCACCATGGACGACATGCTTTCGGCACGTCCGGGCTCCCTGGCAGGGGAGGAGGAAGAGGTCAAAGCTTTGGAAACGGCAAAGGAAAGCAGCAAGTTTCCCTTTGGCATTAGTCCAGCTCAGAGCCACAGAAATATAAAAATTCTGGAGGACGAACCTCACAGTAAAGACGAGACGCCCCTCTGCACCCTCCTAGACTGGCAGGACTCTCTGGCGAAGCGCTGCATCTGTGTCTCTAACATCATCAGGAGTTTATCGTTTGTGCCGGGCAATGACTTTGAAATGTCTAAACATCCCGGGCTGCTGCTGATTCTAGGGAAACTGATTCTCTTACACCACAAGCATCCAGAACGCAAACAGGCACCCCTGACCTATGAGAAAGAGGAGGAGCAGGACCAAGGGGTGAGCTGCAACAAGGTGGAGTGGTGGTGGGACTGCTTGGAGATGCTGCGTGAAAATACACTGGTCACGTTGGCCAACATTTCTGGCCAGCTGGACCTCTCCCCTTACCCGGAAAGCATCTGTTTGCCTATCCTGGATGGACTCCTCCACTGGGCAGTATGTCCGTCAGCAGAGGCCCAGGATCCCTTTCCAACACTGGGACCCAATGCGGTCCTCTCCCCTCAGAGACTGGTTTTGGAAACACTCAGCAAACTCAGCATCCAGGACAACAATGTGGATTTGATTCTTGCAACTCCCCCCTTCAGTCGCTTGGAGAAGCTGTACAGCACCATGGTGCGGTTCCTTAGTGACAGAAAGAACCCGGTGTGTCGAGAGATGGCTGTGGTACTACTGGCCAACTTGGCACAGGGGGACAGCCTGGCAGCAAGAGCGATTGCTGTGCAGAAGGGCAGCATTGGCAACTTGCTGGGCTTCTTGGAGGACAGCCTGGCCGCCACGCAGTTCCAGCAGAGCCAGGCCGGCTTGATGCACATGCAGAACCCACCCTTTGAGTCGACGAGCGTGGACATGATGCGCCGAGCTGCTCGGGCGCTGCTCGCCCTGGCCAAGGTGGACGAGAACCACTCGGAGTTCACGTTATACGAGTCGCGGCTGTTGGACATCTCCGTGTCGCCTTTGATGAACTCTTTGGTTTCACAAGTTATTTGTGATGTACTGTTTTTAATTGGCCAGTCATGACAGCTGTGGGATCCGAGACCCTGTGTGCGTGTGCGTGAGTGGAGAACTTAGAAACTGACTGTTGCCCTTTATTTATGCAAAACCACCTCAGAATCCACTGTCTGCCCTGCGCTGTCCTGCTTCTCCCTTGGGGAAAGATGTCCCCGTTCCCTCTCCCCTTCCCCTGCCCTTCAAATTTGTCCTGAATCCCTTATTAAAGGAGACAAAGTTCTGTCTACATAGAAGACTTTTTTTATTTTAACCAAAGTTACTGTCGTTTACAGTGAGTTTGGGGAAAACGACTTGCCGTGTTATCACATTGACAGGCACCACTTTCATAACTGTTTTTAATGGTAAACTCTGAAGGACAAAAGTGACTGCTGAACTCTGTGTGGTTTATCGTTGTACATTCACAATCTTGCAGGAACCAAGAAGTTACCAGTTGTGAACAGACCTTGTCCAAGGGAGGCCTGTGCAGTAGCGTGTAGAACTTCATGTACTGTACACCTTAAACTGTAAACATACTGTAATAATGTCTCACATGGAAGAAAAAAAAAAAAAAACGCTGGATCAGCAGCAAGCTGTAGTTTTTAAAAATGTTTTTAGTTAATGTTGAGGAGAAAAAAAGGCTTTTCCCCCAAAGTATCATGTGTGAACCTACAACACCCTGACCTCTTTCTCTCTTCCTCCTTGATTGTATGAATAACCCTGAGATCACCTCTTAGAACTGGTTTTAACCTTTAGCTGCAGCCTGAATGCTGCCACGTGTGTATATATATATGACGTTGTACATTGCACATACCCTAAGATTCCTTGCAGTTTTGTCCCCCTCTCCCTACCCCTTTATAGTATGACGAGTTAACGAGTTGATGACCTGCAAAAGCGAGACACAATTATTTAATCTCTTGCCAGACATCCCTCCCTGGAGGATGCTGTACAGGTCTCTGTGTATAAAGTCATTGCTGTCTCAGCAGCCAATCAACTTATAGTTTATTTTTCCTGTTTTTGTTTTCTTTCTAATCGAGGTGTGAAAAAGTTCTAGGTTCAGTTGAAGTTCCTGATGAAGAAACACAATTGAGATTTTTCAGTGATGAATTCTGCATATTTGTATTTCAGACGATGTAGCTAAAAACTTGATGTAAATTCCTCCCTTTTTTCCTTTTTTGGCTTAATGAATATCATTTATTCAGTATGAAATCTTTATACTATATGTTCCACGTGTTAAGAATAAATGTACATTAAATCTTGGTAAGATGTTTGTAAGGGTTTTTTTTATTAGCAGGACGGGGAGGTAACTTCGGTGCTGTCAGGTCTTGCAGACGTGATGTTGTAGGTCAGCTCCTCCTTGCCACGCAGCACAGAGACCTCGGAGGTCCCCGTGCGTTACAGCGGTGTCTGGGGATGACGAAGTCCCGCCGTGCTCTGGAGACCCTCGTGCCCTGGGGTCTGGCTTTGCTTTCTCCGTTTGGCTTGTTTCAGCGATGGAGTTTGGGCTTCGCGCTGCTTGGGCTCGGGTAGGAGTGGATTTGCAGTGTGAGGTGAAGCTACGGCAGAGAGACACGTAGCTCACGGGGTGAAAAAGGCTGTTGCTCGGAAGGGGGGCAGTTCCCTTCCAGCTCTGTAAAATGGAAAATTTTCATTCCCCTCGCATTTTTCGCATTTTCTTGGAACCGTGGTGTGGACTCTGACTTCCTTCAGAGGACGGGGTTTTCCAGCACACAGAGCTCTGATGGCCTTCAGCAAACGGCCAAAGTTCAGGCTCTTCATATGAAAATCCACGTTTTCATGGGTTAGTAAATGGGTATTTTATTTAGCCTGAAGTTTTATCCTCAACTGATAACAGAAGCAGGCCAGCTAGAGCTGCACCGAGCTCCTTTAAGCAAAAGAGCTAATGAAAGAAAAAGCAGCTTTTTTAAAGGCAAATGTATCTTCTGTTCAGGAAATCACCTCGTTTTATCCCCCTAGTCCTCTCCTAGGAAGTTCTCCGTTCCCAGAGCCCTCCCTTAACGGTATTCCTTAAACTTCAGATTTCTGGGAGAAATTGTGCCAGAATCAAACTGACTCTTTTCTGAAAAAGCCTGTTTATCAGCAGGAATTGCAGGAGCTCTTTGCCTGGCAGAAGGAGAGTCCTTAAAATGGATTTCTTGAGAGACCGGAATGGTGCTGGGCTTCCTTGGCTTTAAAAAATACTGAATGGAAACCGGGTTGTGAGATGAGAATTCTGCTGGACTTTGCTGTTCTGCGACAATGCTGTTGATTTAAAACCAACTTCTCTGGTAATTTAGTTCTGTATTCCAGGAGCTTTGTTTAATCTCATTAAATTAATGTAAAAATTTTACTACTTTTTCTGAACAGAAAGGACCTCAGCAGCAAGGTTGAAGAAAGGAACGTGAGCAGCTTTTGTACACCACCCGTGTTCATGTCACGGGGAATTTACTCATCAGTGAATGCTACATTTGGGAGGGAAAGAACAGTCACAAGCGGCACTAGCTGCCCGTTTTACCAGTATTTATACAATCAGCTGATCCGAGGGGAGTAATTCTGCTCCCCCAGCGCTTGCGTGCACGCAGACGCATGCACCTCTCGCACTTCTAAAATGGTTAAAAGTAAAACAGCAGAGAAATTAGATGAGAAAGTAGTAAAATGAGAACAAGCAGTGTTCACCGTTTGTAATTAGGGACTATCTTGAGAGCCACACCCGATCTCGAACTCGACTTGGCTGCCCAGAATGCAAATCCTTCGCGCTTTGACCTGATTTGTACCCAAAGCTTTCCATTTCTGCAGGCGTTCCTTAAAACGGCTCTCTTTGACCCCGACCGCTCTGCCGTTTCCACCAGCAAGGGAGAAAACTCGAGTTCTTCCCAAGTCAGAGCCCTGGTTAAAAGCACTCGGGGAGTCTCCCTTAAAGACTTTTAAGATGATGATTTCTCTTTCATTCTTGCAGTAGATACGGTCAGGCCGATACCACGGCACGTCGGTTTTAAGAGCAAAGACTTGCTGCTCTTCGCCACGCCGGCAACCCGGCCCAGCGGGCGCGAGACCTGACGGCGTTGCGATGTGGTTAAGCGTAGCGTGAGCCTGGTTAGGGTGAACGAAAGCAAAATAGGATGCCTCCGTCATCACGTGGACGAGATCTTGAGGGAAACCTGCCCCCCCCCCCCCCTTGTAATAGTAAGTAATTAATATAATAACGTACACTTATTAGCAGGCTATTGTTATGCGATGTTGCTTAATGTGTTTTGGCAAGAGACTTGTTTAAGCCGTGCCCTCGCTGCAGCCGCCGTGCGGCTTCGTTTGAGGTTTGTGTTGGTGCATCTCGACGCCTCGCGCTGGGCGGGGGGCTGCTGGCTGGCCCTGCCTTGTGCAGAGCTTTCCCCCTCCACCCCGGAGCTGCGGCTGGACCCGACCCCTCCCGTGCCGCCCTTGCCCGGCTGCTGCCTGGCCTGAGGAACGGGCCCCGGGGCCAGGCCGGGGTCTTGGGGTGCGGGACGGCCGCAGGCCGGGTGGGGAAGGCCGCGGCTGGACGCGGGGTGCCGGAGGCCCCATGGCTGCTGCGGGAGCCGGGGCAGTGCTGCCGGCGGCCAGGCGTGCGGCCTCCTCCGTGGAAGGAAGGTGATTTAAACTCGTCTGCCGCTGACGGGAGCCTCTCCCTGCTCGCGGGCGCCGCACGGCAGCACCTGGTTTTTTCCCTTTTTTTTTAAACAAAACCGCTCAATTTGACGCTCCCCGACCTCGTGGCAAGACAGGGGCAGGCTGGCGGCTGCCCTGGGGCCTGCGTGGAGTACGGTGCCCCCCAGCACGGCCGACCGCAACCGCCTGTTCCCCTCAGCGGGGAAAGGGGTCCCGCTCCCCGGCCCGGGGGAAGGGGCCGGGCTGCCCGTGGCGGAGGCCGTGAGCGCCGCCGCCTCCGCCCGCCCTTAACAAAGATGGCGCCGCTCGACCCCCTTCCCCCCCCCCCCCCCCCACGCGGCCGCCGCGTGACGCGGCGCGCAGCCCAGCGGCGCGCGCAGACCCGGAAGAGGCGCGGCCGGAAGCGGGAGGGGCGGTGACGGCGGGATGGAGCCGGCGCGGGAGCCGCGCGCCGGGCGCTCAGGTGGGGGAAGGGCGGGGCCGCGCGCGCGCCGCGGGGGGAGGGGCGGGGCCTGCCCCTCCCTCCCTCCCCCCCCCGTACGGGGGGGCCCCGCCCCCTCAGAGACACCCCCACCCCCACCCACCCACCCCGCCCCCCGGGCCCGCGCACCCCCGAGGGGACGGGCCGGGCGACGGGCCCGTCGGTGTCCCCGGCGTCCCCGCCGCCCTCTGCTCGGGCCCCGGCTCTGGGCGGCAGGAGCCAGGGCGAGACCCGGGGCGGGGGGGGAGGCCGAACCGCCGGGGGGCCTCGCACCGGGGGCCTTGGGGGGGGGTCCCACCCGTGGAGAAATCACGGGTGACGCCCGTGGCGCGGGGCTGACGGGGACAGCGGGTCCCGCGGCTGAAGCTGGTCCGAGGGAGGGGGGGCCGGGGCCGGGGCCGGGCGTCCTTCCTTTGGGGTTCGGCTTTATTTTCCCGACCAGGCCTTAGCAAGGCCTCGCCAAGGGGAAGGGGACGGGAGGGCGCGGGTCCCGTGGGCGGCAGGGCCGAGGCCTCGCCCGGGGCCGGCGGCAGCGGTGGCAGCGGGACGGGGCGAGGCCTTCCCTGCTTCCGACGCGGGCCGGTCCCGCGTAGCCTATTAATACGGCTATTAATCCATTAATAAACGCACCGGCGATAACCGTCCCTAATCTCGAAAGCGTCCCTATTAAGCGCTTCAACCGTCATCCGGCCTCTGCAAACCGCCGGCCTGCCTCGGCTCCAGAGCCGGGGGAAACAGCTCCGCGTTTCGTTCCCGTCCGTCGAAACGCCGGCCGCCGGCCGCGACGGCTTTGCCCCGTCTGCAGGAAGCCGCAGACACGAAGCGGTGAGTCCCCCGGCGTCTCGCCAGAAGGTCGGCCTGCGCGTGGATGCGCTTCACGGAGCGGGGTTCGTTAACCTTCTGCTCGCCTGCGATAGCGAAGGGCAGAGGTGAAAGCGCCCGGGGAAGCGGCCGCGGCGCCTTCGCGCGCTTGGCTCGTTGCCGCGCGCTCGCACCTGATCCGAACGCCCGCAGCTCCAGCGTTTGCTCCCCGGGTCCGTTGCCTCAAGCTGAGCGGTCGGGTTGCGCTTTGACCCAGCCTAGGTTTTGTTCGCGCGCAGAAGGCGCGAGGGGCAGAAGCGTCCCCGTTTCCATCCGGAGGCAGGCGAAGCAGCGCTGGGGCTGCAGCCTCCGGACCGGCAGCTGAAACCGGGCAGGAGTGAAAGCGGCTGCGAGGCCGAGAGCTCCCAGGCCCACCGGAACAGCGCTAGGCGAACGGGGTTTCCAAAACTCGGTCTTAATTCCTTTGGCATCCCGGTTAGAACCTGGTTAAACACCTCTGGACTATCTCGTGAGTCTAACGGCAGGTCGGAGAAGTACCGAGGGACGCCCAAACCGTCGCCCTCCGAGTGTTCCTGGGGTGCGGGCTGGAGCAGGTTTCCCGTTAGGAATCCTACACCCCAGCCAGGAGCCGATTGCCGGGCGTGCGGAGGGAGGAGATGCCTCTGTGGCGAGTGCCTGCTGCCACCGGGTGGTAATCGGGCTCCGCTGCATCGTCACAGACCGTGCCGAATTCATATTTTCATTTACGTGATAATTTCCCCAGCGTCTGTTTTGTTCGCGTTTCGCGTCCTTTTTCTAGCACGCTTTCCCGAGTGAGCGAAAGGCGATTCGTACGTGAGCGCGAAGGGGAACGCAGAACACGGAGAGAAAGACGTCTTTAATTAAAGACTTTGCATCTTTTTCTACTGAAAGATTTTTAACCCGCTTCTGCCTTTTCGCGTCCTTTTTCCGTTCGTGCAGGTGCTCTTTCACGCAGCGCTTTTCGGGGCAGAGACATTCCAGCTCTGACGCTCTGTTCTCTGCCGGAACGGTGGTTGTGGGCTGCAGCTTTTTGTAGTCTTCGCAGCTTTCCGTTACGAGGTGTGCCGCGTCGTGACGGGAACAGGCTTTTTAAAGCTGTTTGCTTTGAGCCTTCTTGGCACCTTCACGCGAAGCTATTTCTCGGCTTTTTAAAAAAATATTTAAAGCGCTGAGACAATTTTTGCCGCTGTGCTTTAAGAGGATTTGCAGCTGTGAATGCGCTTTAATAGAATTTACAGCTGGGCTGAAGTATCCCCTCTCTTAAAATAACATTGCAGCTTCATGATTCGGGAGACCGTGCCTCCCGCTAGTTGCTTTGTCTGTAGCTGTGAATGCTCGGGAGCAAGAGGGGAATGTGAGCAAACCCCAAACTTTTGCATGTGGCTAAATGGAGCGTAATCCCGGGGTTAGGGACTGGAGCCGTAAATGAGCGTATTTGGGTCTTGTTTTTTTGCTTTGCTGACGGCTTGTTTTCTGCCCTCTCACGCAGTTTTTAACCTGCTAGGTTTTTTTTTCTCCGTCAGTAAAATGGGGATAGGAAAAGCTCAGCGCGTTTTGAGATCGTTTGGGGGATCTCTTTGTATTGTAAGGGGCTGGATCGGGAAGATGGCAGGTGGGAAATAGCGCAGGATGTGGTGTCAGTGGAACCTAGCGAGAGCTGTGGGTCTTCTGTTTCTCAAACTGAAAAGCAGTTGGTGGCTGGGGAACCAACGGAAGAAATGTGTTATCTTAAAAAGCTGCATAACAGACACTGCCTGCCTTTTGTGGCTCTGGGCCGGTAGTTTTCGTAGCTGGTCCCAGAACGTCGATCCAGAACGTACAGAAACGAAAGCAGCGAGGCTCCACGAAGCGTTTTAAATCTTGCCGGTGAGGTTTGCAGGGGAGGGGTGGAAGAGAGCCACCTTGGCATGTGCAAGTTGCCTGACAGGCAGATGCCCTCGCTCTGGAGACCGGGACCCCTGCCAAATAATTGGAAAATTACAGGTGGAAAGGGTGGAGCGGCGCGAATGTCACGTCCTGGAGATGCCGTCTGCGGTCGCTGGAAGGGCTGGGAGGAAGCCTGGGTACCTGAGAAGGCACCTTAGCCTTGCTCTGACGGAGCTTGCGGGGTCGGTGCCGCGGTGGCAGCCCTGAATAAAGCCGTTCTCGGCTTCCCAGGGGCAAAGGCTGGGCAGAGAGCAGGAGAGAGGAGAGAGCGTGCCCGGCAGCGCCTGGCCGGCTGCGAGCCCCAGTCAGCAAACTGCTCACACGGATGTTACGCTCAGAGTCCACGTTTTAATTCAGTCTCTATTCCAAAAATTAAAAAAAAAAAAAAAAAAAAAGTTTTAAATCCCATTCGGTGCACTGGAACTGGAACGTGTGCGGCGATGCTTGGCGGAGTCCTGGCTTGAGCCGCTGGTGTTTCTGCTGAGGCGGCCGCTGAGGAGGCCGACGAGCCTGTCTGCTTCTGGTATTGACACTGGCCCGGTAAGGAATGGGCCGAGAGGACACGTTATAACCTCTCTCCCTCTGCATCCTGGCCGAGCTTGAGAAGTCAGGGGAATTTTTTTTTTTTAATAGGAACAATATCAAAGAGGTCTTCTGCGTCATCTCCCAGATCCGTGATCTCTTTCATAAGTGACTTTCTTGTTCACAGAGATTTGCAGCCCTTTGAAGTGCCTGGGAGTAAATAAAGGCGCATAATTCACAAACACGGCTGAAGCCAGAAATACCTTTCTGTGTCTGTGCTCTCTGTTTATCATTCAGGTTTCCGAAACCGGAGGGAGAATTTCCCTGGCATCAGTGACCTACTGAGACAACTTTCACGCTCAGAATGGAGCTGGTGAGCAGGCCAGACCCCCACCTCCGAGAGGTCGTGTGGTTTGCGGCGTGCTGCAGAGCCCTGACGCTTCTCCTGCAGGCAAGTCTCCCGTTCCTGAACCAAAGACGCTGCGACATCTGTTGTTTGCTGCTCCGAGGCTTCTCTCTTCGGTACTGCCTTGTGCACCGTGAGCTAGCTGGTTCTGCTCGGCTGGGAAATTGTCTTCTCCTTTGGAGAACCAACAGACCAGCTGCATCCAGGGAGGCAGGGTGCTGCTAAGTAAAATTACATAAATTTCCTTGCAACTTTACTGTGTTTTCATGCTGCTGTTGCAAGAGGCCAGCTTGGCAGCACGAGAGGCCGAAGTCTCTGTTTATCCGCGGAAGAGGAACTATAATCTCCTCCTGCGCATTCCTCCCAAGTCTCATTTCCAGAGACATCCCTCTCGGAGCACGGGAGAGCTCGGTTGCTCACTCCATCCTACCTGTGCCTACCGAGAGCGCCAGCAAAGAGCCTAGCTGTAGCCCTGGCCCTCCTGAAACAAAATCAGCCTGAGAAAGCTCTTTAGCCGCAGGCCACCAGCCAGCTGGCAGATTGCGGCAGCCCCGGTCACCGCCGGGTAAGGCTGAGTGGAACCATCAGCTGAGATTGAAAGATTCCGTGTTACAAATGCCAGAGGCCCGGTTAGACCAGATGTGTGCTTCGTGGTGAAACGGCGGCTTTGTGTGTCTTTTAGTCCCAATTTGTTCAGTGTGGCCTTTTCCCTTTTCTCTGCCAACGCTGAATTAATTGCAGGGGGCTCATCCCAAGCTACAAAATTTACCATCTGAGTTTTCTGGGGGGTTGGGGAGGTTTTTTTTAAACATATTTTCATTTGGAATTACGTTACAATGCGTTAAGTTGCCTACCTCCTGTCTCATGAGCTCTCTGGGTTTTTCTCTCGCCTTTTAAAATATGGTCAGCACCACAAGCTCCTGGAGGCAGAGGTGTGTGCGTGCTGCTTGCTCATCTCCGGAAAGCGAACCCCTCGGCACACGCTGAGCTGCAGAGGCGGAGGAGTGATCTAGAGACTAGAGAGGTGGCCTAGGAATCAGCTACTGTCTTCTGCGTCAGTTTGCTCTGGGAAAGTGGTTTTCTCTAGTTCTGTCTCCTCTGCCTTGTACATCAGCTGGGACAATAATGCCAAACTGAGTAGAACGGGAGGCTTACCAGTGCTGCAGAGGTACCTGGTGTGAGCGTACGCGGTTAGATGCGCCTGAGCATGGGGCTGAGCAGCTTTCCCCGTCCAGTTTCGTGGGGACTCCTGCTGGCTGTGTTCCAGAGCTTTATTCAGTTCGAAAGATTGCGTTTGCACCTTTTCACAGTCTTACAGGCGTCCTTGCTGCAAAGCCCCTCAGCCTGGCTTCTGTGCTCCTCTTGTCCCCTTTGAAACCCGGGGGTCCTCCTCCTGCTTTCGGTAGGGTACAAGAGGATGTCTGCTGGACTCCAGTCCTCTCTTCTTTTTCCAGGCTCTGTTTAACCTCCTGATCCCAGATCACGCTGCAGACGCCTTCCATCCCCCTCGCCTGTCCGAGCCTGGCCTGTGGGACCTGCTCTTGGAGCGGCTGCTGGGAGGCCTCTCGCACTGGGATGCAGAGCACTTCCTCTTCATCGCCGAGCGCGGTTACCTGTACGAGCACAACTGCGCCTTCTTCCCGCTGTACCCCCTGAGCGTCCGTGCCGTGGCCGAGGGTGCTCTCTGGCCCTTGCAGCGGCTGCTGCGCTTGCGGAGCCGCCTCCTGCTATCAGCTGTGCTTCTTAATTCTCTCTTTTCTGTCCTGGCAGCCGCTGCCCTGTATAAGCTGGGCTGCGTCGTGCTGCAGTGTCGCAGGGTGGCTTTCCTTGCTGCCGTTCTCTTTTCCGTCAGCCCTGCCAACGTATTTATGGCAGCTGCTTACTCAGAGAGCATGTTTGCCTTCCTGGCATTCAGTGCCATGTGGCAACTGGAGAAGGGGCAGAGCTGGCTCAGCGGACTGCTCTTCTCCCTTGCTTCTGGGGTGCGTGCCAACGGGCTTATTAATGCTGGCTTCTTTCTCTACTCCCGCGGTAAATGCTTCGCCCTCCAGCTCCAGGTGGGTTCAGGATCAGTAAGGAAGCTCCCTCCGTTGTGGAAGCAACTCCTTAGCGTGGCGTCTTCAGCGGTTCTGATGTGTGCCGGGATTTTTCTGCCTTTTGCTTTATTTCAGTATTATGCCTACGTGAGGTTCTGTGGTCCTGGCACCGGCCTGGAGCAGGCTGTTCCCAAGCCGCTGCTGCAGCTGGCTCTGGATAAGGGCTATCGTCTGGCGGCCATGGACGGGGTTAAACCCCCGTGGTGCTCCCAGCGATTCCCCGTGGTCTATTCCTATATTCAAGACGCTTACTGGAACGTGGGCTTTCTGAGGTATTTTGAGCTCAGGCAGATACCAAATTTCTTGCTTGCTTTGCCTGTCACACTCCTGGGCTCGTGGGCTGCCTGGACCTACATCATCGCAAACCCCCGGCACTGCGTAACTCTTGGTCTAGAGAGAAGAAAGAGCGAAGAAGAGGGTAAACCAAGAGCTGGATTTTGCTGCCCGGCTGTCTTCGTGTACGTGGTCCATGCCACAGTCCTGCTGGCGTTTGGATTCTTCTGCATGCACGTGCAGGTAGGACGTTCATAGCAACCCACAGGAGTGGTTTCTTAAGGGGAGTGCAGCATGGTGGCTGAGGCAGCGACAGTCACAAGCCTGAAGCTGTGGCAGCGACAGTCACAAGCCTGAAGCTGTCCCAGCTGCAGGGCAGCACGGGGCAACGCAAACCAAAAGCTTCGCCTTTCCTCTATCGGAGCTACTTCCGCAGAGAGTTTCCAAAGCCAGTTAGTTCCTCCGCTCTGCTGGAGAGTTCCTGAAGAGAGCTTGCCAGGTGCTCAGCGTGATGAGGACGCCGGGACGGGGATCAAAGGGTCCGGCTGGTGTTAGGTGGCTTAAGGCCAGGCTTGCCAAGCCCCGCTAATCGGCTGTCGGAGGATGAGCGTACCGGGTCATTATGTTGGGCCGAGCGTAGTGGATGGCAATGAAAGGAGCCAGAGCCTGTCGCCAGTCTCTAGAAAGTGTTTGAAGGTCTTTTTAGGACACGGCTAGTGGCACTAAAGGTTGGGGGTTCCAGTGGAAAAAATAATTGAAGAGTGAGATTCAGATCTCCCCTGAAGCTGCTGCCCCTGCCCAGCTGCTGAGCTGGACGGTGACAAAGAGTGACAATTAGTTACCGTGCTCGCCCAAAACCTGGGGACCGCTCGACTGCTTACACAAATGTCGTAATAAATAAAGCAGGTTGAGCTGAGAGGTGTTTCGTTTCAATGCAATAAATCCTAGCGCCGTGAATTGGGGCCGTATTTCGGTCCCCTTTATCAGCAGTCTGAGGCAGATGGATGGCTCCTTCCATGCCTCGGGATCAGGGCCGCTCACAGTCGGAGACCGGCAATTTATGTGATTTTTTGCTCTGCCTGTCGTCTTCAGGTGCTGACCCGGTTCCTTGGCTCCTCCTCTCCCGTCCTGTACTGGTTTTCCGCTCACCTGCTTCAAGAATACGAACCTTTACTCTGGAGCGAAGGGACTGATAATCAAACTGCGGCACCTCGCTCCGAGAAGTCTCTTTTAGGTAAATCTCCCGGTTCCTGTGGGAAAGGGACTTCTGAAAACCCCGTCGTGAGGCTGCTGCTGAACCGTAGATTCATTACCCCCCTCGGCAAATGCGTTCTTGGATTCTTCTTGTCCTACTGGCTGCTGGGACTGATTCTGCACTGCAACTTCTTGCCGTGGACGTAGCGAGGGGGTGTGTTGGTACAGACTGGTTGCGGGGCACCGCACTGACCAGAATTGAAACTCGCTTTTTCTAAAAAGCCTGGGCGTACGTAATGAAGCTGTTGTCTCGGTTACAAAGGCGTTACTCCTCAGTTACTACTTATGCACAGAGCTGTGGCCGCGTGGCCGTGGCCGAGACGGGCGCGTTCTCTTCGCTGTGATGCTACGGCATCCTGCCTCTCTCTGCTGTCATTACCGACGGCCAAAATTCCCGTAAGCTGCCTGGGACCGGGAACGCATCTCGGTTCCTCTGCCTTCTGGGGGAAGTACTGCCACCGAGCAGTTATCTGTGGCGAGGATCCGCGTCCGTCAGATTCTCATCCGTCGGGAAAGCTCCGGGAAGTGTCCTTGAGGGCGCAGCGAGCGTCTCTTGCGGGGGGGATCCCTCCGGTTCCTTCTCTTCCAAGGTGCTTGCCGCGTCTCGGGGCAGGCCCTGCAGAGGGGGGGGGGGACGGTGGGGCAGGGCTGGGGAGACGAAGGGGACGGCTCCGGCCGCTCCTCCGGGGTCGTGCCCGGGGATCGCGGTGCTGCGAGTCGGCGCTTTGCGGGCCGGGGAGCGCGGCCGTCGGCGTCTCGGCACGCTCACGTCCCCGGTAAACACGCGTGGTTTGCCGGACGGGTTCGTCCCCGTTCCCCCGGGGCCGGGGCCGGGGCCGGGGCTCCCGGGACGAGGCTGCTGCCGTCCGGCGGGGGCGGGGGGCGGCGCCCGGCGCGGCCGGCAGGGGGCGCGGCGCTGAGGCGGCGGGGCGGGGCGGGGCGGGGCGGGGCGGACACGTCCGCCGGGCGAGCGGCGGGGCCGGGCCGGGCCGGGCCGGGCGCTGCGGCGCCATGAAGGACTGCGAGTACCGGCAGATCCCGCCCGGCGTAGCGGCGCCGGGAGCGGGTACGATCGCTTCGCCGCCTCCGCCACCCGCCGGCCCGGAGCGGTCCGGTGCGGCCCGCCGGCCCCGGCGGAAGTGGGAGGTGTTCCCGGGCCGCAACCGCTTCTACTGCGGCGGCCGCCTCATGCTGGCGCGGCACAGCGGCGTCTTCGCCCTCACCCTCGGCCTCATCCTGGCCACCAGCGGCCTCTTCTTCGCCTTCGAGTGAGTCCGCGCTGCCGGGCCGGGGGGCTCCGGGCACCGCCCTGGGGTCTGCGGGGTGCCATCCCCCCCCCCCCCCCTCTGCTGGGGGTCCCTCTGGTGTCCCCCCTGTGCTGGGACCCCGGGACCTCCCCCCCCCCCCCCCGCCCCGGGATCGGGCCCCCTTCCCTGCTGGGGTAAAGCCGTGTGGGGTCCGTCCCTCAAATCGTCCCCCGCTGGGGTCTCTGGACAGCTCTCGTCCCCCTCCTTTAAGCCCCCTCCTTTAAGCCCCCTCCTTTTGGGGGGAGCCGTGGGTTAGCTGGCATCCCACCCGCGCCCTCGTGGTGGGAGGGAGGGGGGCTGGGGGGGGCACCTCCTCCTCCTCCCCCCCCCCCCCCCACGCCATGGGAGCCCCGATATCCCTTCCTTCTCCCCACTGCCCCCCCCAAGGCATTCCCCCGCTACACAGCCCCCGGACCCACTTTGCAGGCGGTTGCTGGGTCCCCTTTGCCTGTCCCCAGGTGTGTTTATGCGAGGGGCAGGAGGGGTGGGCAGGGGCGGCCCTGGACCTTGTTTGCTCAGTCTGGCCCCGGGAAGGGGTTTAACGTCCTCCCAGGATCTCCTGGTCTCTAAATACGCCCCCAGCCTCCCCTCCTGCTACTGAGGAGAGAACTGGTCCAGAACTGCACCCTGGAAATGCTCGAGACTGGTGGATTTGGTCCGCAGAGGCAGCAGGAATAGTGTTTCTGTTAAAGGTGCTTGATAAATGGTGAAGTTCTTCGAGGTCCCACCTTGAGGGTCCGCACTGGAGCTCTGTCCCCCTCGTGCAGTGGTGTCCGGGGAAGAGGGAGCTGCATCTATCCCAGTCCCCTTTGCTTTAGGAAAGCTGGCCCTGGGAAGCTCCCCGCTCCTGCGCCCCAAGGGAGGGGAGAGCCAAGAGCACCCCGTTACGTCCTGCGCTGCCCGGAGGAGCCGGGGAAGGAGCACCGTTGGTTATCGACACCTCTGAGGGCTTCTGCTATCCTGCTTCTGCGTTTCTGTCTCGGGGAGGGGGGGGGGAGAAGGGAGCTTGTTTTTCCTGCCGCTGTACGAAGCAGGGGGGTCATGCCTGCCTTTGGATCACGGCGTTATCTCTGCGAGTCTCAGGGTAAAGCTGCCCAAGCCTGCAGGCAGGGAGGTGAAGGTATTTGATCGGATTAGAGGTTCTGAGATGAGCTGACAGGGGCAGGCAGCTGGGGGAGGTAGTAACGGCATCCTGACGTGAAAACTGCTTTCTTAGTGTCATCTGTGCCTCTTTGACAGCTTTCTCTGCTGTATCTGAAACTAATGGGCAGCACTAGCACAGTAACTGCTTTGTACGGGGCCGAGCAGAGGACATCTGCTCTCCCCTCCCTTCTTGCCTAGTCACTCTTCCTTGGTTGAATGTGCCCTGGGGCTTTCCAAGTTGTTATTTTAGCAGCGTGCTTCTGTTGCATGGGTTACGGTTTGCTAGATGTGTAGCAAATACATCTTGCCTGTGTCTACAGTTCACGTTTTTTGTGTGATTTCTTGTTGCTTGGTGGGGGAAAGCGGGGTCCAGAGATTCTCCCAGGAAAGGGGTGGCAACAGGCTCGCATCTCTCATTTCGGAGACCTTTCTGTCCCTCCGTCAGGGAGACGACCGAGGGGCTCGGCAGCAGCGTTGGTCTCGGGCCGAAGGGGTTTTGTTGCTTGGTGGCTGCTTTGTTCTGGACAGCTGAGCTCGGGAGTTGAAACAAAAGTTGCTTAATCCTCTCAGGCTGCCTCGCAGCGTTACTGAGACTTAGTGCTGCCCGCAGACATCAGGGTTCAAGCAGCTTGCCTGTCTGCGCTCAACTGGGTACTTATCAGTGCTTATAATAGCAAATCCCTCTGCGGAGCGAGGGACGGGGGGGGTCTCCGGCACTGTGCCGTGCGAAGAGCTGTGTTCCTCAGCCGTCTTCACCTGTCGTGCCGCGAGTAGCGGAGCTGCCCTGATGTGGGGTGCGATCGCGCCGGTCCCCATCTGTGGAAAAACAGCCCCTGGTCGTAGTACAGCGAGCCCAAGAGCGGGCATCGTCTGCTGAGATGCCTGGTGGCCTGTCACAGCGGTGTCAGTGCTGGAAGGCGTCCTCATCCAAACATCTGGCACACCATGAAGGGCACACGAGTCATCCAGAGACAGCAAAGCTGTGTTGAATCGAAGCCAAGTTCCCTCTCAGCTTCACGTGTTGGACCAAATGGGATCGCGTTCACGCTGATTTTGATTCCTGCTTAGCTTGGGGCGTTTCTCCGTGTGTTCTTGATGCTGCTGTTATAGAAGGTGACCGGGCTTTGGGGCGGCTGATGGGTTTTTGAAATGTGATTCTGGGACTTCAGAAGGGCAAAGAGGTTGTGTACAGGGGCTTGTGCTGCATCTTCGTGCCAAAGGCCCTGTCTTCCCAGTGCTACTCCGGTGTTTTCTGGGCTGGCTCTTGCTGTTCCAGAGGTCTCTGCAAAGCAGCAGCACTTCAGCCCACCACCCCGTGATAATTCACAGTGCGTAGTGTCACAGCCGATGGCCGGTTCTGTAGCGATGGTTGGTAACAACGCATTTTTTTTCTTTTCTTTTAACAGCTGCCCCTTCCTTGCCAGTCACCTCACCTTGGCCATCCCCATCATTGCAGCCGTCCTCTTCTTCTTTGTCATCAGCTGCCTGCTCCAGACAAGCTTCAGAGACCCAGGTATCCTGCCCAGAGCCACCCCAAGTGAGGCCGCAGACCTGGAAAAGCGAATCGGTGAGACTTCTAGTCCCTCTTCTGTGTTTGGTCCAGTGCACGCCTCTGCGTGTGCGTGCGCCCCACGTGTGTCAGGCTCGGTGAATCTCTGGAGAACAGGACAGAGTATCAGATCATGAGGCTTGACAGTGTCTTACGGGTCCTGGTAAGAGAGGTGTGACCGGCTCCTCTAGCACAGCAGGCAGCGCCTCGAAGAGAGGATCTGCAGAGAAGCAGAGGTGGTTTTCCTTTCTGTTTAGTCCCATCGCTTTCCCAGGCAAAGCCCTGTACAGTGGGTCGGAGCTGAACAGTCCTGCCCTCAGGATGACGCCTGAGCGGGCAGTGACCCTGTGCAGAGCTCAGGGGAGGGAGAGCTCGCGGCATCGGTGTCCTAAACACGAATACCGTTGGGGACTGCGTACCAGCAGCTGCGGGAGCATGAAGTCCCCCTTCAGAATCACGCTGCCAGGCTCTTGAAGACGGAGCGAGAGTGCCTGTGATGCTCTGTAACGGCGCATTAGTTACTTTAAACGTTGTCCAAACTCGGAGGAGTCTGACCCTGTACGTTCTTCTGCAAAATACGGGTGGTGAGGACGTAGGATAATTAATTTAGGAATGAATGCTTTAAAGATTGTGATTTGCGGTGGAGCCTGCTGTGCCGCAAAGGGGTTTTTTTTATTGTAATGGTTTCTAACAGTATGCTGATGTTTGTCCCCGTCTAAAAACTGCTATGTCACGCTGTTTTGGTGGTGGCCAAGAAGGTGCGTGCATCCAGGATCTGGGGACCTTGTTGACGTGACCCGTAGTAACAAATGCTTTAGCAAAGCTAATGTGAGACAACTCAAATCTGCCCCACTGAAGACAGTTGCAAGGCGATAATTCTACATCTGACTAAAAAAATGGTTTTAAAATACGCTCAGAGTGGTTATCCATGTTTCTATTTATAAGTGCCTAAAGCAGTAATCTGGCTGCAGATGCTGCCTGATGTGCCAGCTGTTACTGTTAATATAATCCACTAGTCATCCTCTTAACATGCTCACTGTTACGTCTCTATTTTCAAAGACTTCATCGGAGTTGGAAAGGTGCTCTTTCAAGAGTGACTTGAATAAAGGAATAGCCCCCAAAATTGCAAATGTGATAGAGGTTTTCCAGCTCACGCTTTTTGCTGAGCAGAGAAAGTCTCCAGCTGCCAGTCCCCAGTGAATAACGAAGTGCCCGCACACACAGATGCGACTCGCGGTGTCCCTAAAAATCCTTGATTTCGACCTTGAGGAGGAGGAATCCTCTTGCG
Organism: Aptenodytes patagonicus; assembly: GCF_965638725.1. NCBI lineage: Eukaryota > Metazoa > Chordata > Aves > Sphenisciformes > Spheniscidae > Aptenodytes > Aptenodytes patagonicus. The sequence goes on from NC_134969.1 coordinate 4,580,897, forward strand.
CTACTAACGTGCCTACGTCAAATTTCAATGAACTCTGCCCGGAGCACTTGAGACCTGCTCGCTGTCCTCCCCCCCGTGATGGAAATGAGTCCCTTGAGCCCGGCGGCGCCCGCTGGCTCCAGCTGCGGGTTGGCAAGTTGTGTGCTGGCGGCGGCAGGGGATGCTTCTGCTGAGGTTACCCTAACGCCTCCTGATTTCTGTAACTTGGACGCGTACAGAAGAGGAGGAACCACGCGTGCGTTAACAGATCATGTTGCCTCCTTGTGTTGTGATCCGTTAGACACGCAGAGATGAGTTGGTGTTGCTGGGCACGTTAACGCTGCTGCTTTTATGCTCGCTATTTATAAATTGCTTTATGTTCCTAAACTGTTGGGCAGATATTACTTCCTCTTGGCATCCCAGCAGCATTGCCATTGAACAGACAAGGAAAGGACATAAATAATGCTGCGAGGAGCTGACTGGAGTTCCCGGCTGCCCACCCTGCAACAAATCCTGTAGGCTGAGCTGCCTCTTAGCTTTTGCTTAAAATCAGGAGAGCAGGTGCCAATCCCTCACCCTGCCAGGAAGCAGCTCGGGGTGATACGGGGGCTTGGGTTTCCCCTGCACCAGTTTGACTGTCCCTCCTTGCCCTTGCAGACAGCATGGGTACCTCTACCTATCGCCCGCCGGCCCGCACGATGGAAGTGGTCATAAACAAGTACGTGGTGAAACTCAAGTACTGCTACACCTGCAAAATGTTCCGTCCTCCACGCACCTCTCACTGCAGTGTCTGCGACAACTGTGTCGGTAAGCCCAGAAAGTGGAAAGGTGCTGATATCTCTGTGTGTGTGTGTGTGTTGGGGGGTCTTTTATGTTCCTGGACAGATTGCTTTTGCTTCTTGTAAAGGATTATAAAGCGAGATACTGAGTGGTCTTTCTTCTTCCCATTTAAAATGAAAGCAAGACCGGTGCAGTGGCTCAGGGCGAGGGGGCAGCATGTCCAAGACTCCGTGTCTCTGCTTTCCCTGGTTCTGGGAAGACCGTACCATGAAACGCGGTTAAGGCCCCCCACCAAACACAAGGTTTGCTGCGGGCTCCTTGTTGTCTGTGGCCTTGCTGTTGCCAGGTTGGTAGAGACGCCACCGCAGATGCTGGTTGAGCTCTTCTGTCTCCTCTCCCCGTGCCAGCAGACTGTGGTGGGGCAGGAGGGAATGAACAAAGACCTGAAGAAAAGTCTCTGATGGCTCCACGCAGGCAGGCGCAGGCGTGGGGCAGCTGCAGGGGGGTGGGCAGGGAGGTTCCCAGAGCAACTTGAACTGGCAGCAGGGTGGCATGTGATTTAGGGACACGCCAGGAGAGTTTACTCCTCGGGCGGCTGCTCCTGGTCGTGCACCACGTGGATGCGGAGGCTGCGCTTTATGCCGTCTGCTGGGGCAGCCCGAGGAGCGACTTAACGCCCCTTACGCTGGAATGGCTCGCTGGAAAGCAGCCGTGGCTGGGGCAGGGTTTGGAGGGGAGCTGTCTGGAGGAGCGGGCGTGCGCCTGCCTTGTGTGCAATGGGTTTTGTTTGCGCTGACGTCCCCCGCAGGACGGTTACCGCAGCCCTGTTAGTCTGAAATGCAGCCCTTTCATTAGAAGGCAGTCGGGAGTGTTTCCAGATATATGGCACCTGCCCTGGGTTCCCAGACAGTTTCTGTGGTATTAGAGGCATATCTTTATAACTCTGAAAATTATTTTGTGCCCCGAAGAAGGCGGGGGAAGCTGACGTGCAGAAAAAGAGCAGCGATGCTGCGTGCGCGCTCCCAGTGCTGCTAGATACTGGAAAAACTGCCGCACTTTCCCTGCTCTCTTTCGGTTTTAGTAATGGTAGATGTTACCAGTCACAAGGCTTGTATTTATGCAGGGTTTGGTGGGAGGAAGGGTTTGGCCTTTGATGGTAAAAAAAGGGCATGTGAGCGGGCAGCAGTGCTCCGTTGAAACTTCTTGCTCACGTACTGCTGCGGAGAGGTTCTGGTCTCAGGGTGGTGGGTGGAAGCTCGATTTGTAGCCCCTGGTTTTCGGAGGCTCAGCAGAGTTTGCTCTGTTACGGGGTGCAAGGTGGCAGGAGTCCTCACCGTGTCCCTTTGTTTCAGAGAGGTTTGATCACCACTGCCCCTGGGTGGGCAACTGCGTGGGGAAGCGCAACTATCGCTACTTCTATGCCTTCATCCTCTCCCTCTCCTTCCTGACAGCCTTCATCTTCGCTTGCGTCGTCACCCACCTCACTTTGCGTAAGTACCGCGGGTACTAGCAGCGATGCGTGCCGTGCTCCTGGCCACGAGCGACTTGAGGCAGCGCTGGGTCACTGTTCCTGTTGGGACAGAGCGTGGGGAAGGGTCTGGTTGGTTTACACCAGGCTTTTCAGTGCAGGTGGCCTGAATAAACGGGGTCTCGGACTGTAGGGAACCACAGACCCACCCTGCACCTCGCTGCAGAGAGACCTTGAGAGCTGGTGACTGGGTTATCCCCTCCAGAGCAAATGAGCTGGTGGGTGCATCCACTCTTAACCTGGCGGGGAAGGTGACGTGCCTGTCAGCCCCGAATCTCCTGGAGCTGTATCTGCACGCTGACGTTTCTGCAAAGTTACAGACTGCAGACGTTTCTCAGGCAGCCAGGCAGATCCATACGGCCCACAGCGGGGCGGCTGCGTGCTCGGGAGTGAAGTGTTGGCTGGAGATGCGAGGCTGCCTGATGGGATGTTGTTCCTTGTCCCGTTTTGCTTTGCAGGCTCTCAGAGGGATGGATTCCTCGCCACTCTGAAGACAACACCTGCCAGATATCCTTCTGATGCCATCGGCTGCTCGGACTGTCGAGCACTGGTGCAGCAATGCTAATTGTATGACAGAAGTGCAATGAGCTCTTTGTAGGGTCACCTTCGTGTACTTTCCACAACTTAATTTAGTCCCCTAGCTACCTGGTTGGGGCAGACAGGCTTCTCTTCATCTGTAGGCTGGTAACGTCACCAAATTGGGAAGACCTTTAATTCCTTATTTAGTTCACCGCCAGGGAGTAAGAGTGGGTGACAAACTTGTTTCCCAGTTTGAAAATTTACGTGGAAAGGGAAGCGGCTGGAACAGGCTGTGCCTTGGTGGATGCCTGCAGAATGGCACGGGGAATGGGAAGCTTGCCGGGGTGTTTCCGTGGCCCAGCGTGCGTGGCCACGGCGCGTACCTCCCAAAACAGTCCTCTGCCTCTCCTTGCAGGATGATTTTGTTCCCTGGGACTTCCTTGACTGTTGTTTCACTGTGCTGGAGCTGGTGATTTGTTTTTTCTCAGTCTGGTCTATTTTGGGCCTCTCAGGTTTTCACACTTACTTAGTCGCCTCCAACCTGACGACAAACGAAGATGTAAGTACCTGGACGCTTGTCCTTCTGCAGGGCCGGCCCTGGTCCTTCCTAAGCAGAGGTGAGGCTTTCAGGGGATCCTTGGCTGCCTGCCTCGGTGCAGTATCTCGGTAAGGCATGCTGCCTGCATTGCCTGTGATAATCCACTGCAAAGCAAACGGCCCCTGCCCAAGGCATTTAGGCTGTAGTTTCAGGTAGCTGAGCAGGGGGGAAAGCAGCGCGCAGCAGCCGGGGACCGTGCGACACGTGTGGCTGGGCAGCGTCAGGCTATGGGGGTCACACGCTGAAATGTTAGAAAGGTCACGTGTGTGTTTTTTCCAGTCTGTATGTGGCCTTGCTTAAAATTAGGAGTTCTGAGATTAAAAAAGGAAAGCTGGCCCCAGAGATTTATTTGGGTGTTAGCCCGGGACATGGGTGATCTTAATTCAGCATCCCGCGTAACCACAGGTTTCCTCTGAGACCCTGGGCAAGTCCCTTTGTCTCTATCGGTTCCTCATGTCTAATAGGCAAATAATGTACAGACATCTCCTGATGAGATTTACCTCAAAGTCTGGGGCGCGTGCAGACTCCAAGGGCCAAATGGGTACCCCGAGCAGGGCAGATTGTACGGAAAAGCGGGATCTGTACGATCCTCGGAATCAAAATTCATCCTTCTGGCCAGAAGTACCTGTAATCCTTGCTGGAAGCTTCCAGCACTGCAGAAGGCAGGTTTGCATGCCCTGGTTTGTTTTTTTTTTTAACTTTTTCCCCTCCCCTTTCCTCTCCACCTTTCCGTTGCGTTCAGAGGCGTTGGCAGAGATGCGCAAGGCCGTGTAAGTGAAGCTAATGGAGGTCGCACCCCGGTACTGAGAGCACCAAGTCCGAAGCGCGTGGCCCGTTGCCTCTCTGGCTGCGTTGCCCACGTTGCCAGCCTTATGCTGCAACTAGGGAGAGGGAAGTAAAAACAAAAGGAGGAAATGTAATGGTAAACGATTCGCTGCAGCCAGGGGCCTGAGGCCAGGTATAGCATCTGCCCACTCGTGTGTGCCTGCGCTTGATGTGACCGGGGTTTCGAAATCAAGAGTCCCGGTGACAGCTGCTCAGGGTGGGGACAGATGAAATTGTTTCCTCCTCTTGCAGCACGGCCTGGGAATCCCCTTGCCGTTTGTTCAGCCTGAGGAGCCCAGGAAGGACCGTGAGCTAGAGCCCTGCTCTGATGAGCTTTCAGCCTAGTAGAGAACAAGGGGAGGAGGAGGAGGCTGGCGTTGAAGACGGTGACAGTGACAAGCTGCCGTGCAGCACGGGGAGGGCACAGCTTTGGAGCTTTCTAGCCGCAAGGTTGCACCTTGGCAGAGGCAGGGGCAGCGTATTGCTGTCTCCTCTGCCTGCCTTTCTGCAGCCGTCCTGCTTGTTAAAGCAAAGAGAGGGAAGGCGTTTGCAGTAAGACAAGCCTTCCACCTCGGATTTGAACCGAGTCCGTTATCGTGTGACTATCTGCTATCGCGTTTTTCCTACCTTAATCTGCGTGTATCCTTTCCCTTTCAGATCAAAGGGTCCTGGTCAAATAAGAGGGGCTCAGAGTTTGCCAATCCCTACAGCCATAAAAGTATCCTCACAAACTGCTGCGCGGTGCTGTGTGGACCATTCCATCCCAGGTAAGAGCCTTTGACCTCCACAGCGCTGGGAATCGCATCCTGCTCTGTGAGAGGGGCCTTGGAAAGGACAGATTTATCACGGTTCAGGGGAGACTGTGTCAGCACAAACACATCTGCCCCCATGATGACGGGGAAACGGTTTCCCAGTCTCTGCAGCGAGCGGCTGGAGAAATGTAGAAGAGCTACAACTGTTGCTTCTCCTGTGTTTGAGCTTGACGAGTTGGGGTCACTTGTAGTTGTTTAATGGAGCTTGCAGATAAGACACATCCTGCGATTCAGTGAGGGGAGAGTAATGGCACCAAAGGGCTCGGCAGCAGATGGTAAATACCGGTAGTGGCGGTGCTTCTTAGCACATGTTTTTTCCTCCCGTACTCTGAGGATCGAGCATCGTGGCAAGCAGCCAGCAGAGAACCGCACAAGGCAGTGTGGAGACCCTGGGTTTTACCAACACGTAGATTGCCTGAAACGCTGAGTGGCGTCCTACCAAATGCTCTTACCCGTGGGTTAACCAGAACCGAGGTTAAACCCAGGGCAAAGGCGGGCAGTTCGCTGCAGATGCGAGGAAGGTTTGGGCCTGAAGCGCGGGTACCTGCAGCACAGGAGTATTGCTGCTTTGTCACAAGAGGGTGCAATTGGGCAGAGTCAGGCCGGCTTCCCCTTGCGCTGTGCTCCGGGAGCGGGTGACCTGCGCGCTGGCTTGGAGCTCTCAGCCTGTCCTAGGGCATGTGGGGATCCTCGAGACAAGTTTATTCACTGGAGCCAATTTAGATTTATGTGGAGCATCTCGGAGGTGCTAACTCAGTGTAACACAACAGCAGGGGAAGGTGTCTGAGGCTGTGCAGCTAGAGCCAAAGCGTGTTTTACACTTACATCTGGCCCCACGCTCTGAAGTACCCCCAAGCTTTTTCTTGGATTCAGAGGTGCCGAAATGCCAGCGCTGCCGCTCAGAGACGGTAAATCTGCGGATTCAGGGAGCCGAGCTGTTTGCTGGGAGGTCGTGGGGAGAAGAGTGTTTTACTCCAATTCTTTCCTCGGTCATGTTGTTTTCCTGTTGTAAAGACCTTTCGCCAGTTCCCATTTGGTTTTGTGGTGACCCAAAGCTTTAACTGCCTCGAGGCTGTTTGGTGGCTTGTGTGATAAGTTTGTGGTTTGTCTAATGGGCAGGAAGCTGTGTTATCCAGCGCGCTCCTGCCGATGCTTTGGTTAGCAGTTCCCACGAGGAGAGCCCTCTCTGTGGCTTGAAGACTCCGCGAAGACGGGAGCTCACATTTCCTTAACTCCTCTCCCCTTGCACCCTTCCGTTTCTCTTTTCCAGTTTGATAGACAGAAGAGGATTTATCCAGCCAGATGTCGGGACCCCGTCCAGTCCTAAGGGCGAAATCCCTTCCTTTGGAGCCAAAACCGACACCAGCATGGTAGGAGGCATTCCCTAGCAGTGCTGTGATGTAGCCCAGTGCCTGCTGTGCCTGCACCTCGCTCCAGCCAGTACCTTCCCCTCTTACCACCTCCCCGGCCTCAGGCGGGACAGCCCTGTGATGCAGAGCTGCCAAAGACTCAGTCGAGCCATACGTTGCCTTTTTTTTTTTTCCCCCTCCTTTTTTTAAATTTATTTATTATTTTTTGTTTATTTGTTTCACTGTGACGCGGCCTGTCTGGGCTTTCAACTGACAGAGCCCGACAGCATGCAAGACCCTCAGAGTCGTGCAGAAGGCAGGGGGTCCCTGCTGCACCTGGGAAGCAAATAAGTCTGGGGAGCCACCAGACCTCTGAGCCCGGAGCGTCCGCTCCAGGGGGTCGCTGTGTTTGCTGCCGGGAGTGATGAGGTGGGCCGAGGGTGGGAGGTGGGGACTGGCAAACGGTTCCCACTCTGAGCTGGGCTGTCACGCCTCGTCTTCTGGGCTGGTGGAGGCCTAAGTTCCCTGCTATCCCTGTTCTCTCCATGAACACGTCCTGCTCCCCTGTGCCGAGGCGGGACGCGTTCTGTCTCTTAATGGCTGGGTTCTCACCTTGGCCGCTGCCGGAGCAGCTTTTCTTTTCCAGAAGCTGCTGTTTAAGTTGGGGCTGTTCAGCTGGGAGGACTCTGGCTCCCAGCAGACGTGGAAGCTAGCTAGATGTCCCAGCTGCTGGTGATCCTATTTTCTGGCTGGTCACTGAGGGGGTGCTGAAGAACTCTTTGTGTTTTGGCTCTGCCAGTCAGTCAGGCAACGTTTTGCAGCAAGGGCACAAGTTAGGATGACCCTCCTTTTAACGGGGAAGAAGAAACACGCAGCGTCCTGTGGCTCTCGTCATGAGATGCTGGTCGGCAAGGCTACAGCTGTAAGATTTGGGAACCTTAGCTTGCCAGGGAAGCCTGGTTATGTCCTGTCTGTAGAAGACCAAAAGGCAACAGAAAGAGCGTGAATTCCTGAGGGTCGCACCCTTCCCAGGTGGAGCTTCGCAGAGGAAGCGGTGAGCGGGTGCTAGTCTTTGATGACCTCGCGTTGTGCTCTTGGTTCGGGTTTCTGGCCGGCAGGCGAGAGCAGGGCTGTCCCCAGCGCCTCGGGAGCGATTCCCGTGTGCCTGGGCTCATCCGTGAGCATCGCTCGGTGCCTGCAGAGGCACGGGAGAGCTGGGCTGGGCAGCCAGCTCTGCGTCACTGACACTGGAGTGTGCGTAGGGGAGAGTCACAGACCTTGTTAGCAATACTTGAATCGTGTTATTAAAAGCTGCTGGATATTTTTGCACAATTTGTAGATTTTTTTTTTTTTTCGTTTTCTATGTAGAACACTTTATATTCGGTGCAGGTAGCGTTGTGCATGTTAGCACCAGGGCAGAAGCTTGCAGCGTTCTGTGTCAAACTGCCTGGTTAGGTTTCTGTGGGTCAGACGCATGTATTTCAGCCTCGGGCAGAGGCAGCACACTTACCGGGGGCAGCCTGTCCCCACCGAATTCACCAGCGTTGTGCTTTGCACACTGTGAGTGACCGCGCCAGCCCGCCCGCAGCCTCGGGGCGCGCTGGGGGACGGCGGAGGCACAAGGTTCCCCCCGGCCTTACATTTCTGGCTGGCTGCACAGAGTTCTCGGTGCTTGTTTGCTGTGGCCACCACCTCTACCTTCCCCTCCGCAAAGAGCCGAGGTGAGAGCACGGCGGCGGAGGCTGCTGAATTTCTACCGGATCCCGGCAGATGGCCCTCGCTGCCCGGGGAGGCTCCCGGTGCTCCTCTGCCAGCCGCCCCAGCCCCGCAGCTTCGTGCCATCTCTCACGGGCCAGGCGCTTTAGCGCATTGCCCGTGTTGCAGCCGGAGAGGCCGCCCTGCCCTTCCCTCCCCGCTTCCCCTGCGGGGATGTCCCCAGCGGGGCTTGTCCCTGCCTTCGAGGAGCCTCGACGCTACCTTCTAGGGGCAGGCGTGGGGCCGGGGCGAGCCGAGCGGTGCGGAGAGGGTCTGGCGCTGGGGAGCGAGGAGCAGCGTGGGGGGCGTTATCGGGGGCCAAACTACTTCCTGTTTTTATTTAAACCAGTCTCCTTTGTTACTCATCATAATAAAATTATATTTTTAAAGAGTTAATTGCTTGGATTATTGTTTTATTCCTTTGAGACACCTGCCCTCTTCTGTCTCGGTGTTTAACATCTGTCAGGTGGCAGCTGGACTCTTTATTAGGCCCAGGGTTTGCCTGGAAGCTCTTAAAACCTCCTGCGGGATGGGGCTACCAGGGATGCTTAGCACCAATCGGTGCTGCCGTGACTCTTGCTGGAGCAAAGGGATTTTTCTGTCCCACGTCTCCAGGCTGGGCAGGGTCTCATCCACTTGCCGGTCTCCTTCCTGCAGAAGCCGTCACCTCGGCATCCTTTCCCCACCCACCTTGGTCCTGGGCTGTGCCAGGATCTGTGGTCCCCATGTCTAACCCAGCCCTCTCCGGCCGTACCGGCGGGTATCGAGGTGCATAATCTCTGGTGTCTTCCCCAGGAGGACGCCTGCCAGGACTTTGCCATTTCCTGCACAGCCTGACGGGATTTGCCCCCTCCTTGGACGTTAGCCCTGCTTTCTGAGGGTTAGCTGGTAAGAAAGAGCTTTCTTCTCCCCGTCATCCACTCGAGCAACCCATCTCATCTCCGCTGCATGACCAGCTCTGTCCACGGAGCCCATCACCCTCCAGTTGTGTAGACATCTGTGTGCCGTGTGCCCTGGCCATCCCACCACTACCCCACCGGCATCCCACCGGCGCGAGGGGCGGCGAGCCCTGGGTTGTGCCGTCTTGGTGCAGGGCTGCGCGGCAGAGGGGTTGCCCACAGCCTTGGCGAGAAGAGAGGGACGGTTTCCCCCGGCTTTGTGCTGGGGCTTGGTACAAGATGGAGCCGCCTGGTCGGCGTGTGTGTGTGTGGTGTAGCTTGGAAAACGCTGTGGCTGAGGGTTGGTTCTGGCTCCGGGCAGGGGGTTCGTGAAGCCCGGGGCTGGCTGGATGGCAACGCCGTGGTGGTTTGTGCTCGGTGGAGCTGCGCGGCATGACGGGCTTGGAGGAAGCCCCCAACTGATGCAGAGATTTAGTGTTTGGAGCGAGCTGTGGCCCGAACAGAGGAGTGGGAGCCTGGAACAGATTTCTAATCCCAGCTCTGACCTGCTCTGTGGTTCAGGCAATCCCTCCCCTCCCTCCCTCCCTCCCCCTCTGCTTGCTTTCCTCTCTCTAACACCAGGTTCCTCCTCTGACGTGCCCGTGGCCACAGTAAGTTCCTTCCAAAGCACGTTGCGACGAAGCCCTGCTTCCCTTGGGGGCTGCGGAGCTGCCCTTCTCCCTCCTGTGCCCCCCTGCCCTCTCCTTCCCTGCAGCACCCCACGGGCTCCTGCCTGCTCGAGCCTCGGCAGCAGCGGTGAAGGCAGGCTGCCCCTTTCTCCCTGCCTGTGTCTGCCAGCGCTCTCCTCCATCCTGGACTGTCTCCCCTTTCTGTCGCAGCCTGGGTGCTCCCGCTCCGCTCCCTGCTGCTCCTCGCTCCTGTATTTCTGGCACTAACCCTCTCTTTCTCTTCCTCCCCTCTCCTCTCCCTCGCGCCGGGTCGATCCAGTATCAAGAGCCCTGGTGGCCTGCAGCCCTCTGCCTCTCGTGGAGCGCCCGGCGGGAAGCCAAGACACCGCGGGCAACACCCGAGACTACAGCCATGACCACCACGAGTGCCTCCGCTCGCCAGGGCTACGTGGCTGCGCCTTCCTCCCTCCCGCCGCAAGAGAGGGGGGAAAGCAGCCGTGCACAAGGAAAAGCTTTTCCAACCCCTCTCCGGGAGCCGGGACGGCCGTCCCGCGGGTTCAAAGCTCAAAGCCATACAGCCGCCCCATCCGAGTGCAATAACTGGAGTTCCTGCTGTCTCCTGCCACTGGACGGACTCGCGCAACCGAGCGGAGGCCGCCGGTGGCTCCCCGTAACCACCAGCCTTACCCCCAGTGAAGGTGTCTCCCCTCCCATAGATGCTGGAAGATAGCGGTTAGCATTCCAGCGGGCTTTCGAAACGAGCAGGCTTCGTGCCAGCGCATTTACAGCCGAGCCGGTGGCGTTACACGCCCGACCCCACCAGCCCCTCTCCGAGCCGTGTCCGTGTGTCAGAGGACTCTCCTCTGCGGACAGGAGTTAGCGCGTGGTCGGAGTTTACCCTTGCAAAACCCCCTCCGGCCAGCTGCCCCTTTCCTGTTCCGTCTTAGCACGGCTCTAGTCTTAGGGGAAGGAGTTCAAGCCCCGCGGGACCTTGACCAGCCACCTCTGCGGCCGGCGTTGCCGGAGGCTGCAGCACAGGCTGGGTGCTCCAGCACCGGGTTCTCCCACCGCCGGCAGCCGGGCTGGGAGCTGCGCTGCGGAGCTGTGCAGCCAGGCCTGTCCCGTCCCCCCTCGAGCCCAGCCCAGCCCAGAGCCCAGTAGGATTCACCATCTATTTATGCCTTTTACTTTTGTAACAAAATAAAAGTTTCTCCTATTTACTGTACGCCGGCGTCTGGCTGCTGCTCTGCCGGCGGAGGGGAGCTGCTCCCTGCAGCTCCTGCCTGGGCATGCCGGTGCTGCGCGGGGTGGGGGAGCTGAGCGGAGCCACGGAGGGCTGGTACCCCTCTGCCATCGGCTGTGCCGGCCACAGGGCCGGGAGCCAGGAGCTCCCTAAACCAGGCTGTGGCACTAGCCGTGGCCTTGAGGCAAGTCTCAGCCTTCCGTGGCTCTGCACCCTCCTGTACGAGGCACGAGCCTTGCTGCTGGGGCCGGGGAAGGGGCGACGGGCAGTGCCTGTGGGACCCGGGGCGCAGCGAGCACCCCTTGGCGAAATTCCTCCCCCACTGAAGTGTCAGGAGCTGGCAGCGGCCCCACAGCCTGGGGAGGGGCAGGGCTGGACGGGTGAGGACGGGGTGGCCGGGCGGGCTGTGAGCATCCTTCCAGTGCCACTGGGAATCGCCACGAGCAGCCTCTGCCTCCTGCCTGCCATCGCGGAGCAGCTCGAGCGCCCAGCCCATGCCTGCCTGCAGCATCGCCAGCTCGGCTCACGGCACCGGAGACGTGCGCTGGCCTGGGCAACGTCTCCCGGGGCTGGGGCTTAACCGGGTATCCCTCTCCCCAGGGCGATGCACCTTCTGGTGCCGCTCTTCGGCATTCGGGGCACCCACGGGTGCGCCGTGGGGTGATGCTGCAGCCGAGCTCACCTGCAGCCTCTGCGCAGCGATCTGGGGCTGTTCCCTTCACCCACCCGCTGATTTTCACGAAACCGGTAGAGCAGAATGTTTTTGCAGCCTCCTCTCAGCCCATTGCAACCAAAACTTTGGCAGCAGCTCAACCCCTTTGGCAGGGGCTGCCGGCAGACGCCTGAGCCGAGGCCGAGCCATCGCACACCCCATCTGAGCTTCTCATCCTGCTGCCGCGGGGGGGGTCCCCGCCGGGGCCGGGGGGGGGGGGGGTGTCTCCCCACAGGGCCCTCGCGGAGCAGAGCCAACACAGGATTAAACAGCCCAAAACGCAGCCGGGCTGGTGCAGGAGCAGCCCGAGGTTTTGAAGCCGGGTCTGGTGGCGAGTGTTTCACCGGGGCTGGGGGCTGCGGACCCCGACCACGTACGGCTTTGCTGCTCGAAGGGGTGCGAGCTCAGACTTAACTCCCGCCCGGGGATTGCTGCCTCGCGTTTTTACAAGGGAAGGAGGTGGTTTTTAGAGGGCCGGGTACCTCGGGCTGCCCGTTTGGCCCCCCCCCAGCCCCTCTATGGGGGCTTTTGCGCTTGGTTGAAGCTCTTAGAGGGTCTCTGCGGGGCCGCCTCCCCCCCCCTGCACCTTGTCTGCCGGGCAGAGGGTGGGAGACCGGCAGTGGTCTCCTGTGTGGCCGTTCCTTCGGAAAGCGCCTTCTCCCGACTCCCTGCTCCCACGGTGGATCACGCTCATCTGGGGAAGGAGCTCTAATTGCCGGCGAGGAGCTGCACGTGGCGCGGCTCCGGGGTGGGACGTGGAGGGGCTGCGGGGAGGCTGGTGGAGCCGGACGCCCTCGTGCAGCCACCGCGTGCGAGCCCCCTCGACGGGCAGGGGTACCCCAGGACCGCCACGTGCCCGGGGGCTTGGCCAGGAAAGGGGTGAGCAGCCCCGAATCCCCCCTTGCTAGGGTGGGGAGGGAGCGGTGTGGAGCCGGGGGGGGGGGGGTGTGGGGGTGTGGGGGGTGTTTTCCTTGGCTGCACGTGGTTGGGAAAAGCATCCACAGGTCTTCCTCACGTCCTCCGGCCCCGGCATCCTCCGTCGCCCCGTCCCAGTGGGACATCGAGCGAGGCAGGGCGAGGATGACGGGGACGGGGCACTCCCCTGCCGGGGTGGCTCTGGGGGCCGTTTGCAGGGATGAGTAAAGCAGCAAGTCACGCTGATAAAAAAAAAAACAACCAAACCCAACATCTTTTTGCCTTGGCCCGGTGCCGCCGGGCACCCGCCCCACCCTGCCCTTCCCGCACGGCTCCCGCACGGCAGATAAGGCCGGGGATTGGCGCAGGCTGCGAGGCCAAGGCTTCGCCAGCGCGGCGAGGAGCCGCCAGCGCCCGGCGTGTGGCAACAAGCTTGAGCAGGTTGAGAGTGAAACTGCAGCGCAACATGAAGCACAGATCCTAATCGGGGCGGCGCTTTTCCACCGGCGGCCCAGCACCGACAGCGAGTTCGCGTTAAAAAAAAAATATATATATATAAAAATTAATTAATTAATTAAAAAAAAAAAAAGCAAACCAAAGCTCTTCAATTACGGCTTGAGAGACGAGAAAAGTCCCTGGCGAGATGCTGGGACGGAGGTTAGGATGGGGAAATGCAGTCCCGGGCTGGAGGCCAGCGGTGGGGGACCCCCGAATTCAGCAGGGCTGGGGGGGGGGGGGGGGGGTCTCCCCGCTGCCGGCCGGATCCGGGCTCACACCGATGGTGCCTTTCCCACTACGGGACATTTTGGAGGGGTCAGGCCGGTCCTGCCATGCGGCGGCTCAAAGGCACGGGGCAATCGTGCCTTGCTTTGGGGCGGTCCCTCCCGCGGCGCTTGGGCGAGTTGCTGAGCCTCTCTGCCTCGGTTTCCCCACCTGTGGGAATAAATACCTGCCTGTCAAGCCCTCACAATTACCAGCAAAGTTAATCACCATATAAAAACGACAGTAATATGATTTTTTTGGGAGGGGGGGTGGGGGGGAGGAAACCATTTTTACGACCAGACACACCCCGTGGCCCGTTTCTCCGGGGTGGGGGTGGGAAGAGCTGAAGGCTGCCGTGTTTCTGTGTACCTCCCCGAAACGGTAACCCACCCCGCTGTCCCCCTTCCAAGCACTTTTAGCAGCGGGCCGGGCGTCCCCCTCGGTTCCAGGGTGGGTGTTGGCTGGGGGGGGAGACCCCTGGGGCATCCACGGGTGCTGCACCCACCGCCGAGCCCTCCCCGGGGACCCACGGGAAGGGCAGGGCGTTGGCCGCCCCCCTCGCCCCTTCCCCAGCGCCCGCCGCCCGCGGGTGATGATTCACGGCAATTTTCCTTTTAAGGCCGGGCTTGGCGGGGAGGAAGCCAGAGGAGGAGGAGGAGGAGGAGGAGGAGGAGGAGGAGGAGGAGGAGGACACTCCTTCGGCCTCGCTGGCTCCTCCCGCTCTCGCTCGAGGCTGCGACGCTCAGCCAAAAACGAATCCCGGCGGCGGGGCTCGGCAGAGGCTCCGACGGCTCCCGACCCCGCTCCTCGCCCAAGCGTCTGCCCTGCGCCCGCGTCTCAGCCATGGCAAGAAACCACCAAGTGCAGAAGGCCAAGCTGGCCGAGCAGGCTGAGCGCTACGAGGACATGGCAGACTTCATGAAGGCGGTGGTGGAGCACGGGGACGAGTTGTCCAACGAGGAACGCAACCTCCTCTCCGTCGCCTACAAGAACGTGGTGGGGTGCCAGCGCTCGGCGTGGAGGGTCATCTCCAGCATCGAGCACAAAACCGAAGAGGGGGACGACAAAGCACAGCTGGTGAACGAGTATCGGGAGAAGGTGGAAAGGGAGCTGAACTGCGTCTGCAAGAACGTCCTGGCCTTGCTGGACAAGTATCTCATCAAGAAGGCGAGCGATGCTGAGAGCAAGGTCTTCTACCTGAAGATGAAGGGTGACTATTTCCGATACCTGGCCGAGGTGGCGACCGGGGACGACCGCAAGAAGACGATAGACAACGCCCAGGAAGCCTACCAAGAGGCCATGGACATCAGCAAAAAGGAGATGCAGCCCACGAACCCCATCCGCCTGGGGCTGGCCCTCAACTTCTCCGTCTTCCACTACGAGATCGCCAACGCCCCCGACCAGGCCATCTCCCTGGCCAAGACCACCTTCGACGAGGCCATGGGGGACCTGCACACGCTCAGCGAAGACTCCTACAAGGACAGCACCCTCATCATGCAGCTGCTCAGGGACAACCTCACGCTATGGACAGCCGAGTGCGCCGGAGAAGACGGCAGCGAGGCTGGAGAAGAGCCCAAGAACTGAATGGCCCCCACGGAGCCGGGGACCGGCCCCCACCTGCCCCCCCCGCCCTCCAGTCCCTTCGGCATCTCTTCGTGGTTTTTTTTTTGTTTTTTGGTTTTTTTGGTTTTTTTTTTGGGGGGTGGTGCTTGGCGGGGGGGGGGGTGGGGAAGGCGTCTCAGCTCCCCCACGCCCCCCCCCCCCAGCCTGGAAGCCGGGAGTGGGGGTGGTTTTGACATGCCCCCCCCCCGCCCCCCCCTTCCCTCTCCCCCATCCTCTGCTCGGGGGGGGGGCGGGAAGGGAGGGAGCGGGGGTTCCTCCATCCCAGAGGGCTGCCAGCCCCCCACTATTTGACATTTTGTGGGGGGGGAGCCCGGCCCGGCGTGTGCCGGCTCCAAACCCACCATTCCAGAGGGCTGGAGCTGCAGCGGGAGGAGGTGAGGGGCCGGAATGGGGCGAGGGGGGTGGGGGTGGGTGTCTGGGCAGACCCCCCCATTCCGGGGGGGGTGTGTGTGGGTGTCGCGTAGCGCCAGAGCCTCTGTGCGTCTCCAATAAACCGTCTCCTGCACGCCTGCCTCTGGTCTGCCTCGTCTCTCCCCCGCGCACGTGTCCGGGCAGCTCCCGCCGCCGCCGGGCACCCGCTTTGCCTCCCACCCCACGGGACAGGGAAGTGGGTCGGGTCCCCAAGGCTCCGCAGCAGCGGTTCAGCTGCTCCCAACCCCCCCCCCCCCCGCAATCCCCCAGCCCAGCGATGGGGTCTCGGGGTGCCCCCGCAGCCCCGTCCCTCGGCAGCTGCAAAACTGCAGCCCGTGGAAGGGCTCGCCGGGTGGGCGAGGGTTTCGGCAGCCCCACACGGGGCTGGCCGAGGTCCCCAACCCCGCAGCGGGGTGTCCCAACCCCTTGGTGCAAATCCACGGTGCCCCAAAAACCATCACCGAGGCCCTTGTGCAGGTCCCCAGGTCCTCCCCCACCAGCTCTCCTGTGTGTCCAAGGGGTGTGTGGGGGAGGGTCCCCAAAAGCAGCACCGGCAGCGACATGGGGACAGCCCTGGGCTGTCATCGGGGTGGGGACGTCCCCGTCGAGGTCCGGACGCGCTGGGGCAGGCGAAAGCTCAGCACTTCTGGCCCTGGCGCCCGGCCACAGCGAAGGGCGCAGCTCACCGAGCACGGCCCCCCCCCAGCGCGAGTTTCAACATGAAAAATAATTGCAATAAAATACAGTCATGGCACCCTGGGCTATGAGCTCATCAGATCAAGCGCAGCAGCAGGGCTGGGCAGGAGCCGGCCTTTGATGGGAAACGTCGGGGTGCCGGGAGGAAACGCTCCGTGACTCAGGACGTGCCGCCCCGGTTCAGCGGGGTCCCCAGTTGGGGAGGTGGGGGACACGCCAGCCCCGAGCCCCGGCATGGCCAAAACCCGGCTCCTGGGGTGCCAGGAGCTCCTGGGCTTTGGGGAAACCGAGGCACGACCAGGGAAGTGACACCCCCCCCCCACCTCACCCCATTGGGTGCAGGGATCGCGGGGCACACGGTGCAAAGCCCGTGGGGCTGCTGCTCCCCGTGCAGGGACCGGCCGGGGATGTAACGAGGTTTGCAAGGGCTCTGCCTTGGGAAAGCGCTGCCTGCTGTGGGAGGTTGGGCAGTGCAAACCAGAACCTGTTCGCCCCGGGATGGGACGCGTCACCTGCAGCAGGGCCGGGCGCAGAGCTCAGCCGAGGGGATTAACCCCTGCGAGCCCCTTCAGCCCCTCGCCCACCCCCCCCAACCCCCCCCAGTCCCCATCTTGGCATCTTGTAGAAGCAAATGTGGGTGCCGCCTTGGCCCCGCCGAGGACCGGGTCAGCGGCCCCGGCAGGTTGCAATTTGCTCAGCAGGTCCCGGCTGAGCTGGGGGGGGGCCCCCGGCGGTGTCGGGGAGCCCAGCCGGTTCCCGGGGGGAGGCCGGCGAGGGGCCCTGACGCTTGGCCTCCGCCCGGCCCCGAGCACTCCCAGCCTGGGAACCAGCCCCAGACCTGTAATTAGCCAAACCGGGGCCGGCCGACGTGAAAAACGAGCCGAGGGCTCTCGCTGGCCCTTGACCCGCTGGTCTGGGGACACGAGCAGCCCCGGCTGGTTAAACCGGGGGGGCGGCGAGGTGGGAGCTGGGGGGGGGTGTCAGTAGCCGTCCTCCCCTGCTGCTTCTCGGGACCCATGGGTGGAGGAAGGACAATGGGGCTCCCGCCGGCCTCCCGGGAGTTAACCGATTTCGACAGCGCCCGAAATTGCTGCGTGGCTGGGCCGTGTAGGAGGACGATGCTTCCCGGCCTCCCAGCTGGTCCGGCAGCTTTTCAGGGCTGGGAGAGGGAGCGCCCCCCCCCCCCCCCCCCCGCCCCCCCCAAGCCCCTGCAACACCTCCTGTGAAAGGGTTGTGCTGCCGGGGAGCGCGGGGCATTCCCCGGGGGTCCTCCTGGCCCCCTGTTTCACGTAGGGTGGTGGGACCCAGACGGAGGGGACCAGGGAGACGTCGGGACCCTGATCCCCCATCCTTGTCCCCTGGCTGGGACAAGTGGGAGGATGCTCTCAGCATCCCTGACACCGCGCAGGAAGGGGCGCGCAGCAAAGCTCTCAAATATATGTGTTTTAGTATCTTTAACACCAGTAGAGCAAAGGGATGCAGGTGTCCCGGGGCCAGGGAGTGTTCCCCACCCCAGAGCCACCCTCCCAGCCAGCCGCTGGGAGCAGGGTCCCGGTACAGCCCTGTGCACAGGGGCTACCCCCACTGTGGCTAGCGGCCATGGGGTTAAGGCTACTGAAACAGGTCTCTCCGGGCAAATGGGGGGCTGCTGCCCCTGGCCACGCTGCCTGCGAAAGGCTCTGCCAGTCCTGAGCGGGGCTGCAGGACCCGCAGCCGGGCTCGTCCCTTGTCCCCGGATCTCACAACCTCCCCGTAGGGCTTTGTGCCCGGGGCTGGGGCTGGCCGGCTCCTGGCTGCCCGGCAGGGCCGGCTGAGGCTGAGCCACCAGCAGCACCTCGCTGGTGTGGCGGCACCCAAGGGAGATGGCGCTGGCTGGCTGTCACCAGGCAGGCACCCCGGGGTGCTGCCAGGATTGCCCTGGGTGCCTGATCTGGGAGGGGGGGGTTTAGTTTTTGGAGAGGCTTTTCATACCCCCCGCGGAGAGCAGCACTTGACGGGAAGTTTGCAACCTTCGAGCAGGAGCCCCGTGATGGAGCCGGCACCCTCCAAACCTTTCCTGGGGCAGATGCTCCTGGGGTCACGCTGGCCCCACCCTCTGGATTTTAGCCCACCATCTCGTCCGTCCCGCAGCCCTGGCGAGACTCCCCCCCCCAGCACGGGGCTGAGGCCTGACCCACCTTGTCAACGGCCGGGGGCTGCCGAAAACGCTCAGCATTTCATCCCGGTAGCCACACTTGCACGCGGCTGGCTGGCTGACTTGGCCTGATCCAGGCACTGTGTTTTGGGATACGGAGAAGGACCCTGCAGCTGCCCCTGGCTCTGGGGAGCTGCTGTCTCCCCGGCAAGCAGCTGCGGTGACACTTTCCCCGGTGGGCTGCGCAACCAGGGCTCCGGCGTGGTGGTCTGGCCGCGAGGCAGGGGTTCGGGGCTGGAAGCGATGGAGGGGGACACAGCAAAGCCCAGCTCAGCGCCTGCAACTGAAGCCCAAACCCCTCCATCCTGGAAAAACATGATCTGCCACGTTCAGTCTTGTCCAGGAGGTCCCACACGCGGTCGGGGTGGGCTCAGCCTCTCCCAGCGCCGGGCTTGGAGGGGCCAGGGCAGGTAGGACCAGCTCGGCAGAAAGCCTGCCCCCCCCCCCCTCCCCCCCCCAAGGGATGTGCCTCAATTGGGGTGACTAATCCTGGCCCTTCGCCCCAGCTGATTGCTCAACGGGAGCGACAGGAGCCAGAGTGTCACCTCCCTCAGCCCCCGGGGAGCCTCGGCAAGGCCGTCCCCTCCCAACGTGGGGACACGGAGCCGGCTGGATTTCGCACCGGGCCATCCCTGCCCGCTGCCGAGCCGTTTTCTGCTTCGCCCTGACCAGGAGCAGCGAGCAGCGTCCCTGCTGAGCTGCGGGTCCCAATTCAGCCCCTGCTTTCCAAACCCGGGCTGCAAGGAGCCACTTGGTGCGAAAAGGCTGCACTTTTCAGGCTGCAGCTCTTTTAGACTTCAGCATTTCTTGGCTCGGGCACGGCAGAGGTTCCCTGAGCTGAGGGGTTTCTATCACCTTTGATTTCCATTTTCTCCAGCACCGGCAGAGCGCAGCAGGGCTGGGGCTGCAGATACTGCCTGGGTATTAAAATAAAAAAGCCAAACGGCCTCAAAAGCTTTGATGGCTCTTGCATAATTCCAGCTTGACCTGACAATACCCTTTTAAGCCACCAAATCTCTCAAAGTCATGAAAAAGCCGCCACAAAAATTCACATTTTTGTTTATGATCACGTCTTCTACCCCTTTACAGCAACTACAGGGTTCAAAGACGACCGGGACGAGTCCACGAGACCGCAAGGCAAGGATGGAGTTTCAGCTCCCGTTATGGTGAGACTGGCTTCCAGACCTTCAGCCCCAGATAGCACGGAAATGCGGCCGCCGGGTTTCAGCCAGGAATACCCAGGGAAGTCCCTGGGCTCTCGGGAAAAGAGCTCAGGCACCGACAGCCGACAGGAATTTGACTTTTATATCTGAAATGCCAGTGTAGTCTTTCATTGTGAACTGAGCTCATTAAAGCACAAGCGCGCGCGTGGACGTGCGGGCGCGCGGACGGAAGCCTGTGTCTTCGCCCTCCTTCCCCCCCCGAGCGCCGCCTTGTCTCCAAATCCTGGCCACAAAGCTGTGAGACGCAGGAAATTTTAGTTTTAATTCCCCGCCTAGCTGCGGCCCCTGCCAAGCAAGACCCCGCTCACGTCGAGAGTCACCGAGTCGGGGGGTCTGCAACCGCTCTGCTAAGGGCCAGGCTGTCCTGCACAAAGGAGCCGTCTTATCTTACGCAAGGTCTTGGGCAAGAAGCGATGCTGAATCTGCACACCGAGCTGGGAGCCGGGATTCTCGCCCGCTCCCATCCTACGTGCGGCTGCGCGAGCTGCCGGCAGGCGCTCGGAAGGCTGCTTGGTGCGGACGCCTTGCTTTTCGTCGCCCCCAACCTTCCCGCTTCACGGCACTGACGGACCCAAGCCGCTGCCTGCAGCGGGGACGCCGAGTAGGTGGCACGTGAGGCTGGGAGCTGCTGCCGTCACCGTCGGCGGCTGCCGCCGGCCGGCGAGAGGGAATTACATAGGGAGGAGGGGAAGCCCCAGGATTCGGGATCTGGAGAAGGTACTGGAGAAAGCAAGCCCAGAAAAAGGAAGGTGGATGAGGGCAGACAAGCCAGCTGCTGGGGAAGGCCCTACATGCAAACGACGCGCTCCAACCTCCCGCTGAGTCACACAGGGTCTTTCTTAATCAAAAGCCTACAAAAGCCGAGCTTGCAGTTCGTGTGTCACCGTCAGCGCGCCGCGTGCACGCCGAACGCCAGCGTTTCAGCCCCTGGATAAGGGCGCAGGAGGAGTGACCTGCTTTCCCAACCCACAGTCGCTCTTCCCCACTCCCTCCAGCAAACGCTTTGCCTGTTCTCAGGCAGATCATAGAGGAAAACGACGTCGCAAACACGGAGCCCTTCTGCAAAGTACACAAGGCAGCGGCTGCTGTGACGTTCCCACCAGAGGCTTTTTAGCCTCGGGCTTTGTTGCACTCTTGGTTTTATTTATTTGGGTTCAGCAAACTCACAAGATGAAAGCGAGACAAAGGAGTGTTTATTAAGAAAGAGTCCATCATTATTTAAAAAAAAACAAAAGAAAAACAACCATCTTTTCTGTCCTCCTTGAGACAGACTGGAGGCTGCTTAGCCTGAATACTCCTCCGAGTACGAGGCCCACGCACGCCCCTCCTATGCTGTAAACCAAGAACTTTCGTCTCAAGTCTCACCGCCCAAACTGATTTTTCTTTCTCTGGATCTGCCTTGGTCATGATGGGGAGGAGGAGCCTTTATCTTGCTTCTCCTCTCTCGCTAACCGCGGCTTCGCGACTCAGCCGTCGCCCTTCTGCAAAAACGCTGCTCTGTGCGGCGGGGCCGAAGCACAAGAAGTCAAACCCTTCGAGAGGGAGTCCGGCAGCCAGACCTCCGCCCGGAAAGGCTTGCCCTTGGTCCGAGTCACACGACGCGGAGATCCCTTAAGCTCCTGGCAGGAAAAGGAGAGGTGTCAAAACCCGAGAGCGGCTGTGGAAGAGGTGGGCGTGTTACAGATCCATCACTTCTTCTTTCACGGCTTCGTCCTGAGATTGCACATACTTCTCCTGCACTGCAAGTGTGCTGATAATGCAGTAATTAAGGAAAACAAGGGGCTGGGCTCAAACACTCCCTTCTTCAAGGAGCTCTTAACGTTCTCGGCGAGGAACCAGCCCCGCATTAGCCTGAAGGCTGGCAGGAAGACAGCAGTACTGGCAGCAGCAGGCATCACCCGAGTTATTTCTGGCTCTGGCCGATCCCAGACCCGACAAGTACAGGAGAATCAATTGTATGGTTTGGACGAGGTGGAACGAACCAGTCCGAGTGAGTGTGAGGGAGAGGAAAAGTTGTCAAAAGATTCCTCCCACATTCACAGTATCAATTAGCAACAACTGTGGTGGCTTTGGTGTGGACAACTGTCTGCTAAGGTCTGGGCCGAGCCCTGCTCGCTACATGCGGTATCACCAAACGGCATCAGATGATGTTAGGAACAACCTGGGCCTGCAAACTGCCAGCCCCACCTCCAGCCTCTCCTCCCCAGGGAAGGAGAAATTAAAACTCAACACAACAAAGGATCGGTGGAGAAGGATACGAAGTGAAGTGGAAATCGGCTCCCACCGCTGCCGACATCAGAGCTTCCAGACTCCTGTGCTCCTGGTCTCCGAAGGAATAGCCATTGGCTTTGTCCACCGCCTGCATCACCTGCCGCATGCTCTCCTTATCCTGAAAGGGCGGGAGATGACACACGGGGACCGTGGCCCTTCCCCGGAGGCAAGAGCTCGTGCTGGGCTTTTCCATGGATTTCCTCCCAGGCTCCGGGCCACCCACACAGCGCCCAACGCCCCGAGCGTGCTGCCGGCCTCCCTGAGCTCAGAGGGGCCGCAGGACAACCAGGGGCACGCCCTGTGGAGCCCAAATACATGACGGGCTGACACCCTCCACCCTCTCGCTCCCTTTCATCACCTCTTGTCTCAGCCCATTTGACTCTGTTGACACTTCTGCAAGCTACAAGATTAACGTTTTCAGCCCTTCCTCCCACGTGCATTCCTCCCAATCGTCTGATTATTTTGTGCTCCCTAATTTAACGACGTTTTAGGTAACACTTTGCCCAGATTTGAAATGCAGGCCCAGAAGAGTGAACGAAGGGGGAGTCTTAATTCCCCACCCCAGGACACAAAGCCCACGTAGCCCCAGACTCATCAGCCTTTTCTTTTCCTTTGGCTGCCGCAGATCGTTTATGAGTCTGGGTGTATTTCACTGTCCTCCCCCATGCCGGAGTCTCTTCACAGTTGAGCTTTTCAGCCCTCATGGCTCTACGCAGATGTAACCTAGCTGCTACCAAACGTGCTGACTACCTATCCAACGCTCCCTGTTCTCTCTGCCCCACTCCTCCTGCTGCATCACCTGGACGTTGAGCGGAACGAAGGACACCAGGCTGTAGTCCTCGATCACCTCCACCAGCTTCTCATTGAGGCGGCGGTAGTTTCTGAAGAAGGGGTCGGAAGCTAAATGGTCAACCAGGTACGAGAGGTCCAGGACCTCTGTGTAATAATCCAGGTTGAAAGCTGCAGGGAAAGACCAAGAAGCTCTGAAGGCAATCTGTAAATATTGGGGCTTCCCTGGCCAGAACATGCCACCAAGAAGCCAGCGAGATTTACACCAGTTCCCCCCCCACCTCCCAGCCATACATCCCCGTACCCGAGCAGCTAATCCGCACCCGATTCCCCAGCCCAACTCCACGCGTCTCTCTCGCAAAGGCTCTTACCCAGCTTGCCGTATTGCTCGATCAGGTCCATCTTGGAGAGGACGTTGACGTGGGGCAGTTCCACGTGCAGCATGGTGGAGAGCGAGGTGCAGAGAACGGAGATGAACTTGCCAGGGTCCGTGCAGTAGTGAGAATCCACCAAATGCACCGCAGCCAGCTGGACAGCAAAGGCACAAAGGGACAGCGCAAGGTCAGACCCGTGACGAGTCCATCCGCTTGCTTTTGGGACAGGCTGAGAAGCGGCTGCAGGACAATCTCTCCAGACCCGACTATAACCACGCAGTAGGGAAAGTTACCGCCTGCCTTCCAGCTCCTGCATCTAAAACATCCTCACATACGAGCGCACACATATACACAGAAGTATCTATCGCCACGTTCGCACCCACAGACCACCCGGGGGGTTCAGGACCCAGGGTGCTGGTGCACAGAAAGGGCTGTGGGGAGGCTTATAGGGGTGCTGAGCTCCACCAGCAGTACCGAAAGACACTTAAAAACCTGCAACCGCCCTCCCTTTTCTCAGGGCTGCTTTCTTTGCAGGTGGAGTTTCCACGCTTGTCTGAACCCTGCGGGTTTTTGGGGGGTGGGAGCTGGGGTTAACTCTCCTTCGGAACGACACGGCTGCCTCCAGATTTCCACCTTCCCCACAGGAAAGCTCATTCATAGAATCATAGAATCATTGAGGTTGGAAAAGACCTCTAAGATCATCGAGTCCAACCGTCGACCCAACACCCCCATGCCCACTAAACCATGTCCCTAAGTGCCACATCTACACGTCTTTTAAATACCTCCAGGGGATGGGGACTCCACCACTTCCCTGGGCAGCCTGTTCCAATGTTTCACCACTCTTTCAGTAAAGACATTTTTCCTCGCGTCCAATCTAAACCTCCCCTGGCACAACTTGAGGCCGTTTCCTCTCGTCCTATCGCTTGTTCCTTTGGAGAAGAGACCGACCCCCACCTCGCTACAACCTCCTTTCAGGGAGTTGTAGAGAGCGATGAGGTCTCCCCTCAGCCTCCTTTTCTCCAGGCTGAAACAAGCTCACGCGCAGCGTACGCGCAGGAGCAGTAACTGTAGCGCACCACGCTCTGCTGGGAGAGCCAATTGTCGTGTGGTTTGAAATAATAATTAATAATTAAATTAATGAGCAGTTTGATTCCCGTGTTTCGTGTAGCTGTAATAATGTGGTCCCGAGATCTCTGTTAAGTGACTGCCTGTTACACAATGTCACTCAAAGCCAGGGCTCTACAGTTGAGTGTGGCTGAGTCACAGCTATGCTTCCGCAGCAAAAAAAAAGCCGGTTTAAAGCTCACGGGCAGGTGTAAGCACTCGAGCGAGCATCAAAACAGCCGTGTAACTATCTTTTTTTTTAAGTAACTACAATTTCACGGAGTTTTATTTGAATAAAAATAATTCTAATGCGCAGATGCCCAGTGACATTCTCAAGCAAATGAACTTGCCCTTCTTGCTCAGACCATACACGGTTTGCACATTCATGGTTTGGCCCAAATGCAAACCAAATGCAACGTAAGCAAGTCAGCTTGGTTATGGGGTTCTTCTCACCTGCATTTCCTCATTTGCATCTTCCATTGTGCAAGAAAGCGCAGAGCACGTACTACAACGTGCAGAGCGATTCGGCTTGGCTGCAGGAGTGCCAGGCAGGGCCTGAGACGCCGCCCGAATTCCTCACGCTGCAGTGCCAAAGGGTCCCCACTCGCCCAGCGCACACATCTACCGCCCCACTCCGAAATACAGTGCCCACCCGGATGAAACACGCCAGGTCTGCGGGCCCCGCAGCACAGCGAGAGAGTGTGAGGAAGGAATCCGTCTCTGTGTTCGTGATAATCCCACTGCATTAAATGCCCTGAACAAGCCAATCCCTCCGAGCACAAAATGGGGCAAAATTCCTCTCCTTCCCCGAGAAAGCCGTTTCACGTGAAAAGCCAGACAGGTTAGTAAAGAAAACAGTCGTCGGTACCCACGAGCAAAAGCTCTGACCGCGCGGTGTACAGCTGCCAGCCCCTTGCACGTGCAGGCGGGGGTGCCAGGCGCCGACCCCAGCTCCCTGCGGAGCCCCAAACCTACCCTGAAATTCCACTTGGCCAACTGCGCGAAGACGTTCTTCAGGGCGTCGTGGTGGGTGTAGAGCTCCACCTGCCCTGGGCAGTCAAACAAGTAGTAGTGACCCCTGAACGCAGCCAGCTTCTCCTGCAGCCAGTCGAAGTTGGCCTCCAGGTACTCCATGCAGTAGATCAACCCCCCGTTGGGCCCCAGCTTCAGGTTCTCCATCACGTCGGGCAGGGTGATGAGCTCGGCGATGTCCACGGCACAGTGGTAGGGCATCGCCTCGTTGGCGGGGTCCAGGTTCACCACCGTCACCTCGCGCCCAATCCTGCCCATGAACTCCTGCATGCCGTGGCAGTAGGTCGTCTTCCCGGAGCCCGGAGGCCCGATTACCACCTGGCCGAAGGCCAGCGAGCTCCCCTTGCCGCCCTCAGACATGTCGGCTCATTTCCTTCTCCTTCTGTGGACCGAGAAAGGAAAAGCTCCCATTTACAATTTTATTTGCGTTTATACGAGTGCGATCTGCTGGGATTCACACCCGGGGGAGCGGGTGGAGAGGAAGGGAAAGTGCCATCGTGCAGCTGCTGCCTCCCGTCACCCCTTGCACCGCTGAGCCCCATGCCAGGGAGGACGTGACCCTGTTACCCCCCAGCTGGTGACGCCGTGGCTGAAAACAGGCGCAAACCCCCAGGCAGACCCACGGGGACGCGGAATCCCACTCCTGCCCGCGCGTGGGGCGAGTTTCACCCTAGTCGGGTCCTTCCCGATGTGGCAGCGCCCACACTTTCCCTCCCTCGCCCCAGCATGTCCCCGTGTCCTCCCCTCCATTTTCCCACATCCCCGTGTCCCTCTCCCACACGCTCCTTCCCCCACCCCATATCCCTTCTCCCCGCCGTATCCCCTCTCCCCGCCACGTCCCACATCTCCCGTGGCTCCTCTTCCTGCCGTGTCCCCTCTCCCCCCGTGTCCCCTCTTCCTCCATCCCCCCTCTTTGCCTGCGTCCCCTCTTCTCCCCCACATCCCCCTTTCCCCCCCACATTCCCCTTTCCCCCCCGTGCCCCCCTCTTCTCTCCCACGTCCCCCTCTTCTCCCCCACATCCCCCTTTCCCCCCCGTGTCCCCTTTCCCCCCGTGCCCCCCTCTTCTCCCCCATGCCCCCCTCTTCTCCCCCACATCCCCCTTTCTCCCCCGTGTCCCCTTCCCCCCCGTGGCCCCCTCTTCTCCCCCACATCCCCCTTTCTCCCCCGTGTCCCCTTCCCCCCCGTGGCCCCCTCTTCTCCCCCACATCCCCCTTTCCCCCCCGTGTCCCCCTTTCCCCCCTCTTCTCCCCCACATCCCCCTTTCCCCCCCGTGTCCCCTTCCCCCCCGTGCCCCCCTTTCCCCCATGCCCCCCTCTTCTCCCCCACGTCCCCCTCTTTGCCCACATCCCCTCTTCTCCCCATCTCCCCCTTCCCCCACGTCCCCTCTTCCCCCCCGTGACACCCTTTCCCCCCCCACATCCCCCCTTTGCCTGCACCCCCGTATCCCCTTGCCCCCCACGTTCCCCTTTCCCCCCACCTCCCCTCTTCTCCCCTACGACCCCCGTTCCCCCACGCCCCCCTTCTCCCCCACATCCCCCCTCCTTGCCCAGCTCCCTTCATCCCTCGTACCCCCCCCCCGCCCCCCAATCTCCCTCACGACCCCCTCCCCGCCCCCGGTAGGCCGCTCACCGCCTGCCGCCGCCGGTGCCCCCGGCGTTGGGTCCGGGCCGCCGCGGGACTCGAAGGTCGCGTTCCGGGCGAGGAACGGCCGCCGCCACCACGGCGCCCCCTAGCGGCCGGAGGGACGCGCGGCTCTTCCATCGCCGGGACTCGAACCCGGGATCCGGACCCCGGAATCGGGGGTCCGGGTCCCGGGTTCGAGTCCCGGCTCCGGCCATTGTCCCTCCAGCACAACCCCATAACCCAGCTCCGCAAGAGAAGGGGAAGTTACTCCCTGCATCCCCCCTCTCCGACACAGCGATAGCCTTAAGGAAGGTGCACGGGGCCAAGCCAGAGCCCGCCAGCAAAGAGAGTTCACCAATTCACATTTAACCCTCCAGTACCGGGTCACTGGGACGAAGGCTGTCCGCGCTGCCCCTCCTCAACAAAAAAAAAACGGGGCAGAGCACATCGGAGAGCCGTGGAAGGAAGCACCCGCTACGCCCTATCGTGGGGAAACGCCTCCCACGGAATTCCTCCGGAGGCTGCCAGGACGAGTCTTTCATCCCGACGAGTTTCTCTCAGGAGCGTGGGATCGTCACGCCCAAAGCAACGCGAAGCTGCGGGCCAGCAGCGAGCTTTCCGCAGGACAGTTACCGTGCCACGGCCGGCCCTGTCTGTACTTGTCCTTCCCTGGGTCTCAGGCAGCCATGAACTACGAGTTCTGGTTTTTTTTTAGGCTGACCTAGCAGCCAAGCTTGGTTGATCCAGGCGGTAGTACCGGCTTTAAACAGCCGGTCAGAAACGCGACACCCTTCCCCGTTCCCGCTGAACAAACAGGACCAGCACTATTTCCCCTCATTTGAATGCTTCAATCAGGGGGAAAAAAAAAACCCACCGAGGCAATTTTTGTTACAAGTCTGTATTTCTTCCAAAAATAAATATATGAACACCCTGCTCCAAACCCGAGACCAGGAGCCAGCCTGGGCTCGACAGGAGCAGAACCAGTACAACGGCTCTGTGACAGTCTCCGCTCAGCGCGACTGGGCACTGAAGCTCTCCAGAGCACCGTGTGACGCCCGGACAAATGCCATGTCCCGCCTGTACTTCATGGCAGTGGGTGGCTGGCGCCTGAGCAGCCGGTCACCGCCGTCCTGTGGGTCAGGGTCATCATAGATAGTCGAGATGAGGATGGGAGCGTCCCGCCGGGGCTTTTTCACCTTGCTGAAAGTTGGCAGTTTCTCCCCGTGGTACCTAGAGGGGAGGAGGAAACGTTTGGCCCAACGTTGCTGAGGCAGTCAGACACCCCTTTGCATCCCAGCTCAGCTCCTTCAGGCGCTGGCAGGGGAGAAGTGGACCGATACAGGGCAATAAGGATTCTTGTCCTATTCCCGGCTGCGAGATTGCTCTAGGACGAGAGCCAGCCCTCACGGTGAAACACAGCACCGTGCAAAGCCTCCAGAAACCCCACCGAGAAGGCAGGGGTGAGGTGCGCAGCTACAGCTCGGGTCACTTGGGCTTTCCCCGCCAGAATACCGTAGCAGAGGTGACCCTCAATCCTCAAGCACAGCTCTCCCTCTGTGTTTGCGTGCTGCAGGAACCTGCAAACGGTTCCAGTCCTACTCTACCACCACAAGCTCCTCTGAGGAGCACTGGCCCATCAGGAAGAGCAGCGTATTTAGCTCTGGAGCGCTGTGGCAGGCCCTTGCCACCAGCTGCGCGGAGAAAGGCAGATCCCTGGGACAGCCTTACAGTTCTGGTTCACGCCCCGCTCCTTTTGCGGCCAGTTAGCTGCTGCGTCAGCCCGGAGAGCCCGGGCAGAGGCTCTGAACGCAGGCTGGCAGGGCAGGGTTGGGTACTTACCCCAGCCCCCTCTTGCATCTGGGGTTCTGACCCTCGTTGTCCAGAGCTTCGGCCATTCCACAGTTGCTGGTCCCCAGCCCCAGCCCCTCCGTCCAGCCCTGCTGCTCCAGCACCTTCCTGCCAAAGCCCTGGGAGAGGGGGGGGAAAAAAAAGGTCAGAGAGTTGCCGGACAAAGCCCATCCTCGTCTTCCCAGCACCCTCTGCCCCCTCCCAACATCCAGGACCTCTCCTCCTCCCCCTAACCCACATCCTCTGAGCATCGCCAGCAGAGCCTTTCCTGTCCTGCCCCATCCTCTCCCGAGCACGTATCCAGAGCTCACCTTGGTGTATCTCTCGAAGGTGCCAATCTGTTGCCTTGAAACAGACCCGTCCTCCAAGCCGTCCCGGAGTCGCTGTTCCAGCCACATCTGGACCGAGTCCCGAGCATCCTTATCACCTCCATCTAGGGAGAAAGAAGCAAGAGTCAGAGCAGCACAGCTCAGGAAAGCTGTTCACTACCGTCATTTCCCCCAGAGCACCACGCAACAAGGAGGCAGAACCTGTTCTTTTTTGGCAACTCTCACTGCCAGACAAGAAAAACGGTTTGTTTCAAGTACACTGACGTCTTGGAGGCTTTCAACGGGTGACAGAGCCAAAGAGTTCCCCGCTGCAGAAATTCTGCAGGGTCAGAATTTCCCAACCTCCCTGGTTTGCCGGAGGCGGGGGGGGGGGGGGGGGGGGGCAGTTCAGCTCAGATACCTTTGTCATAGTAGATGCTCATGTCCACATCCCAGTCATCCGCAGTCTGCTCATCAAAGTCTGCCAAGAGAAGGAGAGCACCGGTTTTGGTGATGGTTGTGGAAGTCTGACACGGAAGAGCTGTTTGCTGGTGGCCCAGCTCCCTATTTTCTCCAAGAAAATGGGTAGGAAACGGCATTAGAGAACTCCGCAAACCACAGCGCTTACACAACAGGCTGCCAGTAGGATCGCTGGGGTCTCTGGCGACTGGACTGAACCACTGCAGGTTTTGTGACCGAGGGAAGGCTTAAAAAGCGATGGCAAGATGCCCGTATGTGTAGCTGATCTGGAATGCTCGTATGGGGTTATACCTGATTTACCTGCAGGGCTGGGCCCCCCAGCTCGTGGTGGTTAGTTTGTGGCTCAGCGACACAAACACCAATGTTACCTCCGTTCTTCTCCTGCCAGTACTGAGCATCCGTGTAGAAAACAAGGCCAGAGCCGCCTTTCTCCCACTTGAGCTCAATCTCCTCTTCAAAGAGCCGCTCCTCCACACGGTCCTGCTTGGTCACGTCCTCGTGCAGAGCCTCGTGTCGCTCCCACTCCTCACAGGTATCATCGTCCTGCAAAGGAGCCGGTGAAAGGTGGGCGACGCCGGCAGCACGCAGCCTCCTCCCCCGTTCCCCCGACCCTCGCGGCTCATCGCAACGCCTTCCCTCCGAAACAGCTTTGTCAACAGAGCTCGTCTCAGCCTGCTGTTTTCAGGCACTAACACGACCGGCACTGATGACCTCATTCCCCTGACTAATGCCATCTTCAGAGTCAGCAGACAGAAGTGGTGAAAAATACCACATCACACCCACTTCACGGCATGCTTTCAGCGGCGTACCCAATCTGCAAGGCAAAGATGCCCATTTAAGGAGCAGGTGTGCTGTACGTAAAGTCAGCAACAAATTAATTCCACTCAAGCTGATCCCTAAAGAGATTGCGTCGGTTCCAGCGAAGCAGCTCGCTGGCACAGACGCAGGTCAGACTGACAGCTTTACTGCTGCCTGCCCAGCTCTGGGCAGAGCCCTCCAAGGAAGACATTAACCAACTAAGGAACAGCCAAAAAACCGACTAGAGATCCAGGAAACGGAGCGTGTGAGAAAGGGCTAGAGGAGTCTGTTTAGTCTGGAGAAGAAAAGACCGAATAAAAAGTTTGTAAAGGAGGGAACAAAGCGTTCTCTGTGTCCGCTGTTGCTAGGAGAACCTAATGGGATAAAACTGCAGCAAAAATTTGCCATCTAAGTTAATTCTGGTACGGCAAAGAACGGGAATGGCTTGCCTCGGGGTCGTGGTGCCTCTGTAATGACAGAGGTTTGTGAGAACCGGCTAGACAGGCGTCTGTCAGGGGGAGGGAGCGAGATAGTCTCCGGAGAGCCTGTCCAGCTCAGTTTTCTAGGAGTCTTTGTCACGAAAGCCATTTTTCTCGGAACGACTAACTTCAATCACAGAGGCATTCAAAGTCAACCGTTCGTACAGCTCCACGTGTCGTTTCCAGCACACGAACGCGTTCCCGAATCTCCGGTCACCTCATTTACAAGCAACAGCAGAGCCGGGCCAATCCGCCACGCAGCAGGGCAGGGATCTGCTCCCGCAGCACCAGCCTCCGCCCGTGCTCGCTCCTCTGGACCAAACCCTTTGGGCTCAACCCCTACAACCGGCTTGATTTGGACAAGCCGTTTCGGAGGTGTTAATGCCCGCACCGCTCACGCGCCACGGGGCTCAGCGCGCCAAGACGCGAACAACCGTATTTTAACGCCATTTTTAGACAAGTGATTTATACAATACAATTAAAAGATTAAAAATGAGCTCTGGGGGAGTTACAGCGGCCCTCCCAGCTTTGCAGCTACAATAGCTAACCTTGGACGGTGCTAGAAAAATCCACTTACGTCATCCGAGCGCGACTCCTCTTCCTCCTTCTCCTGCCCCTCCTCATCTTCCTCAGCACTGGCCGGGTGAGTCACCTCAGACCTTGCCGCAGGCCCCTCTTCCTCTGTGATCTCATCCCCCGTAGCAGTGTAAACTCTTTCTTCTTCTATAACTGCCTCAGCGTCCTGGTATTCAAAAGGCACGTTCCCATACCTGCGGGACGAGCCCGTCTTTGGGAAATCCAGCTGCAATTTCTTGATGATCCGGGGAGGCAGCCTGCAGGCCCGGATCAGCTCCAGAAAAACTTTCAGGGGGGTGCCCACGTTCCCGTAAGGCATGAAGGAAGGGGGGTTGAACTCGGGCAGCCGCTTCAAGTCTGCTTCTGCGACAGATTCGCCTGCGGCCGTCTTGTCCTCGCTGCAGGGAAACATCTCCGTGCCTGGAGAAGAGAAGGAATGGTTTTGTGGGGGAACACGCGCTCCAGCAGAGAGGGGTAAATCAGGGGAGGGGCGAGCAGACCCCAAACTGACCCCTCTTGCCAGGATTTAAGGCATTAAGGAAACTCCCTGAGGAGTTTTAACCACCCGGTACCCTCAGGTTGCCTGCTGGGACCCGCAGAGGTGGGATCCGGTGCCCAACGGGTCCTCCGGACCCCTCCAGGCCCATGAGGGGAGGCCCGACCCGACCCGACCCGGCCCGGCCCCCCCCCGCCCCGGTGCCCGCTCGTACCTGTCCCGGGGCTGAGGCGGACCCTGCGGATGAGGCAGCGGCCGGGCAGCGAGGCGCCGCCGGGCCCGACCCAGCGCTTGCCCGAGTACATGCGGACGAAGCGACGGGCGCGGCCGGGCCGCACGGCCACCAGGCAGGAGCAAGTGCGCGGCGCCGCGGCCTCCTCACCGCCGCCCGCCGGCGGCGGCGGGCGCTCGGGGCGGTGACGGTAGTGGAAGCAGAGGAAGCCGCCGGCCTCCACGAACTGGCTGAAGTAGGCGCGGAGCTGGGCGGAGCGCAGCGCGGCCGGGATGCCGCTCACCAGGCAGTAGCGGGCGGCGGCGGCGGCGGCGGCGCCGCCATTACCGGCGCTACAGCTGGGCGCCGCCATCTTGCCCCGGCGGGACGGCGCGTCACGGCAGCTGAGCGCGCGGTGATGACGTCGGCGCCCGACGCGCAGAGTGGGCGCCGCCTGGTGGCGGGAGAGCGCGCTGCAGCCGGGAGGCGGCGCGGGGGGTCCCGGGGGCGGCCAGGTCCCGGGGGGGGGACACAGGCCCCGGGGGGGACACACAGGCCCCGGGGGTGGCAGGGGGCGGCCAGACCCCGGGGGGGTCACAGGCCCGGGGGGGGTGGTCACAGGCTCCGGGGGTGGCAGGGGGCTGAGGGTGTCCAGGCCCCAATGGAGGTGATAGACCCCGGGGAGGTCACAGGCCCCAGGGGTGGCAGGGGGTGTCCAGACCCCAGGGGGGGTCACAGGCCCTGGGGGGGGGACGCAGGCCCTGGGGGGTGGACACAGGCCCCAGGGGTGGCAGGGGGCTGAGGATGTCCAGGCCCCAATGGAGGTGACAGGCCCGGGGGGGTCACAGGCCCTGGGGGTGGCAGGGGGTGTCCAGGCCCCGAGGAGGGTCACGGGCCCCGGGGGTGGCAGGGGGCTGAGGGTGTCCAGGCCTCAATGGAGGTGACAGGCCCAGGGGGTGACAGGGGGTGTCCAGGCCCCGGGGGGGGTCACAGGCCCCGGGGGTGGCAGGGGATGGCCAGGCCCCGGGGGGGGTCACAGGCCCTGGGGACAGCCGGGCCCCGATAGGTATCATAGACCCTGGGGGTGTCAGGGTGCAGGGGGTGTCCAGGCCCCCCCCCCCCTGCACCGTGCAGCGCAGCCCCGTCTGAGGGGTCCTGGCCTCGCCCTCTTGATAAAGTCCCGGGGCTGCGTGTCCCACGGCGGGGGGGTGGCCCTGTGGCGTCAGACCCGCCTCATGGGCAGTGACACGGGCGGGTGCCACGCCGGACAGGGGAGCCCACGGAGATCCCCTGTCCCCAGGGGCTGGTGGGACCGGTGGGCAGGATGGAGGCGGCGGGGGCTCTGCCCCGTCTGCGGGCCCGGTTGGGGGTAACTCCGGCAGCGGGGCTGTTGGGCATCCCGTGTGCCGTGACTCACGCGCGCCTCAGCGGGCTGCGTGGCTCGGGGCTGCCCGTGGCTGGCGTGGGTCTGCGGAAATCATCCGGTGACTCACGCGCTCCTTCCCCCCCCCCCCCCCCCCCCCGGTGGAAAACGGCCGTCACGGGGCTGAAATCACCTCGGAAACCGTCCGTCACCGTTCGGCAGCAGCGGTGAGAGGTGGAGAGACAGACCGACAAAGCGGTTCTTCCTCCCACCGGGCTGCCGGCTAAAATTCGAGGTGTTTCCGCGGGTAGGAGGGCGAGGGGGCACGGGGACGACACCCCGTGTCGACAACCCGGCCGGTTGGCAGCTGCGCGCGCCTCCAGGTGAGTCAGAGCACCCAGCTCCGCCGTCGCCGCCGGGCCGGGAGCCCTCGGGGCGAGACCCGACGCCCGGAGAAAGGCGCAACGCGTGGACGGGTTGCGATTCCGCTGCCTCTGCAAATTTCTGTCTGCTGGGCGCGCCGAGGGGTTTTTTGTGCCGCGGGGCTGTTCATCAGACAGCTCCCGCTGGCGGTGACCGACGCGCGTCCACGTCGCGACGCTCCCTCGCCACGGCGAGGCAGACGGGTTTTTATGGACAGCCCCTTTTCATTCGGGCGTCCTTTCCACGCCGGGCCCGCAGCCGGTTTCTCTAACCGCGCCCCCCCCTCCCCCAAAAGTTTAACACCGTCTCTAAAAAGTCACCACCGCGTTCCAAAACCTAAAACATTTTATTAAAAAAAAAAAAAAATAATTTACTGCATCTTATATACAAACCGCAAGAACGTTCACTTACAAAATACTGACATTTAACTTGTCGCAGGAGCTGCAGGCAGGAGGAGCAAGCTTTCCAGGCGTGCTACGCGTGCACCCGGCTGTAACTCCAGGGAGGGACGTTTGGTTCTACCGCTAAACCAGCTCCGCTCGTCTCCGCTGCGTTCACAGCTCCCGGCGGGGGGGGGGGGGGTGGGGGTGGTCGCTCGCTGTCGCACGAACGAGGTAAGCCCACAGGACGACGTGCGGTAGGTTTAGGTGCTCCGAGGTAACCCGCGGCTCTGCGAGCAGTTCCGCTGTGTTTCACGGCATCGCGGAGAAAAGATGCGAGCTAAGAAAAGGTCGGAGGGGTGAAGCTGCACGCCCTGTAAGATTTAATGCTCTGGCTTTTTTTTTTTCCTCTTGGTGCCTGAGGAAGATCCTTCATCAATATTTCTAAGATTTCAAGCACAACAGACAGACCAAGACTTCACCCAGACCTAATTCCGTAATGTTTGTGCTCGGTAAGCGATCCCGCTGAAGACGTGTCTGCCCAAACGCTGCAGAATCAAGCCGTTAGCTGAGGACAAACTCCCGTCTCTGGGAGTTAACGGCAAAACGCGCATTGATTTCAACGGGACCAAGGATTCGTTGGGTAAAAACCGGGACCGGGCTCTAACCCGACCTGCTCCGTGGTCTGTTCGCAGGCGGCTGAGCAGTTCCGGCTACACGACAGGGGAAGAAACCCGTCACCCGCACACGCGCTACCTGAAACGGAGACCGGCACAGGCGGAGCGGGACCTGCTGTAAACATCTGCTGAACCGGAGCCGTTTCTCCGTGCGCCCCGCTGCGGCCTGGCCGAATCCTCCGGCCTCGGCCCTACCGAAATGCGCGGTTCCCCGCTGACTCCAGAGCGCCTGTCCGGTTAAATCCCCGCTCCCGGATTCGCTTTGCTGCCCGGCGAGGCGTGGGCAGCATCCACGGGGCCGGCGGGCCGAGCGCGGCCGCTCAGCACGCCGCGCGTGCCGCGGGAGCCAGCTGCCTGCCGGTTATCTCGTACAGCATTTCCGCGATGAGCTCGACGATGTCCGCGTTGCCGATGACGGGTCGGAAGAAGAGATCCGTGATGAGGGCAGGAGGGATCGATTTTAAGGTGGAGGCGATCAGCAAAATGCGGGCGTAGCGGCCCTGGTCCTCGGGGTGCAGGGGCTGCAGGACCTCCTGAAGCGCTCTCTGGGCTTCCCGCTGGAGGCTCTCGATGTACAGGGACGCCCTCAGCCCGGGGACGTCTGCCGAGGGAGAAGAGGAAAAGCCGGTGATGAGGGAGGCTGGAAAACAGCCCCAGGTTTCTCCCATTCCCGCCCTTCCCCATTTCTCGGAAGGGATCTCCGGGGCCGTGCTACCGAGATGTACGCAGCGCTACCGAGATGTACGCAGCGCTACCGAGATGTATGCAGCGCTACCGAGATGTACGCAGCGCTACCGAGATGTACGCAGCGCTACCGAGATGTACGCAGCGCTACCGAGATGTACGCAGCGCTACCGAGATGTACGCAGCGCTACCGAGATGTACGCAGCGCTACCGAGATGTATGCAGCGCTACCGAGATGTACGCAGCGCTACCGAGACGCGGCCATTTCAGGGCTGCCGTTTTGAGGGAGCGAATGAAGTTAACCGGGCAAACTCACGCTTTACAAATTCAATCCCGGGGCCCTTTATTGTCCGCAGGGCAGGCAGAGGTCTCTGGCTTTTACCACTCCGTGTGACGTCCCTCCTCCCCGCTTCCCGGGGCATTTTGTAACGATGGGTGTTGAGGATAAGGTAACCAGCCCTCCCCGCTCTCACGCCTGCCGGCGCTCTTGAACGTCTACAAGCCAAGAGGCGCCAACGGGTGCGGGACGTGCTCTCCTGCCGGCAGGCAGAGCCGCGAGGGCCGGGCACTCACCGGGATTGAAGAGAACGGCTCCCTTCAGGTAGGCGTATTCCTTGGGGCTCAGGTCCAGGCTCCAAAAGGTGTTCAGGCAGCACTGCAGGCGCTGCACGGCGGCCAGCGTGGGCTGCGTCCGCTCGGGCTCCCGATGTTTGCTTTGGCCGTCGAGGAGGATCTTCTTGAGCATGCTGGGGGCCGGGGTCTCCATCACCTCGAAGGTCACCATCTCCTGGACCAGCCCCAGGAGGAAGAGGGGAACCCAGCAGCTGTCCAGCAGCAGGAGCTGATCCTCTCGCGGCAGCAGGTGGAAGGAAGGGAGGTTTTTCATGAAGCTGATGGTTTTTACCAGCACGTTGGAGGCCGCCCGGCAGGTGACGTGGGGTGTGCGGAGGCAGACGGTCCGGCGCTGGTGGCAGAGGCAGCGCTGGTGGGCCGGGCTGCGGCCGCCCCGGCCGTGGGTGAGGTTCTGGCTGAGGAGGGTGTAGAGGATGGCGGTGCGTTTGTCTTCGCTGTGGCACTGGCACCCCTCACAGTCCACGTCCATGCCGCTGGTGGTCATAGCTGAGCCGGGCGGCCGGATCCTCGGCGAGACTCGGCTCCTGCTACAGCAGACGGGAGAGAGAGAGAGACGTAAAATCCCTCCCAAACCCTCCGTCGCAGGCTGGATTCTCCCCGTCCTCCCAGCTCTGCCAGCGCACGGCTGCTCAGACCGGCTCTTATAAGGCTGGGTCACCAGTGCAACACCCCTCCACAGCCTTGACCGCTCTGTGATTAAGCGGGCCTCGTTAAAAGGAAAAAAAAAACCAAACAAAAAACAACAAACCACCGAACCCGGCCGTCCCTGGGCTGATTGGCCGAGGTAAACGAGTTCTCCGCGCGGCGTCAACGGCCGTTTTCTCAATGAAGCGCGCCAGCGGCGCGGGGAGGGGGACGGCGGGTTGGGTGGCCTTATCGCGATTACCCAAACAGTATAAACAAAGTCATTAACCCAGCCCGTACCATGGCACCAAGGCCCCGCGCTGTCATCG
The DNA here is from genome assembly GCF_965638725.1 of Aptenodytes patagonicus. Lineage (NCBI taxonomy): Eukaryota > Metazoa > Chordata > Aves > Sphenisciformes > Spheniscidae > Aptenodytes > Aptenodytes patagonicus. Next base: position 4,617,891 of record NC_134969.1, read on the forward strand.
GGCAGCGCTGTGTGGCAGGCGTCGCTGCCGGGAGGTTCACACACACGCAGAGGGAGAGGGAGAGGGCACTCGTCCGGGCCCTGCGTTCCAACGGCCCCTGCGCTCCGGCCTTGGAACGAGCAGCCTGGGAGCCGTTTGATCGGCGGCTGTTTGCCTGACCTTGCCGACAGGAGCCTGGGGTTGTTACGGCCGAGGGAGAGGAAGCCGGCGAACCCACGGGGGCCGTAGCAGTCAATCCCGGGCAGGGCCCATCGGTTCGCCTCCCTCGGAGGAAACGCAGGGCAGGGGGGAAGGGCAAATTCTCAGATTTTTTTCCCCCTGGAATTACCGGGTATTTTAATCCCTTGAGCGGCAGAAACCGAGACAGGAATTGAGGGGCTTCCGATCACCCGTTTCCAGGGGGCTGGTGGCAGGGCGAGGGATTCCTGCGGCGGCGAGGGAGAACACGCACACCCCCGCGCCCCCCCCCTCCGCCCCCGGGGATGGCGGTACCTCGGCCGGAGGCCAGGCCGGATCCCGGCCTCGGCCCGCGAAGGGGGGGACGCGGAGGTGAAGGCCGGGGGGGGGCCCGACGGAGCCCGGGGAGGCGCCGCGGCAGCTCCCCGCAGCCTCTTCCCGTCACGGCGGCCGGGGGCGCCCGGGCCTGCGGCCCCCGGGAGGGCAGAGCAAGGCCCGGCCGAGACACCGGGCAGCGCCCGCAGCCCCCGGGCCGGCCTCTGCTCCCCCCCTCCCCCCCCCGCCGCCCCTCTGCACTTTGACCCCTGACCCCGCCGCCCCGGGGTCACAGGCCGCCGCCGAGCTTTCTGGAAGGGCCCCGGACAGGCCGTCGCTATAGCAACCGGACCCCGCGCCTCGCGTCCCGCCTCCCTCCTGGCGGATTGGCCGCGGCGGCGGCCAATCCGCCAAGAGAGAGGCGAGGAGGGGCGCTGGGATTGGCGGGCGGGGGAGGCGCGCGCGTGCTTCCGCTCAGCGCCGCTTCCGGTTCCGGGCACCGGCGTGAGGGGCTGAGGCGGCCGGTGCGGCGGCGGCGGGCGGCAGGATGGGGCTGAGCGCGGAGGAGGCGGCGGAGCAGGAGGACCGCTTCGACGGCATGCTCCTCGCCATGGCCCAGCAGCACCAGGGCGGCGTGCGCGAGGTAGCGCCGCCGGACCCGAACCCGGGCCCGGGCCCGGGCGCGGGATGGGGCGGCCGAAGCTTTTCCGTATTCCCGGGGGGGGGGGCCCGGGAGGAGCGAGGGCGGTGCACGTGCGGTGACACGTGTCTCCCCCGCCGCGATCGAGGCTCCGCTTCTCTCCCGGGAGCGGCCGTAACGGCCCGGGCCCGCGCCAGCCCCGGGGAGCGCGGAGGACGGGCTAATTAATCGGTGCGATGCTAACGAGGGGCTGTGCCCTCCGCCGCGGCCTCGCGCCCCGGTTCGCCGCCGCCTGCGGGGCCCGCTGCTCTCGGTCAGGCCGGAGGTTTCGGCCTGCGCGGGCAGCGGCCGCGCCGGGTCACGGCAAAGCGAAACGCCGCCGGGGAGGATGGAGTCCCTCCGTCCCGCTGTCCCCGGCACGGCCGCCCGGTAGCGGCCCCCCCGTCCCCGAGGGATTTAGGCCGCCATCACGAAACGCGGTTGAACGTGAACGTGGTCCGTCCCGCCCCCCCCCCCCCCCCACGGCCGAGGCACCTCACGCTGACTCTTGCTGGGGGCTGCGGGGGTCCGGGTGCCGACCCGCCCGGAGGGCCGGAGCGTGGGGGGGGGACATCCCGCTCCCGAAACGGCGCTGATAACAGCTCCTCGTGCCCTAGCGAAACCTCCGATCGAAAGGCCGACAGGACGGAATTCCTGGGAAATAAAGCTAAGCCGAGTCCGCCAAGAGCACGGATTTCCAGGGGGGCGGCCGGGGATGCCGGCTCGTGACAGATTTTAGGCTTTGGTAAAAATAAACGGGCCGTGGAGGTGGGGAGGGTGAGTTTGCACACTGTGAGGGTTTAGGCGCGCTAAGAGGTACAATACGGTGTATGCGTATGTCTATATACACCTCTGTGTGTGTGTGTGTATCCACGTATACGTACGTACCCAAATTCCCGCCTCGGATGGGTCTGAGGAACAGCTTGGGGGATCGGAGGAGGTGTACCTCCGAGGTGACCTGAGAGTAAACTGCTTGCCCTTCCTTCACGTAAACCACACCGATCTCCCTTCTGAAAACTGGGAATCCGGGAACTGGATCTCCACAAAAACCACTGGATATTTTTCTCTGGGAAACGGTCGCGGGGCTGATCTGAGTACGATCCCGGCACAGACACAGATCGGGAGTACAAAGAATAAAGGCCGCTCGAGAGACGCGAGGTGGTTTGGAGTGATCCGGTCTCATTGCTCTTTTTTTTTTTTTTCTTCTCTCCACCCCCCTCCCTGTTTCCTCTACCAGCTCGTGAACACGTTCTTTAGTTTCCTGAGGCGTAAAACAGATTTCTTCACCGGTGGAGAAGACGGAGTAGCAGAGAAGGTAAAAAAAAAAACCAAAACACCAAACCCAAATCCTCGAGCTTTTATGTCTTCTAACTTCCGTGCCACCCATGTCTGCGCCACGCTAAGGCTTCCCCGCCTGAACAACTCAAAGCGTTGCGGTGCGCTCGGGGACTAGCGGCCCGTGATGCTGATGAAATACATCACTGAAACAAGGCAATAACGAGCTGCCCCTGTCTGAGGCGAGGCACGCAGGATTGCTTGTTCGAGTGGTACCGACGATGCGGGGTTGTTGGTTTTTTGGGTTTGTGTTTTTTTTTTTTCGCTCTGGCCAAAGGCCTGTTTGGAAAGCAAATCTGCCAGACGCGCTGCCTTAACAGTGACAGACACCGCGGTGTTGATAACCCCGGGTTACCTTGTTTGTTCATCTCAGAAAAAGCGCAAAGTCCGCATCTCCGCGCATGCGGCTGCACCTTTGTCTCGGGGCTGCGGTACCTGTACGGAGCGAGAGTGCTGGGGAGCAAGCTTGGGGGTCCGGGCGGCCTCGCTGGCGGCCTGAGCATCTCCTATCCAGCAGGTATTCCTCGCCCAGCTCGAGAGCTGCAAAACTTAAATTGTTTCACCGCAGGGAAATAAGAACCAGAGCGTTCAACCGTGAACTGGAGGTTTCTTGTTTGTGCTTAGCGGTATAGCAGCTGTTCCCCTTCCTGGGCTACTGGAACTCCACCAGCCAAGCGGGCGCTGCTGCCATGTTGAATGTGTTGGGGCAGGCGTTAATCGCTAACGCAGCGTGTAACGTGCGCTGTCTAGTCTCTAAAGCGGCAAAGCTAAGGCAGGTGAGGGGATGGCAAAGAGGATGGTTTCAAAGTAAGAAAGGTGAAGCCTGCTGCTGTTTTTCTTAGACTGGAGAGCAAATCCCCCCCAAATTCCTGGGGACTGCGTACTCCCGGGGAGCGAAAGCCTGAGTGGCGTTTCAGAGGTGAGCACTGGTTGGTGCTTTTGGAGGTCCTGGCTACTGTTGTTGGCAACTCCATAGCAAATCCGTGGCTGTGCCTGGGCAAGAAAAGTGCTCGTGTCCTTGGGTGGTATCTGTTAAAATGCTTACGGCTCAATGCAGAGTCCCTGACACCACGGTAACCACAACAAAAATTGAAGGAGCTGCTTCCCCAGCCCTGCTCGCCCTTTGGCATCAGAGAGAAAGAGGAGAGGGTGGGAAAGCCGTCGTCTTTTATGGGGTGCCGTTTGAGAAGCCCTTGTGGTGTAGAGTGAGGGGGGGTGTGGCGGCAGGTTGAGAGGAGTGCGGTGTGCGCGCGCTGACGAGGTCGGGCAGTGCAAATATAGTTTGCTCACTGTGGATCATCGTGCGGTTAGGAACGGAGGCTGGGAGATGCACGTCTTGAATTCTGTATCCTAGGAGACAACCGGACTCGCGTTGTGTAAATAAATCTTGCTTTCCCCTTTAAAGCAAAGCAGAAATACCTGGTGGTTGGTTACAAAGCTACAAGGCGAGGGCATTTTGAGTTGCTCTGGAAAGATGCTGAATCCCCCTGGAAGTTTCTGGGATATAGATAAACCGGTACCTGACCTCCCCCCCCGTCTGAGACGTCTCTCCACTCGGATTCCTTTTCTCAGATGCTGTTTGTTGTCCGGAGCAGACTTCGGTTCTCATACGTGCTGCTCTGCACAGCGCCGCTGGCGTTATCGACCACGGGGCAATTGCTCTGGCTTCCTGCCTGTGTACGCAGCTTTCCCTCTGAGCAGCACAGCCGTTTGCATCAGAGACCTTGAGATTTTGCTTTTCATAGTCACAATGAATTGGGAGTGAGGTTTGAAGCAAAGATTTATGTAGGAACTTGCCCCTGAGTGTAAAACACCGAGCTTTTTCAAACGTTTCTCCTCTCATGACACTGAATACTCCGTCTGGCGCCCGGGGAAAAGCCCAGTCGCGGGAAAGGTCAGAAGTAGGTACAAAAACTCGGGTCCAGGGTCTCCGTTCTCCCAGCTGTCCTCGATGTATGGAGGGTTGGGCATCTGCTCATCCTCCTGGATTTGCACAAAGGTCAAAACAAATGGAGAATCTTTAGTTTTCTGTTATCTCCGTGGAAATACACTCCTTGTACAAGGAAGAACTAGGAAGGGCTACATCTAAATATTTTGAGTTTTCTCCTGCTCTAGATTTTCGGTCAAAAGCCTAGAGTGAAAATGAAGGGAAAAGTCACAACATCGGTATGACTAACAAATGTTCTCGTGCTCCTCAGTAGCGAGTTGGCTTCATTCGGGTTCGAAAAAGCGGTGATTTTTTAAAACCCTTTGATAATGTCTTCCTGTCTTTCAGCTGATCACAGATACCTTCAGCCATCACAACAAACTAGCTCAGAAGGAGCGGAAAGAGAAAAAGGCTCGTCAAGAGGCAGAGCGGCGTGAAAAGGCAGAGAGAGCTGCGAAACTTGCTAAAGAAAAGCAAGAAGCAAACGAGCCAAGGATTAAGGAACTTACGGACGAGGAAGCAGAAAGGCTGCAGCTGGAAATCGACCAGGTGAGAGCAGCGCCTGGTGCCCGCAGGCACCATCTAGGTCGTCTCCTCCGTTGGCCTGCACGTAGCTCGGGTAGCAGCGAGCGGTTAAAACGGCTCAAGGCTTGTTCCTTTGCAGTGTCTGGAGCACCGGACCGGCGTGCTTCAGAATGAAATTAGCCTAGGCCAAACCATCGCGTTTTCGCGTGGATTCTCCCAGAACTCACTTGGCCTTTCTGCCTTCAGCAAGTTCTCCGATTGTGGCGGCGACGTCGAGGTGTGAGGACCACGGGAGTCTTCCCCTTGGCAGTACCGCTTTTCCTGTAACACCGTTCTAAGGGCTGAAAATTCCCCGTCGCTCCTGGGTGCAGTTCCGAGTCCTGCTCTCTAGTTTCAGCTGAGGAGGCTGAGGCCGCCTAGTGTCAGATCAGCAAGTAACACAAAAGTGCCAGCGCTTGTCTGAGCATGTTCGTTCTCTTTTTCAACAGAAAAAAGAGGCGCAAGGGCAGATTAACAGTGTCCCAGTGAAACCCTCGGAGGATGAAGGTGAATCTTCGGATTCTAACAAACAGGTAAAGCTCATCTAGGGACTTTATTTTAGTCTGAGAGAAATAGGCAACCATGAGAACTCCTGTAAATGTGAGGGAATACGCTGAGAATACACATTTAATTCCCAAAGATTTCAATGTGTGTGTGGGGGGGTTGTGTTTTGTTCTGTTTTCCTTTCCTTTTTTGTAATTATGTTTTAACAGAAACACCTATACATTTCGGGCGAAATTTATGTGAATGTCAAGTACGTGCACCTGACCTGAAATTGTTACAAAAACCAAGAACTGTTGTTACCAAGTGAAAGATAAATGGAAACCTGAAAAGCTTCTTTCTTTACACTTTTAAATTGGTTGCTTAGGAAACAGATGACGAAGAGGAAGATGAGAAGGACAAAGGAAAACTTAAACCCAACTCTGGGAATGGAGCTGACCTTCCAAATTATAGATGGACACAGACTCTTTCAGAACTGGATGTAAGTAGTCCCTTATTACCAGGATCTGAGGAATGTGGGATAGGGAATGAGAGCACAGGTGCTGGTAAGAATGGTGGAGCCGATGCCCTGTACCTCAGCTGCCTGTGGAAGGTTGTTAGTTGTTCTTAACGGCAGCATTTCAATAGCTGGGAGGGAGCTTGGTAACTAAACAAAATGCCCAGAAGCTGTAGTTAACTTGGCCAAACCTCGGTCTTGTTTAAACAAGACATTAAAATCTGCTTCCTTTTTTATGGTCCCTTTGAGGTATTGGCCATCCTGTTGCCAAACTTATTCTTGTATCCTTTCACCTCCCGCCCGCTCAGTACCCCAAGGGATATGTTGCGTGCTCTGTCTTATTCTGGTGAAACCAAGGCAAAAAGTCTTAGAATAGCAGCGCAAGAGGGTAAGGAGAGGCTTCACTGCTCAGCTCCTCAAATCTGACCTTTGTCTGGTCCAGCTGGCCATCCCTTTCAAGGTGAACTTCAGGTTGAAGGGGAAGGACGTGGTGGTGGATATCCAGAGACGGCGCCTCAAAGTTGGCCTGAAGGGCCATTCGCCTGTCATTGATGGAGAGCTTTTCAATGAAGTGAAGGTGGAGGAGAGCTCCTGGCTGATCGAAGACGGTAAAACAGTCACCGTGCACCTGGAGAAGGTAAAGCAGAATGAATCGGGGAGGATTCAGACTTGTCTGCCTCTTCCCTGGTGAGATATAGCTTCCATGGAACAGATCCTCCTGGAAGCTATGCTAAGGCACAGGGAGGTGATTCCAGACAGCCAGCATGGCTTCACCGAGGGCAAGTCCTGCCTGACCAACCTGGTGGCCTTCTATGATGGAGTGACTACATCAGTGGACACGGGAAGGGCTACAGATGTCGTCTGTCTGGACCTCTGTAAGGCCTTTGACACGGTCCCCCACAACATCCTTCTCTCTAACCTGGAGAGGTATGGATTTGATGGGTGGACTGGCCGGTGGGTGAGGAATTGGTTAGATGGTCGCATCCAGAGGGTGGTGGTCAACGGCTCAATGTCCAGATGGAGATTGGTGACGAGTGGCGTCCCGCAGGGGTCCGTGTTGGGACCGGTGCTGTTGAATATCTTCATCAATGACATAGACAGTGAGATCGAGCGCACCCTCGGCAGATTTGCAGATGACACCAAGCTGAGTGGTGCGGTCGACACACCAGAGGGGCGGGATGCCATCCGGAGGGACCTGGACAAGCTGGAGAAGTGGGCCTGTGTGAACCTCATGGGGTTCAACAAGGCCAAGTGCAAGGTCCTGCCCCTGGGTCAGGGCAACCCCTGGTATCAATCCAGGCTGGGGGGACTGAGAGCAGCCCTGCCCAGAAGGACTTGGGGGTACTGGGGGATGAAAAGCTGGACATGAGCCAGCAATGTGCGCTCGCAGCCCAGAAGGCCAATCGTGTCCTGGGCTGCATCCAAAGCAGCGTGGCCAGCAGGTCGAGGGAGGGGATTCTGCCCCTCTGCTCTGCTCTGGTGAGACCCCACCTGCAGCACTGCCTCCAGCTCTGGAGCCCTCAGCATAAGAAAGACACGGACCTGTTGGAGCGGGTCCAGAGGAGGGTCACGAAAATGCTCAGGGGGATGGAACAGCTCTGCTATGGAGAAAGGCTGAGAGCGTTGGGGTTGTTCAGCCTAGAGGAGAGAAGGCTCCAGGGAGACCTTATTGCAGCCTGTCAGTACTTACAGGGGGCTTACAAAAAAGATGGCGGCAAACTTTTGAGCAGGGCCTGTTGCGACAGGACAAGGGGGAACGGCTTTAAACTAAAGGGGGGGTAGGTTTAGACCTAGAAGGAAGAAATTGTTTACGCTGAGGGTGGTGAAGCACTGGCCCAGGTTGCCCAGAGAGGTGGTGGATGCCCCATCCCTGGAAACATTCCAGGTCAGGCTGGACGGGGCTCTGAGCGACCTGATCTAGTTGAAGATGTCCCTGCCCACGGCAGGGGGGTTGGACTAGATGGCCTTTAGAGGTCCCTTCCAACCCCAACCATTCTGTGATTCTGTGCTGAAATAAGAGTCTGACACAAACCTATGACAGCCCTGGGCTTTGTCAGCTGAAACAGAAGAACCGTGCTTATCCTTGGTACAGTGTCAGCGATGCCATGGCAAGCGGGGTATTGGAAGTTCCCCCGATCTTCAGCCTAACTTCACGCTAATCCGGGATATCCAACTGATTGCTCAGCAGTTCAGGAAAGGCTGGAAGGAAATCAGTCATTTTAAAGTTGCTCCTTAACAGAATAACGCCATGTTTTGACATCTGTTAGTGACACGAAAATCCAGGGACAGACCTTACTGCTTATTGTGTCCCTTCTGGGCCTCTCCAGGTGTAATCCCATTTATGTCATGCCAAACGTGACATCTGACATGCTCTCAGATTTCCCAGCTGTGGAAATTCAGGCTACCTGAAGTGGTTCAGAATGCAAGTAGTACCCTTTATCCACGTTCAGATTTTACTGACGTTTAGAAAACTGTCAAATGAAGTTTGATTCCAGCAGCTTTTTTCCTGTGACTGAGACGTAAAATTCCTAGAGCAAGTCCAAGAAAAACAACATTTTTTTGTTTCTTCATCCTTCAGATCAACAAGATGGAATGGTGGAACAAACTAGTCTCCACAGACCCGGAAATCAACACCAAGAAAATTAATCCAGAGAACTCAAAGGTGAGAACTCCCCCCGTTTTACTGAGTGGAGCCTTCCCATAAATGTGCTCGCACTCGGCTCACGTTCAACTTCTGTGTCTTTTTGTTTACCAGCCTAAAACCAATACGGGAGTGCTGCTGCATACGGTGCTATCGCGTAACATAAGTGCCCCCAAAACTTCAAATGAATGAAGCTGAGTCTATAAATTAGTGTCTGTCTAAGTATTTCTGCAGCCCGTGCGCGCAGCGTAGCGTAACCTCAGTGCATTCGTGTTCTCTGTAAGCAGGGTGTACGTGTGGGTTGGGACGAGTTATTCCAACCCTGACAGAAGTCCTTGCTTTTAGTTGTCAGACCTGGACAGCGAAACTCGCAGTATGGTGGAGAAAATGATGTACGATCAACGACAGAAATCCATGGGCCTCCCCACGTCTGATGAACAGAAGAAGCAAGACATTTTGAAAAAGTGCGTAGACCTCATGAATTTGTGGGTATTTGCTTTCCCAAGCCCCTCTCCTCTTCCTCCGCGACACAGATACGGGAGCAGAAGACAGGTTGGCCTTCAGTCCTACCTGTGTTCACATCTGCAGTTACGTAGTCATGGGATTGTTGGCCAACCACCAGCGCCTATAAAAGCCCGTGGGGGTAGAAAGCATAACGGGAAATTCTGGGAATAGCCTAGCTCCGGAATTGTCTTAGTCTGCTGATTTCGAGTCCAGAAAGCATGTTTGAGACTGGAGGTACCATCTCCACTGAACTTTAACATGGTCTTGATGGTTTTCTAATCTCCTTCTGCTCGGTGGCCCAGATAATCGCCCCTCCCTGCACACCTGCCACCAGCCAGCTGTCTCCAAGCCAATAGCACTTTTATGTCTTTATTGCCCTGTTTGACATAAATGCACCTTGGCAGGGAAATTACTCACGGAGCTCCCAAGGCCGTTTGGGACAGCCGTGGAGGCAACTCTGGGTCATGCAGGTTCTTCAGCAAGTGCAAACCCGCATCTTATCTCGGGATTGGAAGGAGGATTTAGCGTAGAAGGCCTGGCTCCTTTTCTTCCTTAGACTTATCTGCAGCGGCAGAAGCTTCGCGCTGATCAGTGCGCCGCTTAGGGTGCAGCTGTTTCAGAGCAGAGACCAGACTTACCTTCGTGCCTGTCTGTTGAGTTAGTAGGATGGGAGGCAGCCCTCTCCTGGGAAGTCCGCGTACGGGACACCTCGTTGGCAAGGTCACTCGTTCAGTGCTCTGGAAGTTTGGCTTGCGCGCAGATTGGCTGGTAAAGGATGGATAGGAAGTTTAGACTTTGTTCAGGCCAAAGTAGACTCGGTGACACCCAGGTGAGTCCTAGTCTCTGCCAGCGAAGCCCTCCTGGCTGCTGAACAAGGACGCTGTTCTCGCAGCACAGATTGCCGGGGAAATGGGAAGTGGAAACGCTGTGGTGGCGTTTCAGGGGAAACCGTGAGATGAGAGCACGGAGGAAGACGGGAGGCCTGCCCTTACTTGCACTTTGTGCGTGAATCCTCCATGTGGTTGTGTGTTGTATCCCTTGGTGAACCGCAGGGCAGAGGAGGAAGCCAAGGAGCTTCTGCGTGCGCTAATCACTCCTCATCACTCATAAGCACGGCGTATTGTTCTCAGAACTTTCTGATGTAGCAACCTGAGTCCAAATAGTCCTATCTGCTGGGATTGCAGTACATCTGAAATCAGGTTGCACCTAGTCTGAAACCGGATTTCTCTGGTCACATCCTTCATGGGTTTTCACTGTGGCAGCACTGGAGATACTCCCCATGTCCCCAGTAACGTTTAAGGTAACACGTTTGAGCTTAAATCGTAATCTACCCTCACCATCTCCCCTCTGCCCCACAATCAGTGTCATAGCTGCTACGTGTCTGTCCGAGAGGTAACAGTTAAAGGGTGTGTGTCTGATAATTAATAACTCCCATGTGTCTGGACTTGCTGACCTTGATGGCTGGTAGGATTGCTGATACCACTGACCCGAGGAAAAAGTCTTTGTAGTACGGGGAGCGTGTCCCAAGGAGCTCAGCAAAACAGTCTCTGCTGTGGAGGGCGTGGGGAGGAAGCAAACTTGATAGTGCAGGAAGTAGGGATGCCTTACCCCCCCCACCAAAGAGAGCTGTTCTGTGGCTCCTGCTGGCTCATACCCAAGCTCTTGTCTTTGTTTTCCTTGCAGGTTCATGGAACAGCATCCAGAAATGGACTTTTCAAAGGCTAAATTCAACTGAGCCCTCCCCTTCTCCCCCCCTCTTTCAGTCAGCCCGTCGAATGGGGCAGGATATGTATTGCCGGAGATCCCTTACCTTGGGCAAGTAAACACTGCCAGCATCCCCACCCGAGCTTGCTGCGGAGGCAGCTTCATGAAGTCGTCCTCAGTTGTCCCGTGTCGAGCAGAATGCAAGGCCACGGAAGCGGCCTGCAGCAGCTCCCGTCGGAGCCATCTGCGACACTTCCCAAACGGCAGTTAGGAGAGAAGGAGGGGTTAGAGCAGAAAGGGTGTTAGGGCTACCAGAGCCAGACTTGAGAGGTTTTGAGACATATCCTTAATGTATCGCTTAGCTTCATCCCCTGGCTCTTCAGAGCCGCTAATCCACTCTTTGCCGTTTCGGTTTGGCAGCAGGTACTCCCGAGTTTTCACTTCCTTCCCCTCGGCTTTCCTGCTCTCCTGTGAAAACAAGGGCCAGTTTATTTTGTAAAAGAATTCTCCTTCTGCCTCCTCGGGAAGGGAAAACACCAGTCTAAAAAAACCAGCCATTGCCGTAGAGACAGGATCTGCTCCTCCTTGCTGCCGCTTCTATTTTTGCTGGAAGTGGAACAGCCTGAGCCCCGCAGGGCTCAAGGGAGAGCTCCCATCCCAGCTGGAGAGGCTGACCTGCTGTCCTACGGCGAGGGAAGGCTGGGGAGTCAGTCTGTGGTTGGGGGCAAGGGAGAGGATGGGGGGGTGGGGTGGGGTGGTCTTTGGGGGTGCTGGTCTTGCTGGGAGTGTGTCTCCTGCCTCTTTTCCAAGAGCCTCTCTCCCTGCTGACTACTGCCAGGCATCGCTGCGTTCTCTTCTGAGCTCCCGCTGACAAGTGGCATTACTCTGCATGTTCCTATCTTTGTTAAAACTGCAGTGCAACATAAAGGAAAAAAAAAAAAGTGGCGTATTTCCAGGTAGAGCGTGTGATTTCTCCCGCAGAAGGGATCCGGGCTGCCTGCTCCGGCTGGGAAGTGAGCGGGGAGGGGGCAGCCCCTGTGAACAAGGGTGCTGGGGGGGGCCTGGGGGTCATGCGCTCTGCAGCTGCCTGTAAATACCTCTCGGGCTCCCTGCTCCGGACTAAGTTCGCTCCCCAGCTAAGGAGAGGCAGCTGGGAGCCGCGCGTCTCCCTCAGGAGTGCTGACGAACTCCGTGCCCAGCTTAAACACTCAGGGATGACCAAGGCTCGTTGCTCCGGGCTCCGCTCTCCACGTAGCAGTGCGTGACTGCACTGAGGAAGCCACCCTTGCCCCAGGTCTGCTTTATGACGAGCTAGCGAGGAAAGCGTCACGAAAGCCCGGGGCTCCTGTCAGTCTTTTACAGGCTACCCCAGATCCCCTGCTGCTGTGGTTCTGGCCTCTGCCTCCCCAAAAAAATGTTGCCGCCTCCTACCAGAGGGAGTGGGCACAAATGGCTGAAAAACCTGCTTGGGCAAAGTCCAGCCTGGCATTGCACCTGGCGTGTTTGGTTTTATTTTGGGGTGGTGGGGTTTTTTGAGTAGCAGGACATCGTTTGCATTTAGTCTTCCAGTTTTATAGGCTCTCGGGGGGGGTGTGTGTGTCAAAAACCAGCACCCACCCAGTTGAGCAGTGTCCTTGCGGCCGAGCAAGGACCCAGGTTGGGGCAGCTGCCTCTGGGCTGCTGGATCCTCCCGCCTGTTATCCTTACAGTTCACCCCGCACGCGTTTGCCTGTCTGTGCTTTGGCACCTATAACCCAACGGGGCCTCCCGTTGCTGTAAAAAACAAACAAACAACAACAAAAAAAAAGCCAGACTGTGCTGGTTTCACAGGCCCTCACAGGAGTGAGCGTACCTGCCGGCATCTGTGCTCAACCGTGGTGCGTGGGGCAGGCGAGCTGGGGGGGGGCCTGAGCTGTTCTGGGGGTGCGATGAGCTTCACCCCCGTTCTCAGCCGTGTGTGTCAAAGCGCTGCTGCTGCTCCCTGGAGTTGCCGGAGATCCGGGGAGACGGCTGGGCCCTGCACCTGCAGCGGGATCCGCAGCCGGCCGCCAGCCCCTCCTAAAGAGCAAGCACAGGCAGGCACCGGGGCAGCAAACAGGGACTGTGCGTGGTTCGCGGCACCACCCTAAACCCAGCCTGTAGCTTCGTTATTTCCCCGTTACCACCTCAGCTCTGTAACCGACGCCAGAAACCCCAAGTCCAACCTGATCCGATCGCTGGCAGCTGCCTGGATCTGGCAGCACCCCTAGGATCAGCGGGCGGCCGTTACACGGCGTTGTGCTGCCTGTTTTAAGCGCAGAGCTCCCTCAAGTGTTACCAAAACCAAAAATCTCGGCGGCTGTTCCTGTCCTCGGCCACTGCAGGATTGTGGCTTGTGCGAACCAGGGCAGCGGTTGGGGAAATAGTGACTCTGAAACCCCTGGGTTTTCCAGTTCAGGCTGGCACTGGTCTTGGATCTGGTTGGTGTCGCTTGCAGGAGGCAGGTTGGGTAGCGGCTGAGAGAAGACAGAGTTAGGACAGAGGCAAGGCAGCAGCAGGAACCCCAGAGGAAGCCGGGGAGGATTTTTTTGGGGGGCGAAGGAGTGTCATTTTGCCTTTCAGGCAGGTGAAGGCAAAAGGCAAACAGTCCTGGGAGAACAGGGCTGTAACTACAGCTCTGAACCCTACGGCAGGTGAATGCCCCGGGCTGTGTTTGTGAACGGCGGTTGACCCCAGCACTACCCCTGGACTTCAACCCTTCCAGCCAGCGGAACAGAAGGTGTTTCCCCTGACGGCCTTGTCCTCTGCAAACACCCAGCTGCCACGGACTTTCTCCGGGCCAAGCTGAATCAGAAGCACCCTTTTGCTTCCAAAAGGTAGCTTCCCCTGGAATAAATCATGCCAGGGCAGGACAGCTCCGGTCCGACCAGCTGCAGAAGTGATGCAAAGAAGAAGAATGCAAATCCCCACCTCGGTCTGAGTTACCGGAGACCGTGGCCTCGTCCTTGTGACCACGGCAGGGAAACACCGGACACCATGAGGGACCTTGGGAACCAAACCCTACAGATACATCCTTGTTTTGACTCCCAGCGGACCAGGGAGGGCCGTGCTGGAAGGTGGCAGGCGATGAAGATCCCTTCGCCTTTCCACGCCCATGTCAAGTCACCTGGAGAAGCCGTTTCGGTGCTGCCACCCGCCGGAGCTGCGGCTGCCAGCACAGCCCAGAGCTCCTCCACCCGCCCAGCCGTGGCTCCCTCGCTGCTGGGCCCCTTCTCACGTCCTTTAAAAGCAAAACCTTGAGGGCATACAGGCTCTGCAGCGGGCTTTCCATATGGTAAAAGTTTCCCCGTCTTTTTTTTTTTTTCCTCTCTCTCCCCTAACAGCAGCCCTTGGCTTAGCTTTTATTAATGAATATTGCAGCTCAGACCATTTGGGAAACGGCCCAGACTGCAGGACTGCTTCGGAAAGAGCAACGGAACAGCAAAACCCCAAAGAGGGAAACGGAGGCACGGGGTAATTAACGTTACCGCTTACTTCGAGGAGAAGCCACAGCTCCTCTGCTACTGCCTTAGCAGTAACAGCGACCAGGCTGTAAAGAATTAGGGTCAATCCATCCGCTTTCTAACTTCTAAGCCACACTGAAATAAACCATTCAGCAGCTCGGGGTGCGGATGGGGAAGATGAATTTCTTTAACACTCGAAGCCTCACGCACCCGCTCCCAGCAGAGTTACTGATCTTCCTTAACCCGAACCCAAGGAACCGCTGGCAGTGGGGTGGCTTGGGCTGTGGCAGAACGTTGGATCCCACTGAAGCCGCTGTACAGAAGAGCAGTGCTTCCGCAGCACGGCGAGGGCCCACGCACGGTGCGAGCCTCTGGAGAGCCTCCCGGCAAAACCAAGCCCAATAAAATCAAACAGCGTCTACGGGGAAAAGAAAGGTGCCGAGTCAGGCTCCCAAAAGGAAGTACCTGCGCGAAAAGAGCGTGCTTACATGCATGCGGCCGGGTAAAGGGCTCTCGTGTTTGTAAGATCTCCACTTGGGCAGCCCAACTCTCTCTGCCAGATCACTCAGCAGAACACTCAACACGAATGCTCAGAGCAAAAACCACTACAGCAACAGCCAAGACAGCTTGATCCACAGCAAACACGGCCTTCAGCAGACAAAAAAACGCCTGTGGATTCATTCCACGTGCGGCTGTGAGCAAGGAAACCCATGATCCATGCAGCGAACTCGAAAGCAGAAGAGTGGCTGAGCAGGGGACTGGCAGCAGAGACAGATCGACTACGGCATAGTAGTCGATACTTAAAACATAGTTTTAAATGCAAAGTTTTCAAATCTTTCCAGAAATTGCAGTGACCTTGCAGCAGCAGTTTTGAAGCAGCCAGCTAGTTAGGAAGCAGCGCTTTGGGGCAGGGGATGAGCTCCCGTGCTGTGCACCCAGCAGAGCCGCAGCGAGCAGCGATCGGACCCAAAGCCTCCAGAAACAGCCTTTCCCCGGGGATTCAACGTGCCCAAGAGAAGCCAGAAGCGATACTGCGTGTTACAGCTACTCGGTCACTCCAGCTGCCTGAATGAGTGCTGAGGGAAGACTAACCTCTTCCAGGAAAAGCACTGGAGAAATTTAGAGAGGAAGGGTAGGCAGAGGGCAAAAAAAAGTGTGGCCCAGACTTGCAGGGGGAACTGGCAGGGCAGCTTAGGAGGAGGTGGGGACAGCAGAGACGGCAGTGACACAGCCACGTCCCTGCACAGGGTGCTGGAGGTTGGCCAGCAAGCTGCTGCCGGCAGCCTTTGCTCCACGTCCCTGGGGCCCCAACCAGCTGGCTCGAGGGCTCCAGACGCAAAAACATCTCCTCTGGAGACCCTTCCCAGCTGAGAGAAGGCAGCATTTACCTGTTCACGGCTTTAAAATCCTTCCAGGAAACACCTCTCTCGCACAACCGCGGTGGACTCTGCCTGCTGCCGAAGGGTGGCCGGCCAGGTTGAACGTGGTCTTCGTTTAACAAAATTGGGACAGAACAGGCAGGGGACCACGCACAGAAGGACTCAAGCTTGGGCTCAGTCTTCTTGCTGTCTGCACGGACTAGACAAGAATCACGAGTCCTTAACAGACTCAAACTTAAGGAAAAAAAAAAAAAAGAGGGGTTAGGGCTGGTCCTTCGCACCATCCACCCTCTTACCTCGCAGGGGCGCCGGGAGGGTTGGTCTTGTGCACCAGGGGGAAGCCCCCCCCCCGCGACCACCTCCCTGCCGCCCAGGCAGGGCGAGGGAAGGTCAGCGGCAGGGAATGGAGCTCTGCAGGTTATCGGCCGAGTTTTTGTAGTGAAATTAGAAAGTGCAAAACTGGTCCTTCAAGTCACAGGGTCGGAGACTGAGCTAGCCTCCCTCCCCAGGCGGATCCTGCCCCGCCATCAGGGACAGCAGCCGCTCCGGAGCAATTCCTGCATTTTTTTTTTTCTTTTTAGCAACAGCTGTCTACGCCACAGGGAACGAGCTGGAAGTTCTCCCCCCAGGCTCAGTTTTTCCCAGAGCTCAGTTCCAGCATCACCCCTCGGGGAAGGTCCAGGTTTCCCTGCACGCAAACAGGCACTTCCCCAGAGGCTCCTTTATTTGCACCCGGTTTCCCCGTGTCCCATGCACCAGCCCGGCATTCAGCCCTCTGAACAATCCCCCCGGGCACGGGCAAGCGCTGCCAAACGGACAAAAATATCTTTGTCCACGTGCTGCTGGGAAAGCAGCAGGGAATCGGCAACCCCCTGCGCAAACACCCCCCTCCCCGCCTGGCCCAGGCTCCCTCCGCTGAGGGCTGCTCTCCCCGAACTGATGCAAGCCGGAACGTAAAAGACACAGCACAGGTGAAGAGCACATCTTTTGCTTTATAAAAAAAAAAGACCGAATCAGATGTCCAAGGCCAAGGAGTGCAAAAGAATCCCGTAAGACACCACAGGTGCACCAGCTTCAGGGACCATCGCGTTGACAGTCTTCCTCTTAGTGAGTTTTTGGGTTGTTTTGGGGTGGTTTTTTGGGTTTTTTTTTTTTTGCAAGCTTAATCCATACACGTTCACTCTCCGTACAAAGACTAAACATTAAAAACTGCATCTGTAATAGCGATCAGCAGCTCTTTGCCAGTCCATCCTCACCCCTCGTCTCCAAAGCTCCAGTGCACAGACCACAGAACGACGTGTCAGCGTGACCCATGCCGACGCCTCAGTGCACAGGTTTAAGTAAACTCGTCCGAATACGTCTGTACAAAGCCATTCAGAAGCAGGAAGCCAAACGGGTCCAGCGGTACATGTGGCATTCGGAAGGAGGTGACCAAACACAGCTCTGGGAGTCCCGGGCTGGCCTTCCTTCAAGTCTTTTCCTCGCATAAATGGGGTTTTCCACAAACCGACAGCTTTGAAAACAAAGCAGGGAGGGGAAGCCAAACCCAAGTCTCAGTCTCTCCCCTGTATTTTCAAAATCTCTCTCCGTTAGTGTCGCAAGGTGTGGTCTCAGTAATGTCCGTGATTTATGAAAGCATGCTCTGAAACGCGAGCGGTTTACAAAAACAGGCTCTAACAGGGACTTGAACCGTACATTTCAAAGGGCTTGGGCCGGTTAAATAAGCCTGACCGCTCATGTGAGGAATTAAATCCTTTCCCCCCTACCCAACCTTTTGAAGAGTAATCACAGGCTGTGGAATAAAGGCACATTTCAGTACAATTAAGGCACAAAAACACGGTCCAGACCAAAGCACGGGGCCTATTTTGGTTTCCCCCTCCCCAGAAAAGAGTGGGTGTGTTTATTCTATGGCTGGTAAATTCAACTAAGCCTTTTCTATTCATGTCCAAGGGCACACGAATGTATAAACGAGTCCCATGGCTTCACGTGTTTACTTTACGATAAACCACCAAGTGGCAACACCAGTAAGATAGGGCTTCCTCCTGCCGCGGTGCTGCAGCCCTCAAGGTCGCCTGGCGCCGTGCCCTCAGGGTAGCGATACCACATCTCCTGCTTCCGACCGGCTGTCAGAGAGGAGCAAAGGGGAGGAGAAGGCGCCGAGGGCCCACGGGAAAGGCAGGACCACGCAGTTCCTCACAGACCCTCCGGAGATGCTCTCAGGGGAGGCTTTCCTTTCGAAGCAAGCCGCTTTTAAGGGAGTTTCTAGCAGAATAGTCCAACAGCCCAATTCTTAATTACAAAAAAACTTAAAAACGGACCGACTATTTCGCTCACCTGCCATAACCCGAGTTCAAGGCTTGCCCAGCAGTCAGCGTGACACCCGGCGTGATGGGGAAACGCAGAGGGCTTGGCAGACGAGTGAGGAAGAGCTGACTGGCGTGCAAGCCACAGGTCAACGCGTGCAATCGGTAACACCTCACGCCCGCAGTTCACATCGGGCTGGCAGCGACTGCAAAGCCGATCCCCGTGCTCTGCTCGGGAGACGAGAGCGGGGCAGCTGCCCAGGCATCCCGCCCCTCTGCGACCGGCACTATCTCGGGAGACACGCCGAGAGGCCAAAGATTAAACGAACCGCATTACCTGAACCTTCTCCTTACAAGGCAGCGGGAGATGACACCACTAAGGGTCAGCAGGAAGAAGGCAGATCTGGCTACCGCAAACGCTAGGGATAGAGGACTTAGGTTTTTGGGGCCAACCCAGCCCCTTTAAATAGAGATTTGGGTCCCCAGCGAGCAGGTGCTTGGCCTTCACCTCAGCATCGGCACAAACACAGAGACACCATCCGGTTATTCCCTACCCAAGTTAACTTATGCAATGCCAGAAAGCAAGAACTGTACAACAGATCCTCAAAGCAGGGAAAGGGCTGGGCCACTGAGGTTGGTGAAGCTAGACGTGAAGTATGGAAATCACAGAGGCACAAGTTATCTGATACTTCCTTGTCCATCTTCTCCTCCCTGGGCACACATTCCACCTCCCAAATTCATTAGCTCCACAGTTTACTTCCTTGATGTTCTATATTGTCCAAAAAAAAAAAAAAAAATCCAGTGAAATTCAGACAGCAGGAGAAATTTGGCTTCAACAAAGGATCAGGGTAGACTGGGGGGGGGAAAAAAAAAAATAAAAAGGTGGCATAGCACACTCCGTGTTGAAAGAGGAGAAATCTGACTGCAGCAAAGCCTTGGAATGCCCGCTTGCTGCTTGGGTCCTTTTCCTTAACAATACACCTGAAGCAGAGGTGCCCCAGATGAGTCAGTCTCCGTGTCTTGGAAAGAGGAATCTCTGCTTGTTGGAAAGCCTTGGAGAGGAAAGAGAAGAGACGGTGACATTAGACAACGTGAACTGTAGCAGCCGAGTGCCTGGCAGTTAGGCAAGCAACGGCCACAAAAGGATTTGTGTATCATGAGGGAGGAGAAAGCCACACAAAGCCCACAGGCAGGGAACAACCCTGCCTGCATTGTAGCCATCTTCTAGGAGGGATCTCTTATTATGCAGGAGAAAACTTGTCTTTTAGCCCTGGGCTGCTCTTTGGAGTGAAACACGCATGCCGTGAGGATCAGAGCTCAGGGGACAGCCTGTCACTCTCCCCTGCTTCCCTTTTGCACAGTTCCTTTTGTTGCCAGTATAACCCAGCTGTGACCTTAAGCCGGTCACGGCCCAAACACAGCCCCAAACTTTGTCAAGACACCCGGAGACTGAAGGCGCTCGGGCCAAGCACTGCGCATGGACAGAGAGCACTCCGTACTTGGGTTTCGTTCCTCTTTCAGAAGGACCCCCCGACCCGGGCAGACCCCAGCCTTCTAAGCTCCCTTCGCTCCCAAAGCTCAAGAGAACTCTACCCCTTACGGTAACCCAAGAGGCAGGTGTCAGCTCAGCCTTCGCAGATGGTGAAAACCGAAGGCGTGCATAAAATGAGAGGTTCAGGGCATTCCCCTCACTCCTGTGACGCCGCTGCAGCTAAGACCCCCGGCCAGGTACGTTACCTGCGCTGCTGTGCCGCCTCATATTCCTGGCTATCACATCTGCTGGTGTTTCTTCCGATATTTGCACGGCCAAATCTGGAACGAAAACCAAGAGGGCCTGAGACAGGAAAGGACGGGCAGCCATGACTCAAGAGTAAAGCTCCCCGTCAGGGAGCGCACAGGGCTCTCCTTCAGAAGGCACCACCCTCGGGTAATAGGAGAGGTAGAGTTTGATTCTTCAGATTGCTTCCACCATTGTCTTGGTAATCTGAGCTTTACAGTCCTTAAACACCAGGAAGCAACAGCAGCCTTACTGCTAAGCTGGGAAGCACAACAGCCACCCCGTTTCCTCCCGTTACTTCTGGATGTCTCCTTGCCCCCCCCCCCCCCCCCTCAGCTTTTCAAGGTCTTCCTACAACAGACTCTCTTAGAACCTGTTCTGGGGGTCAGTCACCTCAGGCTGCTCCAGACAAGGAGGAGAGCATCCCTGAAAGAGCCACGAGGCACTTGGGCTGTGGCAGCAGCCCTTCCCTCCTCTTTGCAGGGATATTTGCCGGCTGCCCCTCGCCCCACCGCGCAGAGGAAGTCTCAGCTACTCTGTCACGGTAGTCTAGGGGTGGCATTAGCAAAGAGCGCTGGTAGAACAC
Organism: Aptenodytes patagonicus; assembly: GCF_965638725.1. Classification (NCBI taxonomy): domain Eukaryota; kingdom Metazoa; phylum Chordata; class Aves; order Sphenisciformes; family Spheniscidae; genus Aptenodytes; species Aptenodytes patagonicus. The sequence continues at coordinate 4,638,261 of NC_134969.1, forward strand.
GAGGGAGGGAGCCAGCTTAGTAACTGGACATCCTCCGGCACAAGCCAGCTCGTCTGGTCATACCAGTTAAGTTTGACTCACGGTCTTTCTGCCTAGCTTAGAGGTGCGGAGGAAAGCCAGAATCATCGCAGTAGGCAGCAGAATAAAGCCTTTATATTGCTCAGCACAAACTTCACTGACAGTGAAAGATACTATCAAGAAAGCCACAGCGCAGCGACTGGTGAGAAGCAGAGGTCTCCGATAATACACAAGGACCTCCACTCACACAGCCCAGGAAAATAAGCCCAGCCTGAAGACATAGACATCAGCTTTCAACCCTGCTCCATTGCCACATCTCCGTGGCTTCGATAAAATAACCCTCTCTTCTTGAAGCGGTAACACCAAGGAACCCGCACGTACCGTCTTGGCTGATGACCATGGACTCTAGCATCGTTTCATTACCGCTGTCCGGTGCGTTGCCTCTGCTGGACTTCTCCTCGTGGCTCTGGCTGGCTGGGATAGAAATATGGGGCCGGACCCTGCTTTTCCGGGTGCTGATGCGTATGATGCCTCGGACCAGCCTGCATTCAGCATCCTGCTCATCCAGGTTGTAGTCCTGAGTTATGCTATTGATGAGGTCCGAGATCTTGTTGGTCTTCTCCAGGAAGACAGTGTCTGACGTGCACTTGGCCAGCTCATCGATCTGGTGGACGCTGAAGAGCTCCGTCAGCTTCTTGAAGATCAGGACGTCGATCTGCCTGCTGGACATGGAGCCGTTCAGCTCGCTGATGTCCAGGTCGGACTCGTGGAAGGAATAATACTCCTCCGAACTCCGGTGGCTGCTGGGGAGCGGTGGCTTTTCTATGCTGTTCCTGAAGGGCTTCTCCGGCAGCAGCTCTTTGCAGCACGAATCCGATTCCAGGTGGTGGCTGGGGCTCCTGTTTTGATAGACGGGAATGCCCTTCAGTTTCACGTCTGGGTAACTGAAACTGCTACCCATGCTGGACTTTTTGATCTGGTTCCCATTCTTCTCAGTGGGAGAGACGTTGGCGGGGCTGTTTGGCAGTCGCCCGTTATAATCTCCGTTCTTTCCGTCATCGGTGGAGGTCTCGGCGGGCCCCGGATGGGGGATACAGACACTGCAGTCCTGAAAGCAGCCCCCACAGGTCACTATACAACAGAAAACAGCCTTGTATGTGTTCCAGGCCTGAGACAGAGAGGAACAGCAGGTGGTCTGGTTTGGGGGAGCCTCTGCTGTACCAGAAATAAAGGTAATTGTTTCTGCCTCTCTCCCGTTAGAGTCTTTGAGGTCAGCTTTGCGACCTTTCCTATCCCGCATCTGCTGGGCTCTGGCGCGGCTCTGTTTGATTTCAGGCGTAGAGCCGCTGAACACCTCCAGACCGACATCCGTCTCCTTGGATGGTCTGGTCCGCAGGGGCACAGCCTCCTGGTAGGACTGGTTCAGCTGGCAGTGGCTGTTCAGGTCGTGGGGGAGTCCCGTTTTCCGGCCCAGCATGGCTCACCGCTCAGGCACCTGGAGAACGAGAAGGTCTCAAGTCAAGCTTTTGTCACCAGTCTCACCTTAGCGAGCTGTTGATCAACGGAGAAGGACCTAACATTCAAATTCAGTGATTCTCGAGCTCAAATTCAGTATTTCAATTATTTACAGAAATATTTTGCATTAGGACTCATGCTGTTCTCACTTGTCACATAGAGAGGGAATCCAGCCTGCGTTTCGGGGTTCTCCGACTACTCTAGCTTTGCTGCTTCCTTTCGGCAGACGCTTGAAATCAGAAGAGATGTGTTTTAAAAGGACTATTTTGAAGACACCAAAATCCCCGTGACCTTCAGCAGAGGTTTCCTCAACGCAGCAGGAAGACGAGTCGGGCTCCAGAGCCGCTGCTCCAAGAGCAATAAATGAGCAGCGCAGCCGTAGGTGGAGCCAGCTGACAGGCTCCAAAGGGAAAGTATCTTCTTTTAAACAACTTCCCCTTTGTCTTGCATTCCTTAGGATTAAGCCGGGCCCTGACAGCGCTTATCCGTTTCAAAACACACCGTGCCCAGGAGGAGATGACAAGCAATCAATCGTTATGCAAGCTGCCAATTCAGACTCCAGATTATTCGATGCTATTTAAATTTAGAGGATTTAGCAATGACGGCGTTAGTAACACTGATGATTTTTGCTAGTCATGCTAAGGCCGCGTTATGTCAAAGACTTTCCTACGAAAGCCGATGTCTTCATGGGAATTAAAGAAAAGATCTTGTCAACGGGTCGGTCGCAAGTCACGCCTCACGGGAGCAAAACCTTTACGAAGCCCTACTACAGAAATCCCACAGCAGACTACCTGCTCAACTGTCTCTCTCGTTGCCGCTGTGCTAACGCAGCTGCCCCAGGTCTGCACACGGGAGTAAACCGTTTTTACAGGGTACTGTGTCACGCTTTAGCCCCACAGGCCCAACGCGCAGAGTTTGGCACCCTTAAACCTCCCCATTATGAAGAAAGCTTGGCACCGGGCGACGGCGAGGAAAGTCAGGTCAGGGCTGTCACTCTCCGCTTCTATTGCTGCCGCTTTTATCCCAGGCTACGGTGGGCCCCTAAACTGTCCGCGGTTTCTGAGCTTCTTGGCTAACACTGCCTTCACCCCCAAGAGATCCTTTTAAATACTAATTAGGCTAATTAATAAGCAGTGAGAGGCCAGCCATAGCTTAAGCGGTTTTGGACCGTCCCTGCTGCTCTACTATATACTTTCTATAGGGCACCTCAAGCATGAATAAATAAATCTGTTCTACCTTGTTAGAGCACTGCCTCTTTTTCCCTCTTTTTAAAACAAATAGTCACGTTGCCCCCACAAAGAAACAGGCGCAGACTGAAAACCAGGCAGTTCCAGCACGCCGCTGCTTTCCAGGAATATTTTTGGCTCCGTTAGCTTATAAAAATTCGTAAGTAGCGCATGTCCCAGGAGCTCCCTTTGCACATTCCTGGACAATATGGTAAATATAAAAGCCCCAGACGCTCCAATTTCAGTGCTGAGCAGGCAGAGCTCCCTAGCCTCGGCGTCAGTGGAGAGTTTTGATTGCTTTCACTTCAGAACAACAGGGTGTTTTTTTTTTTTTTCCCCCCTCAGCTTCATCATTTTTGTAATGCAGTTCAAAATTTAAAAACAAACCGAAAACATTTGAGCTGATCTAAGCACAGAACTGCTTCCTGGGATGTTTCTCGTGATACTGCGGCCTCGTCAAGAGATCTAACACATGCATCGCACAGTAACAATTACTTATATAACAATATCTAATATTCTGAAATTTCAGAGCATTTTTGACATAGGGAGGAGCATTATCTCAGCTCTACAGAAAAAGGCTTGCAGGCTCAGAGATTAAACCACTTGCCTGACGCCGCACAACCCCCCCCGCTGCATCAGGCGTCGGAGACACCTCCGGCCCCGAACGCCTTCCCATCACAGCTCGCGTTTCTGGGACCACACATCTGAAGAGCTCCCCGGGAGCACGTACAAGACGCAGCTCCTCGAGCCAGCAGCTTCTCTGGCACAAGCAACGGACTGGGCCGAGACCCGCAGCCAGCTGCTTAACACAGCCATAAAGAAAAGCTCGGACTAAAATCCACAGCCGAGCTGATACTCACAAGATCGTTGGGAGCTTTCTCTGTTCTCACGCAGGCACCGTGTGTGAATAGAGAAGATCCCCCTGAAGAACTTCAGCATCTGCTTCAGAAGGGCGAGGAGGGATTCACAAACAGTTTGCGCGTCTAAGGGTTAGCCGGGGTCTAAGATCTTCATTGTTCAGAGGACGGGATTTCCTTTGAAAGTTTTAAAAAAAGCTAAGTTAAGTTGGGAATCTACTTAATAAAGTCACATCGGTTTGCCAGTAACCATGTACCACCGTTGTTGGAAGCTAGGGAAGTCAAAGCATTAACTTAAAAAGGGGCCAGAGGACCTAAATTCGGGACACAAGCTTTACACGTAGATACAATTTCTCTTAAATATATGGAAGCATCAACAGCTGTTCAGTTTTCTGAGCAGCCTTGCCAGGAGCTGAAAGCCGCCCCGTAAAGCTCCCGGACTCCCGACTGCCCTGCTGGCACCGGGCAGCGATAGAGACCCCGGCCCAGAGGAACATGGATCCGGCCTCTTCCCTCCGCTCCTGCGTCCTCTCTCTCACCTACCTGGGATATAAACAACCCGGCCGGGGAGCTGCCTCTCGCCAAACGCTTCCCTGTGCCCCTGGCCCAAAACACCCCCCGTTCCAGCTGACAACCAGGACTCCACCACGGTGCAGGTAAACAAAATTTGCCCCTTCCTTCTCACAGACGAAGCGCTGCAAGGTGTGTGTGGGGGGAAGACCCGCCTGGGCACGAAGCGGAAGCCCCTCTGCCTACCCTGGGCTCCCGGACGTCCTCGAGACGGTGGATTTTTGGGAGAAGAGAAGCTGGCGGCAGAGAACAGCCAGTTTCCAGCGGAGCCGCTGACCCGTCCCGCCAAGGCCTGCCCTCTCCCGCACAGGCTCCCCACCGCGCTCCCCCCCTTTAGTTTTTCAGCCTTCGAAAGCCAAGCCGACCCCAGCAAGGGCCAGGGAGACCCGCTACCCCCCCGCACCCCCCCCGGGAGAGCTCCTACCGACACCAGCCCCCCCCCAGGGCGAGGGCAGGGAAGGTCCCAAAGCAGCGGGAGGGGACAGAGCGAGGGGAACGACGACAGCACGGGGACAGCGGGAGGCTGGGGGGGGGCCTGTCCCCCAGCCCTGGGTGGGGGGCCGGGGCACACGGCCTGGGGGCGCCTGTCTCGGGAGGCCCGGGGAGGGCGGAGAAGGAGAAGCCGGTCTTGGCGGCGGGACGGCACCCGGGGCACCCAGGTCTGGGGGGTGGGGGACGGGACGGGACCGTGGGGATCCCCGGTGCGGAGGGGGGGGGGGGGGGGGGGGCAGCGCCCGCCCTCCCGCCCCTCCCTCCCGGTCGCGGCCTGCTGCTGCCCCCAGGCCCGGGACGGGCGGCCCCGCCGGGGGAAGCGCCGAGCGGCGGCGGGCTCTGCCAGCGGGCCGTGGCCGTGACCGTGATCGTGGCCGGGGCCGGGCTCCCCCCACGGCGGCGTCGCGGCCCCCCCCCCGCCCCGGCGTTACCTGCGAGCCAGGGAACGGCGGCCGGCCCCGCCTCACCTGGGCCAGGTGAGCCACGTGACCCGGCCCGACGGGCCGCCGCGAGGGACAGCAGAGCGCGGCGGGCGAAGCTGCTCCGGCCCGCGCTGCCCGCTCCCCGGGGTCCCCATCCCCGGGGTCCCCATCCCCGAGGGTCTCAGTCCCCAAGGACCCCTGTCCCCGCGGATCCCTGTCCCTGAGGACTCTGTCTCAAAGCATCCCTCTGCCCGAGGATCCTCGTCCCCAAGGGTCTGTGTCCCAAACTATCCCCGTCTCCGAGGGTCCTCGTCCCCAAGGATCCCTGTCGCTGAGGATCGCCTTCCCCGAGGATCCCTGTCCCCAAGGTCCCCACCCTTACGCTCTCCATCCCCAAGGGTCTCACTCCCCAAGGATCCTCGTGCCAAAGGATCCCTATCCCAATGGATCCTCAGCCCCAAGGACCCTGTCCCAAAGAACCCTCATCCTTGAGGATCCCTGCCCCAAATGATCCTCTCCTCCAAGGATCCCTGTCCCCAAGGATCCCCACCTTCAAGGATCCCTGTCCCCAAGGATCCCCATCCCTGTGGATTCAGGTCACTGAGGATCCCTGTCACTGAGGATCCCTGCCCCAACGGATCCCGTTCCCCAAGGGTCCCCATCCCGAGGATCCCCCCGATCTGCCCTGCACCATTCCTTGTCATTTTAACTCCCCTGCAGGCAGACCCCCCCCATGCTGCCTGCGCCGGGCAGCACCTCCCCGCCGAGGGGCGTAAAGTGGCAGGGGTGGGGCGGCCACCTGCGTCCCCTGGGGTCCCACGGGACCTGTGCCCCGGGGAGAGCATCTCGCCTGTGCCTCCCTGGGTGCTGCCTGCGGTTTTGAGTGCCTCACTCTGGAGTCAGGAGCCCATCCACCCCGGGGTGAACCTCCACCCAGGCCATACCCAAGTGCTTCGACACCCCCAAAGCCTTTGGCCGCCCCTCCTGCCACCCAGCCCTGTTCTCCCGCCCGGCTGCAGCCACAGAGGGACCCGCGCCCTTCGTGGGGGATGATTTCACCCTCTCTGCTCGGCACCCTGCGAAGCAACAGCGTCGTCCATCCCTTCTCCTGCTGGGAGCGGTTGTTTCTGCCCAAGTCCCCATCGGGACAGCGATGGCACGGGGGGGACATGCGCTGCGGGGATGCCCAGTGCTCCCCAGGCACCGGGGCTGCCGGGCTCAGCCCATCCTGTTTGCTGCCGCTGGGTGACTCAGTGGTTCTCTCCAAAGAGCTGGTGATTCACTGTCCGGGGGTTGGATCCTTCCCTGAAGGTTTGGGGGAAAGGAAGGAAACCAGGGGGGGAAAGGGGGGCAGCAGGGCAGGCAGGGAAGGAGCCCGGCAGAACCGCAGCCAGGCACCGAGGCTGCAGCCGAAGCAGCAGCTGCTCGGCTCAGATGGACCAGCCGGTTTCCGAGAGGAAAGAGGAGAGAGAGAAATCAGTTTAAAGGATGGTGCCAGTGCCAAGAAGCTCATTCCTTCTCTAAAGGGCACAAAGACCACATTTATTTATTTAAGCCTCTGGCACAGGAACACCGTACTTAATTCCAGCCGGTGTCATTTCCCTGGCCGGGCTTTCATTTGTGTCTAACTCAAAGCACTGCTTGGAAATGCATCGTCTCCTTCTCTGCCAGGTGCCTTGAGCACAGATCCCGGCCACGAAGCCTCTCCCGGCGCTGCCCCATCGAGCCTGGCACTGCCGGGATGAGCCGAGCGGCACGGTGCGGCCCCCCGAGCCCAGCACCGCGCTGCTTAATGCCCCTCGGCTCCTGCATTTTCCCCGTGCCCCATCACCTCCCAGCCGAGCTGCCATCGTGTGCCAGAGCTCCAGTCCCAAACCGCTGCTGCCAGCGTTGTCGGGTCCGGGACGGCGGGGCAGAGAGATGGGTCGACCCAGGAGTCCTGGGGCTTAAACCTGAAATCCTGATGCAGGATTCCTTCCCTTAAACTGGGCCAGGATGAGAGAGCAGCGCCTGGGTCCCCCCCCGCCCCGGTAACTGGGACACCTGGGGAAAAACTTGCAGAGAGACTGGGAGAGATGGCACTAACATTAATTATTTACTGCCTATAATAAAGCTTCACTTTTCTGGAGCACATCCCAACGCGGGGCTTTAAAGAGGCTGGAGATGAGGCCAGCGCACAGCCCTCGGCTACGTCCTCCCGCAGGGCTGCCCTACCCCGGGGCAGAGCACGGGCTGGCTGCCCGCGTCCCTGGGGGAAAACCGGGGGCCGGTGCTGGGCCGGCTGCGGGATGCAAAGCGGTGCCCCATCCCGGCGGTTGGTGCCTCCGCGCGCGGCTGTGGAGGGTCGCTGCCGGGAAGGGAAAACAACGCTCTCGACCGGGCTTTTGCATCAAAGAGGTTTATTCTGAGCGCTGCTAATTTCAGACTCCTCTGTTAAATCATTAATAGCTCGTCAGCCCAGGCAGAGATCCCGCAGCAGCGCAGGAGGGTTTCTGGGACTCAGGCAGTGACTTACGCTGAGGGGCAGGGGCGTTTCTTGTATTTTTCTATTATTTCTCTTCACCAGCCTCTGTCTGCTCATCTACCGGGATGTGCTATGGCCGGCTGGGACAGCCTGGGGACACAGCCGCTGTGGGGGGGCTCAGCGACACCCTCAGCCCCACTGGCCAACGTCCCCAGCCCATCTGGCCCCTTCTTATTTCTTAAACTGATGTCCAGGCACAGCTGCTCCCTGTTTCCATTTCCTTTTCTCACCCTGGACCAGGGACGGGAGCTGGGAAGGTGACGAGCAGCACAGACCTGGCGGGAGACCCAAAAAAGCAATGATTTTATGAGCAGGTGACTGATGGAGCAGGCACCTCCAGAGGTCCCTCCAATCTCAGCGATTCTGAGGTTTCGCTTTGGGCGAACGGGGGAAGCTCACTGCAAGACGGACCCTGGCCCTCTCCCCGTTTGGGGGTACCCTTGGGGATCCAGGTTCCACTGAAACAGAGCAAAAAAATCAGTTTAATACCTGCCTGTCCCCACAGTTTCTTTGGGTTGGAGGCAGAGGGAGCAAGAGCAGAGCTTTGACCCTGAACCTACGACGGAGCAGCACCCCTCAAATCCCCAAACACCATTTTATAGCAGCATTTGCATCGGATACATGAAGACGGCTCAGCCTGCACTTCAGCTTTCCTACAGCCTGAAATGCAGCCTGCAGAGCTTGAGCGAATGTCGCGGCCGTGTGTCCGACACCAGGCAGCGGAGACGCAGTGGGAGCCGGTGGACGGGCAGGGAAGGAACGAGCAGGCAGCGGGGACCGGGAGCGGTGACGCAGCAGCCTCTGACGCTACTCCAGTGTCTGGCAGACGCGTGGCAGCGCTGGCAAGAGCAGGATTGCGATGCAAAGCACAAGGGATGGGGTTTTTTTTTCTCCCTAAGGTAAGGAAAGCAAAGCTGCCACCAGCCCACGTGGGGCAGGGGTGACATCCACCGCAGGCCTGGATGTGGCTCTGCCTGGAACAGATTTAGGCTGGGTTTTGCTCCTGTCTGGGGGTGGGATGAGACCTCGGCACCCGTTTTCTGCCATCCCTTTTATCCTTCCTGCTGCTCCGATGCGAAGCACAAGCAGGCTTTACCCCACGCACCTGCGTGAAGACGCAGCCGCTGAGTGTGCGATGTCTTGGTCCCGGCAGAAGGACCCCCAAAAAACGGGCTCCTCAGGGGGAGCCATGTGGCAGCACACCCTCCTGCTCCAGCCCCCTCCCCGTGCCGTCTCGGCCCACTCTCAGCTCTATTAACGCCGTCTTAAATGATAATGACGTTGGCAGCGACATTGCTGTGACGGTCACGCAACCAAGGACACGCTGTCCTGGTGCCATGTCCCCTGCACCCCAAGGCTCGGACATTCCAGCCACAGCCCCGGGAGGCGGGGGGGGGGGGGGGGAACAGGGGGAACGGGGGCTGCCCCCTGCCCCCTTCCCTGCCCCAGGCTGGCGACTGGGGCACCAGCATCCCCCAACCAGCACCAGGAGCTTCTTAAGCTGCTTCTCCCAAAGGCTGCAGACATGAAACCAGCCGTTCCAGTAACCCGCTGCAGTCCAGCCTTTCCCCCGAACCCTTCCCAGTGCATCTCCCCAGTATCCCTCCCCAGCCTCAGCCTTTCCCAGTAACCCCTCCAGTAACCCTTCCCAGTAACCCCCTCCCAGCCCAGCCTTCCCCAGTGACCCCCCAGTAACCCTCCCAGCCTTTCCCAGTGACACCCCCCCTCCCCGGCTCCGCATTTCCCAGCGACGCCCCCGCCCCCGGCCCAAGGGAGGGCAGTTTTCCAGCGCCACGAACCGCTAACGCCACCGGGCCGGTGCCGTACCGGGCCATACCGAGACCGGGGCCGTGCCGGTGTCGATACTGGTGCCGTGCCGTACCGGGCTATATCGAGTCCGGGGCCGTGCCGGGGCCGTACCGAGCCCGGGGCCGGTGCCGAGCCCGGGGCCGTGACGGTGCCCGTACCGTACGGAGCCCGGGGCCGGTGCTGTACCAAGCCCGGGGCCGGTGCCGAGCCCGGGGCCGTGACGGTGCCCGTACCGTACGGAGCCCGGGGCCGGTGCTGTACCAAGCCCGGGGCCGTGACGGTACCGGTACCGTACCGAGCCATACCCAGCTCGGTGCCGTATCGGGCCATACCGAAGCCGGGGCCGATACCGGTACCGTGCCGTACCGGCCTATACCGAGCCCGGTCCCGTGCCGGTGCCGTACCGAGCCCGGGGCCGTGTCGGTGCCGGTACCGTACCGAGCCATACCCAGCTCGGTGCCGTACCGGGCCATACCGAGCCCGAGCATCCCTCGCCGGGGCTGTACCGTACCGAGCCGGGGTCGCGCCCCGTGCCGTGCCGGTGCCGGAGCCGCCCCCGGCGGGGCCGAGCCGCACGGAGCCGGCGCCGCCCCCGGGCTATATATCCTCGCCGCGGCGCTGCCCCGCTCCCGTTCCCGTTCCCATGGCGGCGGCGGCGGCAGCGGCGGATCCGGGTCCGGCTGCGGGCGGCGAGCAGCGCCCCGACCGCGGCGGTACCAGCAGCAGCAGCAGCAACGGCGGCGGCACCGGCACCGGCAGCAGCCCCGGATCGGTGGAGCTGGCGGCGGCGCGGCGGCGGCTGGTGGCGGCGGAGGGTCGCCGTCGGGCGGCGGCGGAGCTGGAGGGCCGGGTCCGGCAGGTTCACTGCGCCCTGCGGCACGCCGAGCTCCGCCTGGCCGCCCGCGCCGAGGCCCTGGGCCGGTTGGGGGCCGGCGTGGCCCAGGCCCAGCTGGCGCTGGCGGCGCAGAGCCAGAGGCTGCAGAAGGGGCTGCGCCGCCGCCCCCGTCCCCGTCCCGCCGCCCTCCTGGCCGCCGCCCGCGCCCTCCGCAGCTGCGTCCCCTGGGCCCCCGCCCGCCCCCGCGCCGCCGCCGCCGCCGCCGCCGCCGCGCCGGCCCCCGCTGCCCGCCGCCTGCCCGCCGCGCCCCGCAGCCCCGCCTAAGGGGGGACACACACACACACACACACACACGGGCTCGGGGGGTCCTGCAGGGGCGGGGGAGCTGGGGAGGAGGGGGGGGTGGGGTGGGTTTGGGGGACCTGGCGGGGTCTGGGGTCCTTGAGGGGGGAAGTCCCGGGGACCCTGCAGGGTTTGGGGGACGCCGTGGGGTTGGGGGGACTCAACGGGGTCTGGGGTCCGTGAAGGGGGTCCCGGGGAGTCTGATGGGTCGGGAGGGTTTGAGGGTCCCCGGGGGACCCTGTGGGTTTGGGGGTCGTGGGGGGGGGGGACCTTGCTGGGTGCGGGGCGTCTTGGGGACCCCGTGGGGTGGGGGGACCCAGCGGGGTCTGAGGACCTTGAGTGGGTCCCGGGGAGTCTGATGGGTCGGGGCCCGGTGGGTGGGGAGGGTTTGAGGGTTCCGAGGGGATCCTGCAGGGTTTTGGGGGGTCTGGGGAACCCTATGGGGTGGGGGGACCCAGCAGGATCTGGGGACCTTGGGGGTGGCCTGGGGAATCTGATGGGCTGGGACCTGGCACGTCAGGAGGGTTTAGGGGTCCCAGGGGGATCCTGCAGGGCATGGGGGGGCCTGGGGGACCCAGCAGGGTCTGGGGACCTCAGCAGTGGCCTGAGGTCTCCCCCATGAGAGACCTTGTGGGGTCTGGGGTGTTCGGGGTTCCCAATCTTACCCCCCGTAGGATTGGGGCACTTCAGGGAACCCAGCAGGGTCTGGGGATCTTGGGGTGCCCTGAGGAATCTGGGTGGGGGGGTCCCTCGGGGACCTGGGGGGTATGGGGTGCTTGAAGGACCCTGCAGGGTCAGGGGTCCAGGGGTGTGCAGTGAGCTGTCAGACTGGGCGTGGGGGGTGGGGGTGGGGGCAGTGAGGTTGGGTGACCCAGCAGGGTCTGGGAACCCCCATGGGGTTGGGAGACCTTGCAGGGTCTGGGGTGCATGAGGGACCCTGCAGGGTCTGGGGTCCCTGGAGGATCTTGCCAGGTCTGGGGGTGTTTATATCTGCTGTCAGCACCCCCAGCCCAGTCGGGGGTCACCCCCCCCCCCAAAGGCAGCAGGTTCAGGGCAGCCACTATGGGGCAGGGCGCCTTCCCTGTCTGAGCCCCACTTCCCCCTGGGAGGGGTCCCCAAGACCCCGGGCCGCCAGGGCGCTGATGGGACCGTGCCTCACACTGGGGCTCGGGTGCAGCCTTCACATGCCCCCATGGAAGCCTCAGTGGGGGAATCGAGTGGGCTCGGGGTCGCTCCACTTCCACCATCCCCGGACAGTGATTTCAGCTGCGGAGTGTGCACCCCTGCGGGGGCAGAGAGCAGAAGAGGACTGGTCCTCACGATGGCATCGGCACCGTTGCCTCCCACCAAGCTGGATTTTTGGGACCGCTTTGACGACTGACCAAGCGGGTGACACTTGAAGCCTCCCCGTGCTTCCAGCAAGAGTCCTTGGGCACCCCCAATGTCACCTTGCAGCAGAGCCTGTCGCTGTGGGCTCCAGAGGGGTGAGAAGGCACGAGGAGGCGGAGGAGGGCTCAGGACGAAGCAGCCCTCTCCAGGCAGAAGGCTTGTGCGGGGCCCCGGCATCGCTGTCCCCATCTCTGCCCTGCCAGCCCTGAGCCGGCCTCGGGATGGAGGACTCGGACCCGACAGCGTCATCCCTTCCCCGCCGGGAACTGCAGCGGTTCAGCTGGCAAAGCCCTCCGTGAGCCCGCTCCTTCGCCGGCCGCAGCCGCAGCGTTTGCCATCCCCGGGCTAACGACATCCCTTGGCCGAGCCACCGAAACGGGGTCTCGCTTTGCTGCGCCAAGCTTTCGCAGTGGCTTTCCCCGGAGGCTGCATGAATCCCTCCCTCCTGATGGAAAACCAGAACTCCCCCCCCCCCCCGCCCCTTATTTATTTCTTTTAATTAAAAAAAAAAAACCCCAAACACTTGATTTGGGCTGGGGTGGGGGGGGATTTCACTGACTCATGAATGTGCCGCCACTACCTTGGTGTGAGACAGCAGGTCTGTTGTGTAATCCTCGCTTCTCGCCTCTGCGCCAGCTGGTGCTGCTGCCGGACTCCTGCCTGCACCGTGCTGCCCGCACCGTGCTGCCTGTGCTCCGCAGCAGGGCACGAGCAGAAGTAAACTTTGATATATTTTATTAATAACGTGGTGTCCTTAGGTGCTGGCTAAAATATAACTGAGAGGGTGATTAGAATGGGGATTAGCAAATAAGCCCCGGTAATGGCATGTAATTAATACCAGAGTGGATTTCTCTGATTATTGACCTCTTCCCTCCTCCGGGTTGCGTGGGGACGTGGAAAATGCGTTAGGAGCTGCCTGCAGCAGAGTGCCACTGCAAGTGTCCGGGGTCTCTGCCAGGCACCACAGATGTCCATGTATAGGTGTATATTTACACACACACACAGTCTGTCCTGAAAAAATCGTGTAAGGTCACAAATAAGGCACAACACGCACACGAATGTGTGCAGAAAATGGGTGGCAGAGAAATATTTGAGCTCCCAGTGGGCAGCAGCACTGGGGGGGAGGGAACAACTTGTATTTCTCCTATTAATCCCTGTTTTCAGACAATTATTTTTGGTTTTGTGCTACTCTGTGTGGAGCTCACAGATGCTGTAACACCCCGTATCTCCTCGGTGCTCCCTAATTTCTGCCCTTTCACTAAATCGCTGCCCGCTGGAGGTTTTCCCATGCATGCACAGCCGTAATCCCAACCAGGAGGTGATTCCCAGAGCCGGGGTGGGGAGTTTGCGGCTAATAGCAGCTTACAGGTCTCAGCCAGGAGAAGGGACCCATTATCTCTCCCAGGCTTTCAATTAATAGTATGAAATGCACAGCTTGGGCTTAAATCCCTCGATCTTTTTTCCCTCCCCGGTGATTATTTGAAAATCAGCTTTTGACCTGATTAGAGCAGAACCTACTTAAAGGAATTGCAGGGAAAGACCTTAAAAAAAACAAACCCTCGACTCCATTAAACCAGTAAGACCAAACTCATTCAAAATCCTTCGATGCAACGGTTCCTCCCCACCTTTCGGTCTCGGTAAGGTTACGGTCTCATCCCACTTTGTGTTCCTGCAGTATCTTTAGCTGGAACCTGACATCCATTACAACTCACACGCTTATTCCCGTTTTCCGACTGTTTGGGGGAGGCTGATGCAGTCAGCGAGGATGGGAGGGGGTTGGTGGAAGGGCAAGAAGGAGATCCCAGGTGTCCTCACAGCTCCACCCTGCAGATACGTGCACATTTAGCTGAAATGAGGATACCCGTCTGCTCCAGGCGCCCAGGGAAAGCCACACTCAGGATTTCAAAGGCCGGGGAAAGGCAGTTGGGGTCCCCTCCGTCTCCCGGGGCAGGGGGATGGATGTCCCCCCGTTTGGCAGGAAGAGCAGCTAAACCACGCAGGGAGGTGGTGGGGAGGGCGGTTGTGGCCACGTCTGAGACCCGGTTTTCAGAGCGGAGGAATAACATCGCTCCCCAGGCTGATGCTGGAGCGAGACACGAGACCTGTTTCAGGAAAAAGAGTAAAAAGAAAATAAAAACTAACCCCAGAGTCCCATTACACGGTGGCTGCTCGTGGCCAGGATAACGCACCTCCGGACTGCCTCTGCTGCGTGGGAGCAGCCATCACCTCCCGCATCCTCACAAGTCCCTGGGCCGCGGTTTTGGGCAACGTCTCCACAGGTAAATCCTCATCCAGTGACTTCTGCAGCAGCTCCTGCAAGACATTTACCAGTCCCTGGCTTGCTGGGGCTCCCCGAAGCTGTGCTGCGGGGTGCAGCGAGCCCCGTCCCCGTGCCCCAGACGTGGCTGTGCTGGCACCCGTGCATCCAGGTTCGCTCTCTGGATGGACAAGGTTGGTTCAGCCACCAGCCAGGAGCCTCCCGCAGCACCAGCCAGGGACCATCCTGGTTTTGTTTTGTAGGTGACCTGGCCTGTGAGCCCCCCGTACAGCGCAGGACCCCTGCGCCACCCCCAGAAAGCTCCGGCTGACACCATCACCGGGCTGCTTACGCACGATGGGGACAGCAGCAAAGTCCCGCTGGAGGGTCCTGGGCCCGTTTGGGGCACAGATTTGGGAGAGAAAACCCACGCCACCTCCAGCGCAAGGTCAGAGGCAAAATGCAGAGCAGAAGCCTGATCCTTTGGTGCCTGCCTTCGGGAGCATCCCCTGCCACGGGAGCGCAGGGCTTTACGTAAACCCCACTCGCCTTTCTGCCCTCCTGCCAGCAATAACGTTACATAAATAGCACCGACACTTGTTGGTTTTATGAGATTATTTTGTTACAGACTTTCTGGGAAAAATAAAATGAACGTGGCACGTTAATACCTAAGCCCAGCTTCTCTCCTTTCCACCGTTAATTCCTTCGGGCTAGTCCCGATGAAGCGTGTTGGCATGAGGCAGGTGCCAGGGAGGGTGGCAGGGGCACAGGCACCCACATGCGGGGACAGAAACTCCCCAGAGCTGAAATGCCTCCGAGAGGCTGGTGTGAGAGCGATGGGGGGGGGGGGGGGACAGGGATGGTGTGAGAGCGATGGGGGGGGGGGGGACAGGGATGGTGTGAGAGCGATGGGGGGGGGGGGACAGGGATGGTGCAAGGGCGATGGAGAGGGGGACAGGGTTGGTATGAGAACGACAGTAGGAGGGTGATGGAGGGGGGGACAGGGACAGTGGGAGGGTGATGGAGGGGGGGACAAGGACGGGGCAAGAGCGATGGGGGGGGACAGGGATGGTGTGAGAGTGATGGGGGGGGGGACAGGGATGGTGCAAGGGTGATGGAGGGGGGGACAGGGTTGGTATGAGAGCGACAGTGGGAGGGTGATGGAGGGGGGGACAGGGTTGGTATGAGAGCGACAGTGGGAGGGTGATGGAGGGGAGGACAGGGTTGGTATGAGAGCGACAGTGGGAGGGTGATGGAGGGGGGGACAGGGACGGTGGGAGGGTGGTGGACGGGGGAACAGGGACAGTGCAAGGGCGATGGAGGGGGGGACAGGGTTGGTATGAGAGCGACAGTGGGAGGGTGATGGAGGGGGGGACAGGGACGGTGGGAGGCTGATGGAGGGGGGGACAAGGATGGGGCAAGAGTGATGGGGGGGGACAGGGATGGTGTGAGAGCGATGGAGGGGGGGGACAGGGACGGTGCAAGGGCGATGGAGGGGGAGGACAGGGTTGGTATGAGAGCAACAGTGGGAGGGTGATGGAGGGGGGGACAGGGATGGGGTGAGAGCGATGGAGGGGGGGACAGGGACGGGGCGAGAGTGATGGAGGTGGGGACAGAGATGGGGTGAGAGCGATGGAGGGGGGGACAGGGACGGGGCGAGAGTGATGGAGGGGGTCAGAAAGGGACGGTGCCAGAGCGATGGGGATGAGGGGACAGGGCTACCCCCCCTGAAGGTCCCCAGGCCAGGTCCCAGGGATCCGAGGAGTCCCAGAGCCTCTCCGGGACGGCGTCGCAAGAGGGCACTGCAGGAGCCGCCATCCGCAGCCCAGCGACGCGCAGCAGCTCCGCGGTGCCGGCGGGAGACGGGGCAGAGGGAACCCCGCTCCCCGCTCCAGCCCCGCCACCGGGGATGTGTGTGTCCCCCCCCCCCACCGGGGTCCCCAGCCACGCCTGGCCTCACCCCCGCAGCATCCCCCCAGCTCTGCCTCCCCTCCCCTCAGCAGCCCCCCCAGCTCAGCAGCCCCCGCCGCCCCTCCAGCTCTCCCCTCCAGCCTTTACTCCTTTAAGAAGCCGTTACAGCCCCAATTAGCCACAGAGGGTGGGAATTGCCCCCCTGATTTGCCCCCTCCAGCAGCTGAGCCCAGCCTGGGCTCCCCCCCCCCCCCGAGCTTTCAGGGGGGGTGGCGTGGAACTCGCCGCACCGGGACTTTGGCCTCTTTCTGTCCCATGGCCAGAGCAGCCGGTGCCCGGGGGTGTCTGCGGGGACTGGGTGTGTGACCCGGGGCTGGGAACCCCCCCCGGGCATGGTTTTGGCTCCTTTTCAGCCCATGGGTATTTTCATCCCCTGCGCCTGCCCCCCCCCCCCCCCCCCCTCAGCCCCCAGGATAGACACCCCTGTGCTTCAACCCCCCCAGTTCAGATGTGCTGAGAAATGCCGATAAATCCCCTCTTTTCACTTCGGTCACCCCATGCCTGTCCAGACCCCCCATAGAGGACCTGAGACCCCCCCAGGCCCAAGGGACAGGGGGGTCACTGTGGGTTTGCAGCTGCCCCGTCCCCTGGGTGAAGAGCGGTGGAGGCGGGGGACGCTGCCCAGGGCCATTCGGGTGACAAAGGCGGGAGCGGGCACCCCTTGTCCCTACCACCCCATTTCGCCCTGCTCCACCCCACGCAGCACCCCCAGCCCGGTGCAGCCTGTCCCCATGTCCCCATCCAGGGTCTTGCCCTGGCTCTGGTGGGCTTCCAGGTCTCGGGAGCCTGTTCCTGCTGTGCGTGGCCGCCGGGCTGGTTGCCCTGCGCTCACCTTACTGTGCTAAGCGCGTCTTGGTCCAGTTCTCTCTTCCCCGCTAAAGCTCTTTAAGTCACTGATCTGGTTAAACCTTGGCAATCAGTTTGTTCTGCCCTGCAAGTTAACGTGCCTAATTCCTGCCCGGCTTATTCCTGAGGCCCAGCCTGCAGAGCCCCCGTGCCCACGCAGGGCCGGGCACGATCACATCGCACGTCTCCCCCTGCTCTTTTCCTGGGTGATTTTGACCATGGCAGCCCCACGTGGAGTGGGGTCCTGGGCAAATCCCTTGGTTGCCCCTGTCTCAGCCCCGGGGGACGAGTAGCAGCGTGTGGCACGGGCAAGACAGTGCCCAGCGTCCCCAGCTCAGCGCAGGCAGGAGCAGCGCTGGCAGCAGGGTGCAGCCAGAGGTGGGTCGGAGATGCTGCAGAGCCCCGCACCGGGGTGGAAAGCCATGCCACGGGGTCCATGCGAGCCTGATGGGTCCCCCAACATGAGGCTGACCTGCCACCTCTCTTGGGGTCCTGCCCCACGCGCCCCACTCCCCGGCAGAGCTGGGACGAGGCTCGGCTGTGGTGCCCCTCTACCTTGGCACGGCTGCCCCACGGCGTATCCCCCCCAGACCTTCTGCTCTTGGGTGGAGAAGAGCAGCAGAAAGTGGCTTGTTCAGCCTCGTCCCCCTCCCCACACCCCTTCCAAATTTTTGGGTGTTGAGAAAGGTTTTCTCCAGGCATTTTAACCCTTTTTTAAGGGAATCGTTTAAGGGAAATGGGGTAATTAACCCTGCTACATGCGGGCTCAGGGCTGGGGTTTCTAATGGCCTTTCTCCTTCCAGGAAGGCTGGAGGAGGCTGTTGGGCAGCAGCTGGGACCGTCCAAGCTGTGATTTTCCAGGGTTCAAATATCTCTGCCTCTCGCCTCCCACCCGGGCTTGGCTTAAGCACCCAGTGAGCCTCCTCTCGCGGAGCGGCGTCTCTATTTTCAGCCCCAGCTGCCCTAATCTGATCACACGCCTCCGCCTGCGCCGCAGCCGGCTCCTTCCCAAAGCCCACAGGTGCTTTATGTTACAGTCTTGGGCAGGATCCGGCGTCTTCTCCAAGGGCTGTGTCTGCAACGGAGGGGAGTTATCCTCCCGCTCTTCCCGGGAGCCGATCCCCCAGCATCCCGGGACCTGCACGAGCCCCTTCCCTACAGCACCGGGGTTTCCCCACACCCACAGCAGCCAAATCCGCGGCAAGCCCTGGGAAAGGTGATGGAGAGAGGACTGTACCCCAAAATAGCTGTATAACGTCTACAGCAAAGGGCAAAGTGCGCGCGAGCGGTCTCGCCTAGCTCGCTGTCCCATCTCACGCACGGCAAGGCTAGGGGAGGTGGGAACGGATCCCCCCTGCAACCCCTAATATATATATATAAAAAATTTAATATATATGCATTAAAACCAACATCCCACTCCGTAGTAGGGACGTACAGAACAGAGACACTGAGGGAGACTTCTGTTCGTTCGGCTGTCCCTGCTAATCCTCAGCAATCCGGTCTGACTGACCGGAGACCTGTAACCTGATCACGGTTCATTAAGGGGTTTAAAGAGATTAATTGCCAAAAGCAGCAGTTATTGCTTCCAGCCTGCCCCCCCCCCCCCCCGCCTGCTGCCTCACCAGGGAGGACCCAGAGGTCCCTGGGCTCTGCACGCTGGGGTGTCCATGAGGATCTCCTAAAACTGTAGTGCCGTAACCCCCAAATCTCAAAAAGAATGAGTTTGGGGTTTTGGGGTTCCCCTTCCGGAGGTGGGGGAGCGGAGGCAGCTCCGGGTTTTCACCTGCGAGATGATGGCACGTCCCAGTTCCCATGCGTGGCACCTTCCCCCCCCCGTGCTGGCACGTGTCTGTGAAACGGGTGGCACCCTGGCCTCACCGTCCCCGAGCCGGGGCTTGCACGCTGACGTGACTCCGGGAGGTGGGGATTTAAGGAAAAAAAAGCCCCAAACTTTTCCAACCCTTTATTGTTTGAAGGCGAGTTCGTTCAACCAGCAAAGCTCATTTGGCAGAGCTAGAAACGAAGCGGTTTTTAGGGCTCAGCGATCCCAGCGCGGGGGTACATGGTGCTGGTCCTGCTGCCCGGCTCCTGCAAAGGACCAAGCTCCTGGAGCCCCGTGAGTGTGCGACGGCAGAGCTGAGCAGCTTTGCCATGTCATGAGCATGGAAGGAAGGAAGGCAGGAAGGCAGGAAGGCAGGAAGGCAGGAAGGAAGGAAGGAAGGAAGGAAGGAAGGAATGTAGAGGAAAGAAAAGCAACCCACAGCCCTTCTCTTCCCTCTCCCATGCCTGCAGGTGTGGCGGACCTGCAGCACCAGCGAGCTCATCGCCGTGCCGTGGGACGGCTGACACCAGGAGACTCAGCCTCTTCAGATGGAAATAACCCCCGGGCAGGGCGCTGCGCCCGCCACCCCGCGTGGGACCCCCGGGGAACCGCGAGGCATCGAGACCCAGCGACGTCCCCGGGGTGTGTCAGCCCAACGCCTGCCCGCCAGCCCCGGCACCACTGACGTACGGCCGGGCTGACTCCGGGGGCTATATCGGTTGGTGACAGGCAGGAAAGGAATCCGCGGAGGGAAGCCAAGTGCAGGCTCCTCTCGGCTCTCCCTGTCGCCTCGCCTCTTATGGAGAGGAGCAGGAGGGAAGAGGGGCAGGGAGCAGCTCCCGTTATGGAGAAGTCCTGGGGAAGCCCTGGCTCACACGGGCACCCGGCGGGGCCCCGGCAGGACACTGGGGGGGACAACGTGCTTGGGCCATGCCATGATCCATGGGGACAGCCCTGAGACATGGCTCGAAGCCGCCCGGCCACAGCGGGGGGGGGACGGGACGGGACGGTGCCGCTGGGTCGGGGGATGTGGGTTTTCCCCTCAGGTTTTAGGCAGCTGCCAGGCATGCCGGGAGCTCCCCGGGCAAAGGGACTCATTGCAAGAAAACACCCAGTGATTTACAAACCAGCGGGACCGTGGGCAGGGCTGACACCTTTCCATTACAGCCGATGCCTCCTGGAGAGGAGGAGGAGGAGGAGGAAGAGCATTGGTGACCTGGCTGGGAGCAGCCAGGCCATTAACCTGGCCTCACCCCAGGGTTTTCTGTGTTCCTAATACCCAATTAGCCCTGACCCTCGATGCTCGGGGGTCAGCCAGTCTCTGCCAAGGCACAAGCAGAAGGACTGGCCGCGGGTGCCCGGGGCTGCTGGGTGCCCAGTGGGTCGGGGCCGGTGCCGGTGCATCAGCCTTCGCTTCTGGCAGGGGCTCACTCCCCGGTTCCCACATCGTTTCCAAGAAAAACCGGGCGGATGGGGAGCACGCGCAGCGCCCACCGCAATGGCTGCGGTGAGGGAGCAGCATCGGGCCCGTGTCGCTGCCCCGGCGGTGTCGGGGCAGGGGGGATTTCTCCATCCTCAGCTGCGGTCCGAGGACTGCGGGAGAGCCTCGCTTTATAGATGGAAAGAATGCGATATATAGATAGAAAGCGGTAGAAAACAATGCTTTAAGGTACTGCAGCCACAGGGAAAAGCCTCAAGAGGTGAACCCTGGAGAGACTAAATGGTAGATGGGAACCCCCCCAAGCACAGCGTTGCCGCCGCGGGGGTGAGGGGCCGGGGGCAGTTTGGGGTGGGCTGCGTGGCACGGCCACGTCACAGCCAACAGCACCGGCGAAGAAAGGCGGACAGCGTCCGATGTGCAGCGCCCCGCTGCGACAGCTCAGTGCTGCCACCGCGCAAGGTTGCTCGACTTCATACACGGAAGGATTTGGGGGTAGATTTGGGGTCTTTGGGGACCGCAGGAGCTTCGGGCATCTTCGGCACAGGCGGCAGGGCAGAGCCCCGGGGGAGCCGGGCACCGGTACAGCCCAGGTTCTCCCTGTACCCTCCTGCCCTGGTGCCCAGCGGGTTTTTCCAGGGCCAGCCGAGAGCGATGCCCCTTTGCTGGAGTGCAAATTAAAAGCCTCTGTGGAAACCCGCAGAGCGTGAAGAGGTTCAAAACCTGGGCAGCTCAGCACGGGGACAGGTCAGGGCATGGCTGAACCTCCCCTGGACCGAGTTCGGCTCCCCGGGAACCTCCCTCCGGAGCCGGGGAAGCAAACGCCCCTGCTCTTTCCCACGTGTTGTTGTGCTGTGCAAATATTTGCTTTGGAAAGCGCTGCCTTGCCCCGAGCCCCACAGCCAAGGCCGGTCCTGGCAGGAAAGCTGCTCACACCAGGCACTGAGGACGGATCCTGCTCAGACGCAAACCCGTGCTCTTTAATGAAGGGAAACCACCGTCCCAGAGCTGGCCTCATGCTCCGGGGATGCTCCGTGGGGATTTGGGACCTTCCTCGGAGCGGGGTGGGGAGATGCTGTCGCAGCCCATGGAGTTTGTGGGCTCCGGTGACGGGACCCTCCTCCTCCAGCCCCTCCTTGGCCACCTCCACAGCTGGGAAATCACCCGGGGAAGGGGGCAGCGGGGCCAGAGGGGAGGTCAGCACCCCGTCCCGCAGCACCCCGGGTTGCAGGGAGCGTGGGAGAGGCAACGCGGGGTGCTCAGGGCCATCGGGTGTCCACGCCAGGCTCGGACCCCCCCAAAATCCAAGGACGTGCTCTGGGGATACACCTGCAGAGGGAAGAGCCCTGGGAAGGGCTGGGAAGCTGCTTGAAGGTCTCGGAGGGAAATCCCAGCCCTTTTTGTACTATTTTTCAACCTCCCCTTTGCTCCTGGAAATGCACTTTTGGCTGGCGGGCAGCCAGAGAGGGGTTTGCGGTGGGAGCCGGGCACGGCTGGGGGACTTCAGGGCAGGAATTTGGGGCAGGGGCCCCTGCGGCGGCGGCGTTTCTGGCTCTGCGGTGGCGTTTCTGGCTCTGCCCACGCTCCCCAGCCCTGGCCTCCGTGCTGCCGGGAGCCGGACCAGCCCTCGGCGTCTGGGACACTGGCCTTTGTTTCGGAGAATAAAGTTAGCGCTGTTACTCAGCCTGTCGCTATTCCAGCAATTCCTGCCTCCACTTTCGCTCGGCAGCGGGGAAACATTCTTGCCTGGGGGCTGCCAAGAAAAATAAGCACCAGAGGGACAGGCAGGGACGGGGACCGGCAGCACCATGGTGGCAGGGACGGCTGCGGGACCGCGGCTCCCCTGGGACGAGCATCGCACCCCGGCTGTGGGCTGGTGCCTGTTTCCCAGAGCCCATTCCCAGCACGGGACACCGGTAACCCATCCCATCAACGTGACGGGTGGCTTGTGGTCCTTTGGGTGACCGAACAGCAACCGGAGGACACGGGGACAAGGCATGTCACCTCTGGTGTGTCCCAGAGGTGAAACGTTATCGTCGAGTGCCACCGATTTCCATGGAAAGTTTTGCTGATGCCAGCGGGGCTCCCACGGCCGCAGCCACATGGAGCTGTGTTTTTTTTTCTGCCCGCTTTCTGCCCTTTACCTTGTGATAGGCAAAGCCAACAGCCCGTCCCCGGGGCCCCTCTGTCCTGCCACGTCCTCGTGCTGCTCCCCCGCTGTCGTCCCGAGTGGAAAAAGACGGCTGCCCCCATAACCCCTCTCTGAGGGGTAAAACAACCACCACGAGCAAAAGCTGTGGCCTCTGTCAGCTCCCACGTGCCGGCTACCGACCGCCGAGTCCCTGGCTGCGGGGGCTGCGGGCAGGGGCTGCGGGCAGGGGCTGCGGGCAGGGGCTCGGCAAGGCTGGAGACGATGCTGTGATTGAGCCGTGGGGGTTGCAGTGAAATCGTAGCCCGGCTTTGCTGGGAAAGAGGATGTGGGGATTTCGGGAGGCTGCGGTCTGCCGGGCTGGGGGGACTCGGCCGCAGGCTGACTTGTCACGGCAGAGCACATCCAGCCTGTCTGCGGCAATTCCTCTTTCAGTTTTCGCCGGTGCTGGTGGGAGGACGGACGGACGGAGACTTGAAACCGAAACCCACCAGTGGTGGGTGGCACCGGCACCCTCCTCCTGCACCCATCCCTTCCCCTGCACGGGGGGAGCCCTGATGGAAAGATTTGGGTGCTATCAACCCCTGTCCTGGCCGGCACCTCCTGCCCGCGCTGGACTGGGGCTGTAGGACACATCGAGCTGTGTGAGAGCCGACAACTCCTGCCCCATCCTTTTTTGGGGGATGGTCATTTCCCCTCCGCTCCCTCCCACCCCAGGGAGATGCTGGCATTGCGTACTCACCCCCTCCTCTGTAAAACCCCGGAGAACAGACCCCCTGCCACGTGCATAGTCCTAAAAAACCCACTGAAAAGCCTTGTGAGCACCGAGACCCAACAGCTTTAATCCGGCCAACCAAGGACTAAGCAGAAAGCCCGGGGCAGCACACCCGCGGCTGGGGCTCCGCGCTACAATGCCCAACCCAGGAACAAAGGGAGGTCGGAGGCCGGGAACGTCCCTTCCCAGCCCCGGGGACATTAAACAAACCCCAAGAGGCCATTCTCCCTTTGTCAGCCCCCGCAGGTCACCCAAGGTTTGATCTACAGCCCAGCACGGCAGATGAAAAAATTCCCGGCGAGGGTTTTGGATCGGGTCCCTGCCGTTTTCTTCTGGCCGGGGAGTTGCCGGCAAAGCTGCCGGGATGCCGCTCGCTGGGGTGCGAATCCTGAAAAGCCCTGCCCGGCCTTCCGAAGCCCCTCTGAAGTGGATCTGTAGGGTTGCATTTTCCCCACTCCCCTTCTTTCTGAAAGCTTTTAAGTCCTTCCTACATCTGAGAGTAAAAGTTTCAAGGATGGCAGGTGAACCACAGCCCAAAGCCTGGAAACAGCCTAAATTTAAGCCCAAGCTGCACCGCGGGTTCCCAAGGTCACAACCCTCCAAGCCCCCGTCACCAGCTCTGCTCTCAGCCCAGGACTTTAGCCCAAATCCCCCCTTGCTGCCAAAATTTTGGCCAAGGTGAAGCTGTATTTCCACTGGAGAAGAGCTGCTGAGGGCTTTGGGGAGAAAACCTCCAGCCTGGCAGCGCGGCACCCAGCCTGCGGTGCCCACGGGTCCGGCTGAGCCCGGGATGCGCGGGGACCCATCTGGGAGGGAAAACAGCCACATTGTTTTCCTCCTACCACCCTGGCCTGTTAAAGCAGGCGGTGACGTGCCCCAAAAAGCCAATTAAAAAGGTAAAAGGCTCACTTGGCTTTGCACGGCTGCAAGGTTGGCCCATCCTGAGTGAAGCAGAGAGCACAATATTCACACTCGCTGCGGCTTACGCGCTTTAGGAACCCGTCAATTTAACTTTATAATTGCATTACAACCCAAAGGTATTTTAATGTTGCTATCTGCCTCTCCTAGGCTCTTCCGATAACCCCAAAGTTATGTACATAAATAACGCTAAATGGCTGTAATCTCCCGTACTGCGCACAGAGCCTGCGCTGGGAGAAAGCGGCCAGGACACAAAGGTTGCTGTAATCTTGAAATACCTGAAGAACAGGGCACGGCGAGGGGAATTTATTACCTGCTGTCTTGCTCTACTCCGGCCGGGGCTGCCCGAGCCGCAGAGTTGCCGGGGAGAAATTCAGATAGTCCCATCAAGAGCAAATAACCCGGCCCCGCTGCGGCTTTTGGGATGTTTTGGTGCCGTGCTGGTGGCGCAGACGATGCTGCATTGCTGGGCTTGGGCTCAGAGGGATGGGAAGGGGGTTTTCTGGGCTCACCTCATCCCACCGTGCTTCGTGGGACGGAGCTGATGCTGGTAGCAGGGTCACCGGCACTGGGGACACGCACGGCAGACACTGAGAGGCAGGATCTGACCTCTCCGGCACACACAACCCAGCATGAGCCTCGCACAAGGGAGCCCCGGCACCGGGCCACGCCGTGCCAACATGCCAGCCCACGACGGACACGTGGGGTGAGGTGACGGGGGGGACCCGCACCTCCTCCCTGTCCCCTGCACCATGTGCAGCCAGTGGGCTCGCGTGGTCCCGGAGCAGGATGCAGCCCACACGCCTGTCCCGGCGTGTCCCAGCACACACGTGTGCACCGGGGGGGCTCGGTGCAGCTGGAAAACTCATCCCCCCCTCTCGGGAGGGGAAAGGCTGGATTAGACCCCCCCAGCCTGGGGCCGAGGGAGCGGGCTGGAGCGCAGCACGGGGCGCAGGGAGAGCCGGGTCCTTATCTCGGCTGTCCTTATCACGGCTGGGTACGCGTGCCGACTGCCGCGGTGGGGACGGGCACACGCTGACAGCACACAGCTCTGGCAGCTCTGGCCTCAGTCGCGTCGGCTGGAAAGGAAGAGCCGGGCGGATGGGTATCACAAAGCACCGAGCGCCTCAACACCTCCTTTTTTCAGCCCATGTCCTGCGAGGGGACAGTTAAAAAGTCTTCCCTGGGTGTGACACACGGCGTGGGGACTCCCAGAGCTGCCCCGTCTGGTTTGGGAGGGTGATGTTCCCCCGACACCCCCACCCGCTGCCGGCACCCACTCCAGGCTCACTGTCCTGCTCTCACGGGTGGCCCTGGTCCTGCCCTGGCTGTGACAGCAGGCTGGTGGCAGCCACATCCCCCGGCCCCTCCGGTCCTGCCGGTGTGGCTGAAAAGGCAATTCCCACCAGGACGATGCAAGCCCCAGGCGTGGGCAGCACCTCTGTCCGGATGGAGCCATGGGTGCTCGTGGGGCGGCTGAGAGCGGGGCTCCGTGTCCCTTCCTGATGCCCAACACCTCGTGCTGCCGTTTCGGCTCTGCCGTATGGCACCTCCTGGCACCCCTTTACACCAGGAAGCGTGGCCGGCTGAACAGGCCCTGACGTTTCAGACACCCCCCGAGCTCCAGCGTGACCTGGAGCCACGGCTCAGGGCAGCCCTGGGTGCTCCCACCTACTAAATACCCTCTCCATCGGTATTTCAGCTTGAAATAATTAATCCGGCGCTCACACAGCTGCTCCTGCCTCAACGGACCTCTTCATCCTTCCCGACGGATCTGCTCGGCGTATTGACATGCCTGTGCAGAACCCCCGGGAATGCCTGGCTGAGGGTACGGCCGTGTTGGGGGAGACCACGGCGAGCGTCCCGTGGGAAAACTGCCACGCTGGTCACCCCTGTCGCCTCATCCCACAGCCAAGTCCTCCCTGGAAATGAGGCCCCGAGAGCGCTGGCCTAGCCCAGCCGTGCACGGCTTATCGAGCTGGACCGGCTCCCAGCCGCCCGGCCAAGACCAGGCAGGGTCAGGCTCTGCTCCGCGCTGGAAGGGCACCCCCCTCCCCGTGCACCCCGTACCCGGCTGCCCCCCCAGCCTGATGCTCTCCCCAGCCCGGGTGCTCTCTCTGCATTGGCAGGGCTACGTTGCAACACCTCTTTTCACCCCGTTAATCCATCGAGACACACCAGAGTGGCTGTTGGGCAGCCCTAATTCCTATCTACCCGCCAGCCTGCCGGGCCCAGCGTGGGTTGCAAACGGGCAGGCGAGCAGCCGGTGGGGGGGGATGACGGTGGGTTTTCATGCTGCCCGAGCTCCTTGGCTGTCTCAGCATCCTCCTCTTCCACAGGAGCGGTGATGGAGCCAATCCGGCCAGGCAGCCGGCACGGGGAGCAGCCCTGCGTGGTGACGTTTGCACGTCCCGCAGCGCAGGGCACGGCAGGAGCTGGGACAGACCACGGCCCGGGGCTGGGCTGTGGGGCAGAGCTATGGGGCAGAGCAACGGGGCAGAGCAACGGGGCTCGATGGTGCCCCCAGCCCAACCCAGAGTGAGGGGAGCCGCGGGTCTGGGTGAGAGGCAGCCCCCTGGGAGCCCCCTCCTTGCAAAGGGTTGATTTAGCGAGGCAGGTCTGGCCGGTGGCACTGGCCCCTACATGTCCTCCCAGGGCGGGAGGGGGCACGTCCACCGCCACCACCATGCCCGGTGAGAAACCACGGGCCGGCAGAGCTCGGGGCTGGCAGGGCTCTTTCCCTTGCCATAAGACAGGCAGCAGGAGGAGGATGCCAGGAGAGCCCAGCACGGTTTCCCTCGTCGGCAGATGTGCCACATCTGGAAGTCACTGGCAAAACCGGACTTGGATCCGAGTCCTGCGCTCAGACTGCGTGCTTAGACTCTGGGGAAGCCAATGCCGGAGCGCAGCCCGCTTTCTGCTCGCCGAGGGACGTCCCGGCACGGGGCGCAGGAGCTGGCTTGCAAAGGGACAGGCTCGGCAGCGACCACGCTCCTTTCAGGAGGCTGCAGGCAGGAGCAGGCTCCTGCTGACGGCTCCGCCAAGGAGAAAACCTTGCACAGATGATTAAGCTTTACCCCAAAGCAGCCCAGAGGCAAACACAGGCAGCTGCCGGCCTGCAGTTAGACCAGAGAGGGAAAAAAACCCCAACCCAGCACCTTGGATCCTGCAGCCCTCGGTGGCACAAGCCGGTGGCTGGGGGAAGCCCTGCGGCCACCTCGGCAGCTTGCCGGGCTCCCCAGCCCCACGCGGGGCCGGTGGTGCCTTTGCTGAGGTTCGGGGGAAAGGGGGAGCGGTGGGCACCCCCGAGAAGGTAGGAGGAAAGGGAACGAGGCAGCAGCCACCGATGGGGCTAATGAGAGGGTGGATTTCCTCAGTTATAGGATAATGCCAGTAATCCCGGCTTTCGAAGGTTTAGGTGATTGACAGCTGCTGCGGGATGAACCTGCCTTCCTCCCACCCACGCGACGGCCGAGGAGCCCGGTGCCTTCGCTGTGCCGTGAACCGGGGAGCGGAGCAGCTCCCCGCCCGCCCGCCACCACAAGCCCCGGCACCCAAACACCCTGCAGCACCCTCGCCTGCCAAAGGGTCTCCCCTTGGCGTCGACTAAAAACCACCAACTGCCCCAGGGGAGATGGACCCTCCAGCCCAGCCCATCGTGGCGGCTCCTGGCTCCCAGCCGCCGGCACGCTCGAGCCGGCAGCGCCTGCCGTCACCTCTCCTGGAGGCAGGAGCTGGCTCTTCCTGGCTGCCGGTGGGTTTTGCACTTACCTGGGGCTGTGGGGAGCTGCCGGGGTTGCCAGGGGACGGCTGCGCTGGCAGGGAAGAGCAGCGAGCCCTGGGAGCCGGGTGCATCCCGGTTTCTCCGGGGGTCACCGCCCTGCGGGGAGGAATTTCCTTTGCTCCGGCCAAAAAGACGCCGTCCCTATCGCTGGGGCAGCAGGACAGCAGCGAGAGGGGCACTCTTGGAGCCAGGCTGGACCCCCTGCTCTGCTCGTGGGGTACCTGGTTTCTTCTGCAGGGCAGGTTTCACACAAGTAGGGAGAAACCCTATTTGAAACCTCGTTTTCCTGCACTGCCAGCCCCCCTGGTCCCCCGCAAAAGCCCCGAACGTCTCTTTTATTCTCCTTATCCCAAGGAGTGAAGAAAGAGATGCTTGCAAATAAGAAACTGGAGGGATGGCCGAGAGATGGGGCTCGGTTTTGGCACCGGATAAACCACGTTCATCCAGCCAGGAGCCGGCTGGAAAACAGAGCGTGTCCCCGCGGTCTCTCCTGGCTCACCTGCGCAGCCCGGGACGGCCTCGGGGCGGATGGGTTGAGGTTGGACGTAAGGCAGCCTGCCTGGATAAAACAAATCATCAACTAAATAACTACCAGGCAATTATTGCTATTAGCAATGCCGATCGTCTCCAACTCCCTGGGCATTAATGGGAGGTGGAGGGTGCCCGGCCCCTCCCAGGGGTAGGTCACCCGTGACGTGGGACGGTGGTGAGGATGTGCTTACTCACGTTGCTCTGCGCCCTCCGTCACGGGCAGCCCGGCAGCACCCGCCGAACACGAGCCGGAATAGCAGCATCCAGCCCCAAATGAGCAGGTTGAGTTCAAAGGCCGCCTGCTTCGGGAGGGCACGTTACAAAACCCCCGAGCTGCTTGTGGGTAGGAGCAACCCCGAAGCCGCAGAGAAGGACACACGTGCTCCGCAGTCCCTCGCAGGTGGTTGTCACCATAGGGAAGGGCTGCATCCCTCCCGCCTTCCCACCATCCGTAATTAGGGTTTGGGGTTTGGTTTTTTTTTTTTTAGCTTTCCCGGGGACGGCAGCGCCGCTCGTGATCTCGACTAAACCACCCCCGGGCAGACGATCATCCTTTCAGGGACCGATTCCTCCTGAGCCCCAATTGCGGCAGCGAGAAAAACCCCTCTGCAAAGGGGGATCAGGCCCTGGATGCTCAGCCTTTGCGGTCGGAGTATGCCGGGACCGTCTAGGGCCACAGGGGAGGAGGAGCAGGGGAAGGAACTGGCTTAACTCGTTACACTGGTGATATTTTAAAAGGGTGGTTAGCAAATGACACGTTAACATGTCCAGTCTTTAAGGAACGCATCCAGGATTCATTAGGGGAGCAGTAGTTAGGTGCGTCACACTGCGGACATGTGGATTTAACCGGGATTTCAAGGCCAAGAGACCTGTAATTGCATATTAGTAGAGGGATGCTTAAAGTAATCAGCTGTTCCAGCCACGCCGGCCGGGTGGCTATGGGGGGGAAGGGAGGAGGGCTGGAGGGGTGTCGTCCACCCAGCCCCTCCTTGGATTACAAGGCAAAAATATAGGCCACACAAACACCCCGGGGAACGCGCTGCCTGGTGGCTTTTCCTTTGAAGGCAGGGTGACACCGCTCTTGCTGAACCCGGGGTTTGATAGTGGCAAGATAAGCAGGGTAAATATGCCGTGGTGGCAGGAGAGGGCAACGATCAACCACCCCGGTGCTGCCGGCTGAGCCCCAAACAGCTGGCCCCGGGCAGAGCTACCCCGAAGAGAAGCCGTCCCCATCCGTCACCAAAGAGAAACCTCCTGGCCAGGAAGGAGAGGTGGCAACAGCCCTTCCATACTCAACTGTGACAGCCTGGAAAAACGATGCGAGCTCTTCGGAGTGAAAACGCATGTTCTCGCTTGTACGGGGAGAGAGAGAACACCTCACCCATCGCCCTGCGCCTCCCCTGGCACCGCTCCAGCCTAATGCCCGTCTCCAAAACCGCGGTCCCACCTACGAGTCCTCTTCTCTCCCAGAAATGCCATTATCTCCCCTCGGCATCGCTGAAGGGACGTGCGGTGGGTTGGGGTGGGGGTGCGCAAGGACACCCCGTCCCCGGTGCATCTCACGGCTCGGTTGTGCAACAGCTTCAAGGCTGCAGATTGATCCCCCCCCCCCTTTCCTAAGAAAACACGACTTTGCGATGGCTGTCAATCATTCTCCTTAATAACTTGGGATGCCAGCAGATGATTTCAATCAAATTTGTCAGAGCCATCAAGTTTCTACAAGCTGAAATGGGATCCACCCAGACGAGGGAGCAGCAAAGCGACCGCAGCTTCTAGCCCAAGCGGCGGCCGGGCGCTCGGCACACACGCAGCTCTCGCCGGCTACGGCCGACGCCGCGGCTCGCTCCACCAAAGCAGGGGCAGCTAGAAGAGAAGGAGCAGGGAAGAGCAGGCACCCGGTGAGCCGGCCTTGGCTTTCGCAGGAGCACGTAGGGGTTTCGGGGAGCTGGCCTGCTGCCCTAGGCGGAGCGGCACGAGCCGATCTCTTCTTGCGATGGCTCAGGAGGGAAGGGAACGGCCTGAGCTTCCGATTCGAGGCCGGATGCGAGAAGTCAGAGGTGGGGGAAGGCGGTCGACCCAGGGGATTCACGGAGCTTCCCACCGTGCCTCCTCGCCGAAAGGTCTGCAGCAAACTGCACTTGGAGCTGAACAGTGCAAATGCCCCATGCACAGGACAAAAAAAAAACCAAAAACAACCTTTTAAACGCTCCTCTGCCTCCAAACCAGCTCTAACATAAGCTGAAATCCTACTTGTAATACAAAAGCCTAAACCAAAACCTCCAGCAGACAGGGCCAGAAGATAAGATAGGAGGGTTCAATGACAGAGCACGGGTTGCACGCCGCGCGTTTCTCACTATCGGCCTTCACCCCGCCAAGGCTCAAGCTGCTCCCCTGCTTCGGGACGGCGGCAAAGGGGACCGAGTTTGTGCCATCCTCCGGCAGCTCAGCTCCGTCCCGACCCCGCTGCCACAGCCCGCCGGGAGCAAACCGCCCCGCCGGTATGTCCACATCAATGAAGCATTTGTCTCGTGCTTGGCACCGGGCGTCAGAGCACAAGGGTCCGTGTGCTGGATCGCCTAAACACAGCTATAAATGGAAAGAGGAGCCGCACAGACAGACCGTTCTCTCATTCTGCATGATCTCAAATAGCCGAGTTAACACCCGCGCTGCCCGAGCGGCTACCGAGGAGGAGGGCAGCCGGGTAGAAAGGCTGGCGTATCGCAGGAGAGGCTAATTAGAGAGATTGAGATGCGATTTGGATGCCACGCTGGGTCTAGCTACCCGCCTGCGTCTAGATGGTGCCACCCTCGGCATCGAGCTGGCAGATTAAGGACAGCTGAAAGGAGGAAGGTCGGAGCAAGACGCTTCTTGCGTTCTGGAGATTCAAGACAAATTCCTCCCCTTTCAGTGATTTTGGAGCTTGGCCAGATGTCCTTCCAGGAGAAAAAGCTGCTGGGGGCAGGTCTGCAGATGCAAACCCTGCATCGCAAGCCCTGGAAAAGTGATCCAGCCGATACGACACTGGCTATTTTTGGAGGCGTTATCTCAAGGCATCGATCACCCACCAGCCCTTTGCGGAGGTGCTGCAGGGCACGTGCCGTGCCGCCGTGCTCACCCGCAGCCTGCGGCGTGGGCTTCTCCACCACTGACTTCAGTCATCCGAGCCGGGCGCTGCCAGCATAACCCAGACCAGCCTGCCCCGGGCGTAAGACCAGGGGTCTAAAAATAGGGAATCAGCTGGGGCAGAGCCACAGCCACCCTAACGCGCGTCTTTTCTAGGAGCAAAGCTCTAGAGCCGAGGCTGAGACGCGCTCGGGCACCCAGCGCGCACCAACACACCCATCAGTAGAGTCCAAATCTCATCCACCAGATACTCGGGCACATCCCGACTTGTCCATCACCCTCTGTTCAAAGAGAAAAATAAACGACAGACTACAGGCTGTGAGAAAAATATATGGTGGGTTTTTTTTATTTGACAATTAACAAAAGAGGGATCCAAATCTCAGTTGTAAACATCGATAGCTCCTTTCTGATCACAACTAGTACTTTCCACGAACATCCTTTTGTATAGCCTGATCCGCTCCAACAATGACAAGCCGTCTCTGTCAGGGCTTTTGCTGCTCTGCTCAGGGTCACAAATCCAGAGGCAGCTTATTCACCAGAGCATCAACAGCGAGCGGCAGGACCGACCACTAGCTCTGAGAAGATAGCCGGCAAACTAAGCAGATATTTCAGAGCCACTCCCGTACACGAGACGCTCAGGGAAGGCAGGAGCTTCGTGCTGGGTTGCGTGCCAGCGAGAGGCAGGCATCCCATCTCGCTGCCAACAGGTTTAGAGAGAAATCAGCCCTGCGAGGGCAGAGTCCAACTCGAGCGGGCAACAGGGACACGGTCTTACATGGTGCCAGCCCAGCAAGAGCAACCCGGACCTGTTGTCAAGAGGGAAGCTTGGCCCCGGACCGTAAAAATTTGGAGATGCAGAGCCAGCAAGTTTGTCCCAAAGAGGGACAGGCATGTCATCGGCTCGATTGTTGCAGTGGAACCAGAACTGCCTGTAGCTTGACAGGGGGAAGTGAAACTTCATCTTAGGCTGGAGGGCCGCCAGAGTTGGAGGAGCTTGCACCCGGCTACAGGCAGCCAGCTTCCAGCCATCAGACAGGAATCTGGCCTGAACATCAGCAGATCCAAGCTTTTTTTGGGAAATAAAACTTTCAGGCCTCTCGCCCTCCCCTTTCCAAGAGGAATCGCTCTGCGGGCGGGTCAGCTACACAAAATAAGCAGGTCTTAATTACTCAAGCAACCTTTTGCTGTTCGTGACCATCGGCAGACGAGAATGAAGTCGTGGAAAGCCAGCAGCAGCGAGAGTCTCCCAGTACCGTCCCCAAGACAAGGGACCTCAGATTGCCACCGACACCGAGCAGGCCGCCGCATCGGGCCACCCTCCCCCACCAGCAACTCGAGGAGCCACCAGGAAAAGGGAAGACGCGCAACACTAAAGAACAGCGTTATAAATAGAAACCTCCCTCAGCCGCCGGAGCGACCTGCCGACGGCTACACGCTTCCCGGGCTCCATAGCCGCTTCGGTTTGAGGGACTAAGCAGCCTGACGGACAAGCAGCATTCGGCCAGGCCCAGAACCAGGGTCTGGGCTCGCTCCTCTTGAGGCCACCAGTTGGTTCGGAGCCCGGCTCTCGGTGGGAGTAGGGTCAGCCATCCCACCACCACGCTACCCGGATGGACAAGCAAATAAAAAAAAAATCCAACAAATTTGAATACACTGTATTTATTTGTAACAGATTCTAAAGAATCTAGTGAGTCTATGTCAAGCCCATCGCATGACAAGTGATACAGGTGTAGGAAAAAAAAAAACATTTAAAACAAAACCAAGTGCCATTCAAGCTACTGGAATCTTCCAATTGCCCCCTTCACAGGAGGCAGCACAGTATCACTGCAAGGTCTAGAAAAATTCAGATTCAACCCATTCACAAGAGTCCCACCACACACACTCCGTAAATCAAAAGTGCAATCTCAACGTAAGTTGCCCTGTCGAGCTGTTGGCTGTAGGGAATCTTTTTGACATCTTAAAGGGAAGGAGGGAATCTCAGTTTAGTGCGTCTATGTGTTTGGGGGTAGAGGGTAAGCAGCCTGTAAAAGAGCATGCTACACGTCATCTACGTTCATCTGGAGTTTAAAATGCAAGAAAACAGTATCTTCCCTTGAAGCCATGAAGGTGGCATACTGAGGACCTCAAAAAGCAGCCCTTAAACCA
This sequence comes from Aptenodytes patagonicus, assembly GCF_965638725.1. NCBI lineage: Eukaryota > Metazoa > Chordata > Aves > Sphenisciformes > Spheniscidae > Aptenodytes > Aptenodytes patagonicus. Next base: position 4,672,019 of record NC_134969.1, read on the forward strand.
GTTTTACCTTGCACTGGAAAAATCTCAAGCTCCCACCACGGGGATCAGGCTCTGGGCACCAGGGAGTTACCGGGCTGTGGCAGAGTCTACACACCAGCCTTGTCCGTGAAGGCAAAGCCGTTCTACAGGAAGGCAGTTAAACCTGTAACAACTACATCATTAGCGACACTTCTTCAGCTCTGACTGGATAGGAAGCAAAGCTGGACCAATTGCAAATTAGTTAGCTCATGGTAAGTGCAAGAGCCCCCAAATCACTCCCCCCCCACACCCCTTACGCCCACTCCACATCGCCCCTACCCCCAAAAAAGGTAGCAATCTGGCTATACACATTCCGAGGATCTAGTCTTTATTAGAGCGTTCAATCTGCCCAGCTATTACAGTTTTGTCACAAAAACAAAAAAAAAACCCCAAGTTAAAGATACTCAAGTATGTCAGCCTCGGAGGAAGCACCATGAAGCCATGGTGTTCCCAGAGCAGCATCTCTAGGGAGCGCCTGCTTGCTCGCCCACCTCTCCGTCCGTGCATAGTTAAGTATGAGATGATGTTTCACGAGAACGGGCACGGCAATCCAGGCACCTCAGTGAAAGACTGTTTGTGCTCTAGACACCCAACAACTTCAAAGCCATGTTTGACTAAGAGAGCCAAACCCTCAAGACACAAGAGGGTTTGTTTAGAGAAGACATACTTTTTCCTAAGGCCAGCTGACTTTCACGCACGCACACCCCCCCCCCCCCCAAGCTCCATTTCTAGCTAGAGAATGAATTTCAAATGCTATCAGTGGCTCACATGTGGAATCGCGTAGCTGGAAATAGGCTGCTTTTGAAGATAGGACCTGCCCGAGGGCAGAGGGAAGATCTCCAGCCATAGGAGGCTAGAGTCTGGAAGAGGTCTGCCTGTCTCCTACAAGGACACGGGCTCCAGCCCCCATCACGGCAACAGCTGGAGATAACAGACTGGTGAACTAGTTGGTTTGTGCTTCAAAGGACAAGCCTCATCTTCCCAGATAACCCACCTGGCCTCTGGCTTTGTGCATTAAAACCACACTTGCATGCCAAAAAAAAAAAAATAAGCAGCATTTCAAATTCCCCTAGAAAATACACAATTAGGTAGGGTAGCCTGGGGCAGGCTCCTGGACAGATCTTCTGCCTCATCGTTTATGTACATGATTACATTTTGGCACTGCAGGCTCGGGAGCTTGAGTAAATTCATATGTAGGTCCCTGCTGCCTTTTCTCCATAGAGCTCCGCACAGCATTTTCCACCATGCACTCCCCCCCCACCCCGGTGTCCCCAGTTTTAGGCATTTCCACGTAGTCATTCCAAGCCCACCCCTGTTTACGCAACTCCGCTTTGACAGCTATTTGCTACAGCTGGTCCTTCATAGGCAGCAAGCCATGCCAAAAAAAAACCTCAGCGACACGTAACCTGCAACCCCATCCTCGCTTCGGCGAGGTTACTGGAAATGATCTTATGACCCCTCCCCGCCCCCCAACAGAAACATTTTCCTCTTTGGACATCCCTACTCAAGCTCTCGGGATGTCAGCCCCTGCAAAAAAGAAAATAAGGTTTACAGTACAGTTGTGTTTATATTGTTACAGGCACTTAAACAGGATTCTTTGGTCCTTCAAAGGAATTAGCCACTCTGGCTTCTATCTTCAGAAACCACAAGTCTGCACACCCATAACACCTCCCGCACTAAAAAAACCAAACCAATCCAGATCCATTTCAGGGCAGTGCAGCTCTACCTTAGCGTAATTCTACAATCTCCCCTCACACACCCCCAACCCTCCCCCATTGCCTCCGGAATTCAATAAGCGATCGAGTCTTCCTGTAAACGTCCAAGTCATCTAGTTTCCGTAACACTGCACTTCCCATCACAGTGTACAGCAGGCAGGCCTCGTTCCAACAACCCCAGGAACGAGACACTCAAGCAAGAGTCCAGGAAGTTTCCTTTTGTTGCAGTTCTAGAAAGGTCTTTTCTGGGTTTTTTTTTTTGCCCCCGCCCTCCCCTCCCTCCCCACTCCCCCCTCCCCAAGGCAAGGAAGTACCTTGGAGGACAGACCCTGAAGTTTGTCCCGGCTCAGTTACAGGGAAGCCACGTTGGGTAAGACTGATTGCAAGGCAGGAAGGGCTGCACGTGGGTGACATAGTAGTTGAAGTTTATTTCACTGACATAAGGAGCTGGCTGGTAGTAGCAGGTAACGTTTGTGACCGTGGGGATGATGTTCTGCTCAGCCAGGACTCTCACAGCCAGCATGGCAATGAGGTTCAGGGTCTGCCTCCTTTCGTGTCCCATAAGGCAGACTGTGCTCTCATTGACCACCCTGTGGAGGGTCATCAAATAGTCATATCTTTTGCTCTCCATCCCAACAAAGTGGCTCTGGAGGTAGCACTCCAGCTTCCTCTGCTGCTCACCGATGTCGGAGAAGTCTATGAAAAACCTGGAGCACATGTATCTCTGTAGTGCCTTCATATCCACTTCCGATTTGGGCTTAAACCCCCTCACCAAGAGGTTGCAGTATTTCAGAAGCCCCCCACCTCTGATCTCCTCTGGGTTCCTCGTGGCGATGACCCTGTTCCGGAGATGGTCCATTGCCTCCTCGAAGTCCCCGTACATGCTCTCCCCAGTGACCGTGGGGTGGAAGTTCTCAGCCATGGGGTTCTCTGAACACTCCCCAAACAGCAGAAGCGAATCCAGGATGATCTGGAAGGAGTCCACGCTGAACTCAAACTGCCGTCTGAGAGAGTCCACGAATTTGAGTTCCACGTTCTTCCCGCTGTTGTTGGAGAGCGATATGAGGCTCCAGCGGTCGGTTTCGTTGCACACCTTCACAAGCTTCTGCACGTAGGCCTCCTTCAGAGTCATGGGGGTGATCTTGTCTTTGTTGACACCTTCTGGGAGGAAGTCAAGAAGGCAGTCCATGACCACATCTTTAACAAGCTGGAAGACATCTTCGGTCTTCAGATCTACACCGAAGATGAGATCTAGGTCTTTGTACCCCAAGCCACTGTCTTGATGTAGAACGTGACTAGCTGCTGAGCCGTTCAACCTTACGTTATGGACTGCGATTCCTTTCTTCTCCAGGCGACTACGGACAACCTGAGATACAAAGAGAGTCAGTGAGAAGCAAGAAAGCATTCCTGGAGCAGCCTGGTGACAGCCCTGTGCTTATATGGGTCACTCCAGTGCAAGACAGTGAAATAAAAAGCTAATCCATCAGAAATAGGTCACTTTGGAAAGCATCCAGAGTCTTGCCAGCAGCCGGGGGGGGCTCTCCTTTACTTATTCCCTTGCATTAGAGGTTCCTTACTGCACACAAACAGCTGTTTCTGCTTCCAGTAGAGCTGTTTGCTCTTTCCCTTCCTTCCCCCCCCCCCCACCAAAGCGGAGAGGTTATCGGAACCCGTTCTTTGGGGTGGTCTCTGCCCCCTTCATCCCCCCCCCCCCGTGGTTGCAGCCGGCCTCTCCAGCCATCAAGCTGAGACCAGCCGATCCAAAAAGGACTCCAAATGCAAGGCGGCAGCACAGTCTGCAGCAGTCCCTGTTGATTTAATCGGGGTGGCTCGCTCCTTTTAGCCATCCCCTTTGCCTGTCAAGATTCATTAAAGGCAAATCAAGATGCCAGAACTGCTCAAAAGCCCCAGCCAGGCATCTGCAAGTTCATGTCCTAACTAGTAAGTGTATCCTAACAATTTCCAGTGTGTCAGAGCTTCATGCCGAACTTGGCATGCTATCAAGCACAAGAGGCAGCTTTCATCTTACGGGTGTTACTCCAGTGATTTTAATGCTGCCTGCTCAGTCCTGGCACACCCACCGGTACCGCCAAAGCTTTGTTCATTTAGAGTGAAGCTGAATCACTTGCCCGATTACTTAACATGCAGGAGGCTGACATAACCCCAAGACCATAAAATAAACTACCTGGACACCAGCTTACAATTTGAGTTTAACCAAACTCAAAGATCTCAGGGAGATTAAGCTCACATCTTCCACCAGAAGCTCTTCCCGTCTCTCATCCTGCTTTCATGTTTCTCTAGCAATTAGCCGCTGTCCTGTGAGTCCAAGCTAGCCAGCCTGCTCACCCGGCGCTTGAAGCTAGGCTAGAGCTTGAAAGAACCAAAGCTTGGGATACAAACGGACAAGTTATATCACTAGAAGCCGGTCTGACCGGGCTTCTCAGCCCCGCGAGGCCATCCTAGTTCAAGAGAGGCACCACTAAAATTCAAAGCTTTACCCGAGGGGCCGAAACGCCTGCTTGGTTGCCAAGGCCCCAAGCGGACAGTTCTGGGGACACCGGAGCATCGCAGTTTCAGCGAGTCTCCGCAGCTGTAAAACTGCCCCTCCGCGAGTTTGCTTTGGAAGAAGCAATACATAAAGGTGAAGGGCTGCAGCATGCAGCCCTCAGCATGTCACAGACCTCTTGGTGACCAAGCTAAGAGGCCACACCAGCGAGCTCCTGCTGCCCCGGGGTGCCCTTGCAAACAGAAGGTATCTTGGTACAAGCCGATGAATGTTTTTAAGCTCGGGGGTTGTCAAATCTCACGATGCAGCTTCTCTGCTGGTGTTTCCCCTATTCCTCCCTGACGTGAGCCACCGCTGCTCAGGCTAGAAGCGTGCCCGGGCTCCTTGCCAACCGAATGGTGACAGTCACATGTCAGGCAACAGTTAACCAGTGAGCTATTCACCATCGGAAGTCCCAAGTCCCCACCAGCACATCCAATCCGGCCACGAACGCAGTCGTTATCAGAGGGAGACAGTCTGAAAGCCGAGTTTGCTCCTAAGAAGAGGCACTGGGTTATTCCCCCACACAGGATAAATATCAGGCAGTCGATCCAAGGGAGTTCCTGGCGCGCGGTTGTTGCCAACTGATCAGTCACCGGAGTCGCTCACCCGAGGCACGGCTCCAGCGCTACTCGTGGAGTTAAGAGTTTTGTGCTATCAGGCTCAGAGCAAGACAAGATATAGGTCACAAAAGTGTTAGAGGCAGAGCTAGGACCAGTGCTTGGAGAAGATCTCATTCCAGATTAATTCCCTAGCCCCAAAGAGCATCTGCTTAACCCCTTTCTGGGCATGGCTCGGGACCTGCAGCATTTCAGACCCGTAAGCTTCAGGCTTACCGGAGCTCCCCAGGTTTACGGGTCCACCCATGCGAGATGTATTCAGAAAAGGGGGGGAAACCCCAACAATCCAACTGCTCGAGTCAGTCTTGTCCCAAATCACCCCAAAAAGCTCCAACCTGCAGAGCAGCAGGGAGCAGAGCGCCTTGCCGCTTCCGAGGCCAGCGGGCTTCAGCCCACCGGTCCCAACCCGAAGCACGTCTCCCCGGCTGCAGCCAGTGGGTTCAGGTATGCGCTTTCCCCAGAGGGCTGGATATTTAGAGGGTTAGGCAGCTGCTGACCTGCTTCCCAAAACAGCACCTCACGTTACGTGTGGTTCAGATAATTGACTCTGACAGCCAGGCGCGAGCAAACCCTGCCTGCGCCCTGACCCGCCGCTTCCCACCTCCCACAACAACAAGAGCACGCAATAAATAACTGCCTTTTAGGTTACTTGTTTCAGATTAGTCAGCCCTAAATACAGGGTCCGCCAGCGCGGTCGGTCAGAATTACAGCCCTCAGTTATTGAGTGTTCGAAGTCGCTAGTGGCAACATCCTTTTCAGCAGCTCCGACACTAAATGGCTTCAGTTTCGTGGAACTAAACAGTAATAGCCGGTGGAACATCTGATGCTGCACCGCACCGGGCTTTTAACAGCGCCGAGCTTTGCTGGCCTTGCACAACCCAAGGGCAGCGTCCTGACAGTAGCTCTCATCTGTCAGTTAGTTTAAAGCTTTAGCAGCCAAGATTGAGCACTTCTGCCCTCAACAGATGCAGCAGGAACTCGAGGAATTTGGAATCAGCTGAGGCTTTCGTGCCGCGGAGCGTCTTTCAAATGTCACCTTCCCATTTCCCAGGCCTAAGTAGAAATATTTCTCAAGCAGCTGAGGCTTCAAAATCCTAGCGATTAGTTTATTGTGAAAGGCAGTTTGGTTTTAGCTTTGTGAATAGCCTTTTTAATTAGAAGCTAACATGCCCGATTTTACATTTGATGAGTCATTACTGAGGAATGAAGTTGCCTCCCAAACATGAATATGCATCAGCTTATTTGAACTACATTGTTAGTTTAATATTAAACACAGTTATTACTTTATGGTTAAACTAACAGGAACTCTTTAACAAGATGAAGACCGAGGCAGACTCCGGAGGGTACAGTCAGCGTGGCGAGAATCAAAGGACACTGACATTTGATCTTGCATTTAAATTAATAACTGCCTCTCACAACGCACAAGCCCAACATGTCCACCAGCAGGAAGCCATTTCGTGGCAGCAGCTCCAAAAAGCCACTTTGCCTTGACCACCACCCCCCCCCCCCATTTCGCAGCTCTTCAGGCACCAAACCAACTCGAAGAGGAGGAGGAGGGGGGACACGGGATGGGAGGAAGCGAAGCGGGGATCCGATCCCGCAGCAGCTCCAGGGATCAGGCGTGAGTTTGAAACACATGTGATATTTTTTTTCCCCCCCCTGGAGAAGGCTGTTTTCCAGGAGGATCCTCCCAGCTTTACCCACCTCTGCCCCGACCGCTGGCAGGACGGGGGAGGCACCACGCCGCCGCCGCTGCCCCCCCCCCCCTCCCGGGCCGAGCAGGCAGCAGCCAGCCCCACCGAGACCTCCGGCACCGGGAAGCGGGGCCAGCCCGGCTGCCCAGCACCCCCGGGACGAACGGGGGCCGGTTCCCCACCTCATCTCCACCGGTTAAGACACACACACCACCCCACCCCCCTCCGGGAGCTCTGCCCCGAGCCCGGCGGGACAGCGCCGGGCAGGGGGGGAGGCAGAGGGTGCCCGGCCGGGCTGGCTCGGGGCCCGGCGGGCCGGTTACCGCCGCCTCAGCAGTTTTATTTTCTCCCTGACCCCCACGGGAGCGGGGCAGAGTCCAACGAGGCAGTGGAGCGCGGCCCCTACCCCCCCCCCCCCAAACCACCACCACCACCACCCCCCCCCCGGGACCCGCCGCGGCCTACCCGGGCGACCCCCCCCCCCCGCCTCCCCTCCCCTCCCCGCCAAGCCCCGGGCCTCACCTGGACGATGGTGCGGGGCCTGACCGAGAGCGTGGGGAAGTTTCCGCGGCCGTGGATGGGCACGGCCTCGCCCAGGATCTGGTCCAGCCGCTGCACCTGCTCCCAGGTCAGGACGCTGAAGCGGCCTCCGCTTTGCTCCGAGGCGCCCGGAGCGGGCCCCGCCGCCGCCACCAGCATCGCCCTCCCCCCAGCCGAAACGCCGCCGGAAGAGGAGCCCGAGTCACCCGGAAACCAGCCGGAAGCGCCGGGTTGGGGGGGGGGGAAACGGGAGGAAAATTTAAAAAAAAAAAAAAAAAAAAAGAAAGAGAAGGAAAACCGGCAGGAAAACAAAAAAAAGAAGAAGTTAGAGCTGTTTCTGAGAGGAAGGCTCCCGCGGGGCGGAGGCGGGGAGGCGCGGTCGGTGCCCGCAGGGGGACGCTGCAAGGAGCCGGGCCGGGCCGCGCCGCTCCCCGCCCGCCACCGGCTGCGCCGAGCACTGCGCCCGCCCGCGCCCCGCCGCCGCCTTATATAGCGCCGCCGGCCGCGCCCCCCCCTCCCCCCATTGGCCCGGCCCCGCCGCCAATCCCCGCCCGGCCCCGCCCGCCTCTCCGGCGCTTTCACAGGCCCAGGGCGAAGTTTGGGGCTGGGCTGGGCGCCAATCAGAGGAGCGGGTGGGGAAAGAGGCGGGGCGCAGGGCGGAGAGGGCGGGACAGGCGGGTGGAGCCCCGCCCCTCCCTCAACGCGGCCCGCTGCGTGCGGGAATCCCGGCGGTGATTGGTCGGGACGGGGCGCGGGTTAAAGGGACGCCCCATTGACGCCCCATTGACGCCGCGTGCCCCGGTGCCCCATTGATGCCCCATGTCCTGATGCCCCATTGATGCCCTATGCCCCGGTGGCCCATTGATGCCCAGCGGCCTGGTACCCCATTGATACCTCATGATCTGATACCCCACTGATCCCCATGGCCCGATGCCCCCCAATGCCCCATGGCCCGATGCCCCCCTGACACCCCATGGCCCGATGCCCCCCCGACGCCCCATGGCTCGATGCCCCCCCGATGCCCCATGGCCCGATGCCCCCCCGACACCCCATGGCCCGATGCCCCCCCAATGCCCCATGGCCCGATGCCCCCCCAACGCCCCATGGTTCAATGCCCCCCCGATGCCCCATGGCCCACTGCCCCCCCAATGCCCCATGGCCCGATGCCCCCCCGATGCCCCATGGCTCGATGCCCCCCCAATGCCCCATGGCCCGATGCCCCCCAACGCCCCATGGCTCGATGTCCCCCTGATGCCCCATGGCTCGATGCCCCCCCAATGCCCCATGGCCCGATGCCCCCCAACGCCCCATGGCTCGATGTCCCCCTGACACCCCATGGCCCGATGCCCCCCCGATGCCCCATGGCCCGATGCCCCCCTGACACCCCATGGCCCGATGCCCCCCCGACGCCCCATGGCCCGCTGCCCCCCCGATGCCCCATGGCTCAATGCCCCCCCGATGCCCCATGGCCCGATGCCCCCCCGCTGCCCCATGGCCCGATGCCCCCCCGACGCCCCATGGCTCGATGCCCCCCCAATGCCCCATGGCCCAACGCCCCCCCGACGCCCCATGGCTCGATGCCCCCCCGACGCCCCATGGCCCGCTGCCCCCCCGATGCTTCATGGCCCGCTGCCCCCCCGCTGCCCCATGGCCCGATGCCCCCCCGGTGCCCCATGGCCCAATGCCCCATTGACACCCCATGGCCCGCTGCCCCATTGACACCCCATGGCCCGCTGCCCCATTGACACACCATGCTCTGGCGCCCCACAGTCCAATGCCCCCCAGCCTGACGCCGCCCCCCACCCCAGGGCCCTCTCTCCCTGGCCAGCAGTGTCCCCAGGGACCCACCACACCTGCCGGCTGCGGGGAGCTCTGGCACCCAGGAGACACGGGGTGACACCCCGGGGTGATGCCCCGGGGTGATGGAGCCCACCGGCTCAAGGAGGCTGATGCCGGGCGCTCCCAGCCCCGGGGAGTTCAACGCCAGCCCCTAGAACCCACCGCGTGGCCCCGCTGCCGGCCGAGCCACCGCCTCCTCCTGGGGCCAGCCATGTTCCCGGCCTCCAGCCGCCCATTTCCTTTCATCCCAACAATTCCCTTCACTTTGAAGAGCTCATTTCTCTGCGGCATTTAACCCTCCAGACATTTCCAGGAGGCGCCTCCCCGCCGAGCCGGTGCCCGATGCCCCGCGGTCCCGTGGACGGACAGGCACGACTCCAGGCTCCACATCTGCAGCCGCCGCTCCCGTTTCCCCTGTTCCTGCTCGGAACTGGGATCCAGCCTTAAAAGCCACGAGCCCTGTGGGGAGCCAGGCCAGCGCTGATTTATTTTTACACCCTCGCAGGGGTTTATTGCAAGAGCACCCCTGAAAACCCCCAAACCCCCAACCTGGGGCATTTTGTCTCGTGGAGGCCGTTGCGGAGCTCTTCCAAGCTGCAAAGTCCGTCTCCGAAGGCGGGGCTTGATGGCAGCACGTTGTCCTCTCCCATTTCCCAGGGGTCTGCCGCTGGAGGCTGGAGCTGGCTGGTGAAAGAGTAACTGAGTGATGGGGGGGATTTGGGTTTGGGGGGAAATGGGGTGTTTAGGAGCACCCACGGCTGGGGTTGGAGGGGAGAGGGGGCAAGGGGGTGCCCCGAGCCCCGGTCCCCTCTGAAATCTTCCCCATCCTGTGATGCACCTACAGCCTGAGGGGTCCCCACGGGGGACCGGAGTCCCCTCTGTCGGGGTCCCCGCATGCTCCTCGTGCCGTGGCGTTTCGCGCTCTGGCTCCCGCTGGCATCATTGTGTGGCTCCATCAGGCATCTCCGTCGGGATTAAACGCTGCTCCTGGTTACGTCCCGCGAGGCTCCGAATTGGGGCGTGGGAGGAAGGGAGCCCTGCCGGAAAGTGATTTTCCAAGGAACTTGGTAAAAAAATCAGGCAGCCACCTCCCATTGCAAAACCCCTTTGATCCTGTTGGCAAAAGAGCCGGATCGGGAAGAGTTTCCCAAGAGGCTGAGAGGGGCCAAATGGCTTTAGGGATCAGGATCTGCCCTGCCAGCCCGTCCCGGGGATCCGGCTGGGGGGATTTGAGGGCGGGGGGAAGGGCTGGCTGGGTGCTGAGCACCCCACGGGCAGGGCGGTTTGGGGGACCCCACCAGCCGCAACGCTCCTGGGCGGTGGGGCAGGATGCGACCACGGAGCCGATGGGATGAGCGAGGCGCTGCAGATCCTTGGGGGATGAGCCGGCGGCCTGGTGATGAGCTGGGGGACACACGCCGGTGCTGCCCGGGCTGAGAGGGACAGGCGTGCTGACGGCTCCGGAGAAAACATCGGCGCATTAAAAAGAGCTGACGCGCTCCGGCCGGACTGGCTGAGCCGCTTGTTAACATCCATCACCAAACCATTATCCCAAAGAGCTGCCGGCAGTGAACCCGGGTCCGGGAATGGCACCGAGGCCGTTTCCTTCCAGCTCAGCAAGGGCCAGCCCGGGCTTTATTTGTTTGTTTTGATGGCAATTAGGGAATAATCACCATCCTGGGGTGAAACGCGGGCGGATCCTGCCTCAAGGGTGATGGCACCAGGCTTGGAAAGCCCCTTCAGGGGGTGTGAGGGTGGGCCAGGGGCTGGGCAGGGGGACGGGGGCTTGGGGATGCCGTGACCCCACTCGCCCCATGGATCCGGGGTCGGCAGCATCCCGGTTCTGGCCGGGGGGGACACCGGCTTCGCCCCGTCGGGAAATCACCCCGGGGAGGAGCTGGGACGAACCCCGACATGTGCGTGGGGAGGAATAGGGCACCCCACTGCCAGGGAGGATGGAGAGGGGCAGGGGCTGCCGGGAGAGTGGCTGGGGGGGGGTGGAGGTGGAACCCCCCCATCCGAGCGGAGCCCCCCGGGGCACTGGGGACTTTTTGCAGCCCCGAGCGCCCGTCGTGGGCTGCTCAGTGGGGGAGTTGGAGGGAAAGGGCTGGAGGAGCTGGGGGAGCGGGGCAGGGGGTGAAAGCCCAACCTGGAGGTGAAGAGAGACCTTGGGGACTCCCTGACCCGCGTGGGACCGGCTCCGTCCCACCCGCCATTATGCCGGGTGTGTGCCACCTCCCTGAGCAAGCAGGAGGGACCAAGCCCTTCTCCCAGAGCCACCAACGTCACCCAGTGTCGCCCCAGGGGAGCAGCAACGCTCCCCGCCAGGGCGGGGGCATTCCTGCTGCCCCGCTCCCGCGGCAGCCGTCCCGGCGTTACCACCGTGCACACGCCAGCCATGTCCCAGGCTGTCCCCGTGCACATCCTGGCTGTCCCTGTGCCCATGGCAGCTGTCCCCGTGCATGTACCCGCCGTCCCGTGCGTGCACCGGCCGTCTCTGTGCGCGCCTGGGCTGCCCCATGCACACACACCAGCCACCTCCGTTGCAGACACGAGCTGTCCCCGTTGCAGATGCCAGCCGGCCCCGTGCAGACACGAGCTGTCCCCGTTGCAGATGCCAGCCGGCCCCGTGCATTTGCCTGCCATCCCCGTACACACACGTCACCGTCTCCATGCAAATGCCCACCGTCCCACGCACACGCGCTGCTGTCCCCTTGCACGTGCCGCCGTCCCCACGCACGTGCCCACCTCTCCGCGCCCGCTGTGGGTTTAGGAGGTGGAACCCTTCTCCTCGGCCGTGTCCGAGGCCTCCCTTGGCAAACACGGCTCCCGGACACCTCCAGTCACTCGCATCCACGTCCAGCCCCGCTCGCTCCTCCTGCACAGCCCGTCCCAGAGGTGCCACCATCGCTGCTTGCTGCCCCCGGACCCCTCACCCGTGTCCCCAGGGCTGTGCCACCGGCTGCCTCCACGGCCCCGAGTGGCCACAGCGAGGCCACATTTGGCATCGCAGGCAGCGCGGCTGCATGGTGAGCACCCGTGTTCACTGCCCAGCACGAGGGGTGTCATGGCTCTGCTCTCAGCCCTGGGTCCCCGTGTCACTGGCCGGGACCCCCAGACCCCGCCACGTCCCCGGCTGCCTCCTGGAATTAATGATAAGTGATGACGCCGGGACGCCCTCGCCCTGGAGAGGGCCACCTTGGAGGCCCCGAGATGAAAGGGAGCACAGGGTGTTATTACTGCGGGTGACACAGAGCTGGGGAATGGCACCCGTCACCTCCCCCGGCTGCTGCAAAATGCTGCCTGGGGAGTGCGGAGGGGACACGGCACCACCGGAGCATGGGGAGGGGGACACGGCACCGATGTGCCCCCGGAATGGGGCAGGGACCGAGCTGCCCCCCTCGAAGCTGCCCGGGATGTCACCGGCCGGGGAGGTCCCCATCCCCTGGTCCCCCCGCGGCATGAACAGTGACCTACGTGTCACGGCCTCGGTGGCTTCCCGGTGACACCACGTGCTGTTCTGCCTGGCCTGGCATGTGCTTTTAAAGCCGTGGCAAGGGATGACCCATCTTCATGCCACTAATTTGAGCCTGCTAGAGAACGCAGCTGGTCCCTTCGCTTTGGGTTTTCGGGCCCCGGGTGATGCCTGGGCACGGCTGCAGGTGGTGGCAGCTCCGGCACAACCCGTCCCATTGCCCTCCAGCTTCTTGGCATCCCTGCGCCGGCCTCCCCGTTAATGCTCCCCTTGGGAAGGCCGGGGAGCCAGCCGGGAGCTCTGCTTTGGGTGGCTGCTGAGCCCGGAGCTGGTGACGCCGGGGGTGACTTCACGGCCCTTCCTGAGGGGTCTCGGTCTTCGCTGCTCCTACAGGGTTGCGGGGCTGCGGGGCCGTTTGCCCTCCCCCTGCCCCTCGCTGCAAGCCTGGGCTTCGTGCCGGATCTCGCAGAGGGAAACTGAGGCACGGGGAAGCCCAGCCGTCCTGGCCGGGGTAGACTCCTGCAGCTGCAGAGGCAGCAGCTCTTGAATCCCCACGGATGGGGGTTACGGGAAGGGGGGAGAAACGCCTCGGCACACGCGTGTGCAGGGACAAGGTCATCCCGCTCAGGGTCCCTCCGTTCTCCCTGTCCTTGGTGTCGCCACGACAGCCCCAACGCGCTTTGGGAGGGAGCGGGGGGAACCGGGGGCCGGGGGAGGGTACGGGGCACGGGGGGGCCGCACACGGGGAATAGGCATCGCTGCCAGGACCGCAGGGCCGGGGGCTCGTGCCGGGGCCCATCCTTCCCCCCCGGCCTCGGTGCTGCGTGCGCTTTGGCAGTTGCTCAGCGGTGACAGCCCATCCCTGGAGGGGTTATTAGTCCTCCCTCATTAGAAAAGTTACTCACCCCTTGAGACAGAAACAAGAATATCCTGGAAATGCCTCGGTTTGGTGAGTTCTCGCGTTAAAGGTATGACCGAAATCAAGAGGGCGGCCGCACGTGACGCTCCCTGGCACGTGGGGTGGGTGAGATGCTCGGGCAGCCCGGGGCTGCCGCGCGCTCCTGCTTTCCCCTCCGTGCCCAGCGTGGGTGGCCATCACCCGGCTTCTGGGCTGCAGCCAGCACCTCTCAGCGCTCCCACCCTTTGGGCTGGGATGGCAAAACCGCTGCTCTCCTCCAGCGAGGACGGAGCCAAGGCCTGGCTTTGCCCATTCCTGCAAACCCCTCCTGCTTCGGGGTCCCCCCACCGGCACCGCTGCCCCGGGGACGAGCCACCCCGAACCCTGAGTGGGGTGCAAGGATGACGCCCACCGAACCGGCACCGCCATGGGCCCCACGGCATCGCCAGCCCCATGGGCTCCATGGCATCCCCTGCCCCACGTCCCCGGACACCTCATTCTGCCCAGGGACCCCTCGGCAAGGGGGGAAACCCTGGGGGTGCGGTGGCCGGGCCAAGTCCCAGCCCGGGGCCACGAGGGACCCTGGGCTTCAGGTATTTTAAGCACATGAGCAACGCCAGCCATTATGCGCTTGCTGGATGGTGAGGGGGTGAGTCACGGCCTCGTCGAATCAGAGCTTTAATTTGCAGCGAGGAAACACGCTCCCATTGCAATTGCCCCAAAGCGAGGAGCTCCGGCCGCCCTGGGGCACCCGCGGCCCTGGGGGGGGGATCTTAGGGCGGGGGGGGGGGGGGAGAAGGTGCAAATGCTACTGGGGCTGGGAATGTCTTTCCTGGGGGATTTTCGGGTCGGTGTGCAGCCCCTCGCCCGGGCACTGCCTTGAGCCTCTTCCCTCTCTCCAGCTGGGGGATGCTGGTGGGAACAGGCTCCTCTCCGAGGGCTCGGCTTCAGCCCCGGCTCCTGAGGAAACCCAGGGAAAAAAATCACTGGGCTCAAACGTCCCCGAGCCCCCTCCCCTGGGGATGAAGCAATTAGCCCCCCCCCCCTCAAAACCCCACCGCAGTGCAGGCAGGGACCTGGGACAGGCAGGGGCTGCCAGCAGCGGGACGCCTGCCCCTTCCTCCCTGGGGGTAACACACCAGGTTCGGGGTGAGCGGAGCTGCCCGGGACGCCTGGCCAGCACCTCGGGGCTGCGATGGGGCCATTTGGGCTCCTGCAAAAGGACCTGCCTTTTGCCTTCTTCCCTCTGCAAAGTGAGAAAAAACAGCCCTTCCTCTCCCAACACACCCTCATGCCGGCACAGCCCTGGGGAGGGACGCGGGAGTCCGGGTTCTGCGGAGCCTCTGTCTTTGCCAAAGTTGGGAACGGCTTTAAAAAGTTCCCCCCGGAGGGGGCTCTCCGTCTCCCCAAGCCGCAGTGGGAAGGGGGGAAGGACAAACCCTCCATCCCGCCAGCGATAGGGACGAGGTCTCGCAGGCGCCTCATTCATCTGGAACAGCCGGGACTCCGCAGCAGGGGTAGGAGCCCAAACAGCTGGAAAAAAACCCGACTAAAAATTAACATTAATTTATTAGAATATCCATGATAAAAACCAAGATTCTCTTTACATGTGGTTTTTTTTTTCCTTTTTATACAAGAGATTTTTCATTGCTTTTTTCCTCCTGGAGACAGAGCAGGCCAGGCAGGCAGGCGCAGGCAGCGACATGGGCTCTCGCCCCGGGGTGACGAAGCCGCATGGACGCCGGTCCCCCGGGGTCCCGGTTGGGACGTGGAGCAGGTGGGCGCACGGGACGGGCGCGCACCAAGGCAGCGGGGCAGAGACGATGCGTGGCAAGGCACGGCGCGGGGAGGGGGAAGCAGCCCGGGCTCCCCGGGGAGGGGGCGAAGAGCACCCCGCGGCACTGGGGAGGCAGCACCCATGGCGAAGGGTGGCATGTGGTGGGAGCCGAGTGGCACGTGGGGGACGAGGTGACACGCTGGAGCACGATGCAGGACACCCTGAGCCCGGGGGAGGGCTGCAAGTCACCTAAACACCCAGCGCTCCCTCCCGGCCAAGCCTTGGGGAAAGACGGGTCCTTCCAAACTCAGGACCCCCGACACCCCCAGCCGTCCCCCTCTTGCCAACCTCCCGGCCCCAACATGTCCCCACGCTGGACGAGCCGGCCCCCGGCTCTTCCCCAGCTCCTCTCGGTTGCAGGGAGAGAAAAATAATCCCCCCCCGTGTAGCAAATGCAACCCCCTGCACGCCCCGTCCCGGTGCCCGGGGAGTCCGGACGCCGTCTTTGGTTAAGGAGCAGCCGGTGCCACTGCCGCGCTGCCGGGCAGGCACGGGGCGAGGGGCCGAGGCTGGCAGAGGGTCCCCGCGGGGACGGGTGACAGGTAGCGGTTCCAGGAGGGACAGAGAGGCCCGGGCTTGCGGGACCGCTCAAAGCGAGGGGGGACCCGGCTCCCCCCTTGCATGGCTATAGGATATTTATTTAACAAGACCTGGCGTGAAATGCAGGGCTGGAGGAGAGGTTCCTGGGCGGCAGCCGGCCCCGTAGGGGAAGCGGCCAAGAGAGGGAGCAGCGGCACGAGCCCGAGGTCCCTTGGAGGGTGCCGGGTGAGGTGGTGGGTGCGCCAGCCCCGGCGCAGAGCCTGGCTCCCGTCTTCCCATCCCTCTGCTCCGGAGCAAGGCGAGGGAGCAGGCAAAACGCAAGCCGGGGAGCGGCGAAGCTGCGCCGTGGGGCAGCCTCCGCGGATGCTCCCAGCTCCCCGGCCAGAGCCCACCCCGCGCTGGCCGCAGCCGCCCCGAGGAGCCGCTTGCAGGTCCTGAGCGGGTGGGCAGCCTCCGGGAAAGCCCCACCGGGGCTGCGAGGCACCTGCAAATCCCAGTACCGGGCGGTAAATCGTCCGTCGCCCCCAGGCCACGGCGGCTGAGGAGCCCGGTGCATCCCGGGGGCTCCTTCCCCGCTCCTCGGGGTCAGCCCAGGGCTTGCTGGGCAGAGCTGTCCTGGCAATCCCAGTCCATCCAGGACGGTCTCCCCTTCCCGAACCCGGTGTGTAGTGACAGAGGAAACCAAAAAGGAGAGCAAAGAAAGAAGAACAAATGAAGAGAGAGAGAAACCGTACGGAGCATCGCGTGAGGCTTCGCGTGTCAGCTGCTACTGCCCCTTGGGGATGAAGGGTTCCCCCTCCTCCGGCTCCGGCCGAGGCCCCGGGTCGCTCAGGCATCGCAGCATCCGCTGGTTGCTGGGGCTGTCGCCGGTCCCCGGGGTGAAGACATCGTCGGTCCCCGGGGAGGAAGGCTCCTTCACCCTCATCACCAGCCCCTCCTCGTCCTCCTCGGGCGAGGGCGGGAGGCCCCCGCAGCCCTTGGGCTCCTCGTTCATCAGGTCCACGGACTCCGGGGACTGCGGGGAGGCTGGGTCGATGGTGATGATGGGCAGATTCTCCGAGTCCGCCTTGGGTTCGTAGGCCAGCGGGTCTGGGGAGGCAGAGATGGGTCAGGCAGGGCCCGTCGCGCGGTATCATGAACAAAGTGGGTCAGGATAACCCGGGGGAGGGAGGGGGGGGGTCTCAGGGACCCCCAGGTCATGCACCCCAGATGTCCGGGGCTGGGATGCCTGGGCTCGCTCGCTCCCTAATTTCCAAGTCTGCTGTTTAATCCCTTTTTTTTTCATCTCCACGCCCCATCTGGAGCCGCTCAGACAGCCCAGCCCTGCTTCCCAGGACTGCGCCGTTTGCAAGGGGCGAAGCTGCCCTCTGCCGATTAACCGCCGGCTCCGCAAGCGCCGGCAGCAGCGTCACACCCCGTCACACCCCGTCACACCCCGTCACACTGTCCCCAAAGCAGGGAAGGACACACAGGACAGGAGGAACCAAAGATGGCAGGGCAAATGCGTGCTGGAGAAGCCGGGAGTCCAGGGGCAGGTCTCAGGGCTGAGCGCTCCTGGTCCTCTCCCCTGCAGAGGGCGGGGAGGGGCACGGCCAGAAACGTGGCTGTGTGGATGGAGCGAGCTGAGCTCTGGACAGATCTACCGACCGGCCAAGCTCACTTCCCGGTGGGAACAGTGCCGGGAAGCGAGCCGGGTGCTTCTGCTCAGGCAGAGCCCACCACATGCCTGGGCCGCAGGCAGCAGAGCTTGGGCTCGAGAACAGCAAACCCCTGGGGCTGGGCTGCATCGCACACGGGGGAGCGGGACGGGGACGATCGGGGCTGGAGAGGCGGCAGAGGAGCTGAGGAGGTGCAGGGCAACACAACCTCCGAGCGCCTCAGCACCAAAGTGCCGGCGATGCCCGGCGAGGTGCCGGCAGCGGCGCTCCCCCAGCAGCTCAGTCCCACCTACCTGAGCCTATGCGAGCCCGGGACATGGTGGGCGAATCGAGCTTGTGAGCCGGCACTGTCAGGTAGTTGTTCATCTGGAATTGGATGGCAGCATGAGGGACTGTCTCTACGGGAGTGGCCGGGATAAATGGGGAAGGGGAGGCAGGGAATTGACCCCAGGCCGCGGGGATGAGCGAGAAGCAGCAGCGGGACGCAGAGGACACGTGCACGCATCCTCCCAGCCGTGCTGCAAGGACTTGCTCGGAGCCTGGGACGATCAGAGGACCCCCAAGGCTTGGGGTCATCCACTGTCATCTGAACCTCAGCCCCCTCCCCATGCAGGAGACCGATGTCCTTCCCAGGCTGGGAAGCCCCCCTCGGCCCCCCCTCCTCCCCAGCATCCCTGGCTCCAGCGTCCCCTTGACACCTTCTGTTCCAGCTGCCGGGCCTTCTGCCTCCGCAGGAGCATCTGGTTCCAGGCTTCCTCGTAAGGGTCGGCCACAAGCGTGTGCCGGTTGTAGGATCGCAACTGGGAAAAGGCCCCAAGAAAAGGAGACGGGTTAAAAAAAAAAACCCCACACAGAAAGGCAAAGGAAGGTCACGGCACCCTTTCTCTTGGAGACGGATGAAACAGCCACCAGTGGGCAGAGCGCATCCAGGCAAGCCGGTGCCTCGTCCCTTGTGTGCTACCATGGGATGCCTGATCTTGACTCACCTTGGCCCGGCAAGGGTTTAAACGCCGGGCTCAGCCACCGACCGAGCCAGCCTCCCCCTCAGCACTACCCCAGCACCACCCCAGGAGGAAAAGCCTGCCGGGGAGGGAGAGCCGGACCAGGAACACGAGGGGCAGCCTGGCAGGGACACCGGGGGTGAAGGGCCCAGCTGGCCCTGAGGGCTTCTGGTTGGAAGTGGTCCTGGCCACCCCCAGGGAAGCAAAAGGGGCAACGCACGGTGCCGGGGGACACCTTACCCTCTGCCTGGTTTTCTGCAGGTTGTTGCGAAGGATTTTCCGGATCTCTTCCTCCTTGTCCTTGGACAGGGCCGGAAGGATGCGCTCCACGGGGAGGGTCTTGGGGTTGATGTTCCTGCGGGGACAGACAGGATTCAGAGCGACACTGCGACGGCCACGGCAGGACCGAACGGCTGCTTGCCCTGTGGCCACTAGCGGGGAGCGCTCAGCCTACGCCAGGCGCCTGTCGGAGGCACAGGGTGGCCACGGCCGGGGAACTCACTGGATGGAGACGGTGGAAACAGCGGAGGGGATCTTGCCTATGCCCCCGCTCTCCACCAGCTCGATTGCCTGCTTCATCTCCATCTTGTGATAGAAAGCGATGAGCTGGGGCTCCTTGGACCGCTCCCCCGCAATCAGGCACTTCTTCACGTACTTCTTGTTGAAGCGATTCAGCCTTCCCGAGGACGTGGGGAAAGGAGGAGCAGCGATGTATCAGACCTCCCACTGCCCCGGAACCCACTCCCAGCTCCCCATCCCCGGCCCAGGCCAGCAGAAGATGGTTCAGTTCCCACCAGCGCAGGTCAGGCCAGAACTTCCCCGACTCCCTCCCGAGCCAGGCAGCCTCCGAAACACCCAGCAGCTGCTTGCACCCACAACGGATGGTCCTGAGCTCTTGCAGGGCCCAGCCACCGGCAGCTCCCACACTGCTGTGGGCACGCCGTGGGTGGCGTGGTGAAGGGGTGCGGCCCTGCAGCCCCACTCGCACCCAAGCCAGGGCCGTAATTCATCGAGGGGAGCGTGTGTGTGTGTGTGGATATTACAGCCCGGGGAAAAATCCAGCACAGGGCTGGAAAACCTGCCAGGTGACGATTCAAACCCTTCCCCATCTCCCCCACAGGTCCCCCGAGTCACCAAACCTTCACACTCACTTGTCCTTCCAGTGGTGATGCCCGTAGTGACCACAGATATCCTCGATCCCCGTCAGAAGGTGATCCAAGAACTGGAAGAGAAGGTCCAAGGCGTAGGCAGCTCACAGGGCTGACGCCCACCCTCTCCCTACCCCGACGCCCCCGCTGACACAGGGGTGAGGGCGTTCAGGGGGTGCAAAATCAGGGCTGTGGGCCCAGGATGGGCCTCAGGAGGGCAGCACGGTCCTACGCAACCGGGCCGCTGCTCTACCGGGCACAGGGGGGGTCTGGGTCGGAGCGGGCACTGGGCGACACAGATGGGGGAGAGCCCTCGCTCCGTCCCCCCTTACCTTGGGCACTGATTTAAGGGCAGCTCCCGCTCTGTAAACCCGCCCGGTTACAGCGGTGGAGGTGGCAGAAGCAGAGAGAGAAGAGGGCTAAGGCGGCGAAGAGAAGCGCGCGGGAAGGGCCAGCCGGGCGCAGCGGGTTACCTGCGTGTGGATCTCTTCGTTGATGGAGCGTTTTGTCTCTTGCTTCTTCTTCACGGCCAGCAGGTCCACCAAGGGCCGGATGGTCATGCCCTAGGGAATGGGGAGGGTGGATCAGACCTCTCCCCGAGGCACACCGGTGGGAGCGGGACGGGTTCAGCACAGCCGAACCATGGGGCTCCGCACCGCCGGTGTCACTTGGCAGCCTCAAGAGCTTTTGGAGAAGGGGGACAGTGACAGGGTCAGGGATGGAGGCTGGGGACGTGCTCCTCACTCTCCACACGCACGAGGCTCACTGAATAACCCCCTTTCCCTCTGAAACCGCACTGTGACCACCTGCGTGCCACCAACCTGCACAAAGACTGTGAAGAAGATGACCGTGATGATGGCTGTGAGGAACATGTCCCTCATGCCAAAATGCTTATAGTCCAGGAGATAACAGAGGGAGAAGGCGATGGCTCCCCGCAGGCCCCCGTAGGCGATGATGAACTGGTCCTTCGGCGTCAGCTTCACAATTCGGAACTTGTTGATGAACCAGGTGAGGACCAGGACACCTGGGGGAGCGAGGCAGGGCCTCGTGTGAGCGGCCGGTGAAGGATGCCCTCCAGCCCTGAAGAAGACCCCCCCAGGAGCCCGGCTTGCAGCCCAGCGCAGTGTCACGCCCTCGGGGCCATGGGTACAGGTGGGTGCTGTCCTGCTCGCTCATCCCAACACCCCTCACCAGCTTCAACCCCACATCTAGCACAAACTTGGCCTCAACCCCATCTCCCCACAAAGCCAACCACCAGCAAGGCTGATGCCCATGGTGCAGCAGTGCCACCCAGTCAACTCCAGTCTCCCCAGCAAGGCAAACTTGGGCCTCGTGGCCCTGAGAGTTGCCCATCGCTCATGACCGTCCCCAAGGACTTTGCCACCACACTGACACCTCACCCAAAACTCTTGCGATGAGGCAGAAGAGCAGCGTGCTGATGACAAAGGTCCAGTTCCAGTAGTGGTGGCCAGCCACGGTGGAGACGCCCAGGAAGATGAAGATGAGGGTCTCGCTCACGCTGCTCCACATCTTAAGGAAATACTTGATGGTGGTGTGGGATTTGTGGGAGATGTTGGCTTCCACATAGGGCCGCATGACCACGCCGGAGGCGATGAGCCTAAGGGCAAGGTTGGGGCACTCAGCAGCCATGGGGACATGGGGACAGCCCCAACCACTGGCCTTGCGGCAGCGTTTTGTGCTCTTACACCAAACCTCAGAGCAGGACAGGGCTTCTGAGACACGAGCAATTATTCAAGGCCTCCAGAGAAGGCAACATGAGGTTTCTCCTTCCCCCTGGCAGGGCAGGAGTGAGCACTGGAGCCAGGCAGCACAAGACCGTGTCGTCTTGAGTGCTCAGCAGGCCCTGCCTGCTACTGTGTGCCCAGGAGAAGGGGCAATGGGCTGCCAGCACCCCGGGATCTGTGGGACAACTCAGTAGAGTCACTTCCCTCATCTACCTCCCTGCATATCCCAGTCCAAACACACCTCTGGCCCTCACTGGGCATGTACTGGCCATGCCGGGACAGCCAGCGGGCTGTGGTTACACCAGAGTAAATCCTCCACATGGTCCTGGGGACAGGAGGGCATCTCATCCCACCCTTGCCCAACTCACGCCATGATGCCGGAGAGGTGGAAGAGCTCAGCAGAGAGATACGCCATGTAGCTGTAGAGGAAGACGAAGAGGGGCTCGATGACTCGGATGTGAGAGGTGAAGCGGGACGTGAAGGCAGCGATCACCCCATAAATGACGCCGACGAAGACACCGCCCAGTGACACCACGAAGAAGCTGAGGAAGCCGAGGATGATATCGATAATGGTCACCTGCTCGAAGTTGGCAAACTCCTCGAAGAGGTGGTACAGGACCTGGGAGGGAGAAGGGAGAGGGGGGTTCAAACTGCCCCAGTGGCAAGAGATAGCCTCCCCTGGGAGGAGACCTGGTCGGGGACCTTCCTTGGGAGAGCAGCAGCAAAGGGAGCCAGGCAGGTACCCAGCACGGCACACCTGAGACGAGATGTGCCGGTGCTTGGTGACCCTGAGCTGGGTCCTGTGCTTGACCAAGCCTCATGCCAAAAAAAGCTGGCGGTGCTTTGCTGTGCAAGACACAGACCCGTAGAGACCAGCTCCCCGTCCTCTGTGGCTCGCAGGGACATGCTGCCATCGGAGATGTGCCTGGGACAGCTCTGCTCTCCAACACAGCCCCAACTGCTGTCCCAGGAGGGGCTTCAGTCAAGGTCTGAACCAGCCAGAGACTGTTCCTGCTTCCCAACGAGCAGGTCAGGACAGATCCAGGCTGGGGGACACCTGACAGCCGCATGGAGAGACATCTGCCCTGCTCAGCCCAGAGAACAACCTAAACCCTTATGCCATTTTGTAGCCAAAAGGGCAACCTCGAAGAGGAGCCCACCCCGGGCTGCATCACCTTCTCCCACCTCCAGACACATTTACTGGGGAGATTTTAAAGCAGAAGCCGACGCAGCCGTGTCAGGATGGGAAATGGGCTTCGTGGCATCCTGCAGGGATGGCAGCGCTTGCAAGCAGAGAGAGGGCGAGGTGCCAGCTCCTGCCTGCCAGGGCCGGGTCCTGGGACACGGGCAGGGACAGATGTGACAGCAGAAGGCAAAAGCATTCGTCAGGGATGGGAGCGGGGACACAGACCCTGCAGGGAGCCCCTCTGGCCAAGAGTGGGGGGGAAGCGCCTGGGAAAAGCCCTGTGGTGGGACTGTATGTTCCTCGTCAGCCTTTGCAGCGTGCTGAGCAGCCAGCTCTGAAGTGGACAGCTGGGATATGGGAGAAGAGCCAGGAAAAAGCAGTGGGTTAGAAGTAAATTTAGAGGTCAGCTCTGTAGAGGAGGATGCTGCGCTGACGGCCAAGCCAGCACCTGGACACAGACGTCCTTTGGAAATGGCATGGCCCCAGAGAGGGGTGGCCTGGCCCCCGAACTTCCCAAAGGTCCCTGCAAAGCTGCTGCTCAAAAGATTGGGGCCGAGGGGTGACCCAGGCAGATGCCAGCTTGGCTGCAGCCCCCACGGCTCTCCCCTTGCCACGGCTGGCCGTGTCCTGTCCTCACGCCTCCTTGGTGCTACAGCTGGGGGACAGCAAGGAAGACCACATCAGGGACCATGAGGAAGGAGACAGGAGATACACGGCAGCGCTGCCTGACCCGGCGCCAGCCCCTCCGTGCTCCTGCTCGCCTTCCCTGGGGGGACAGGCATGAGCACGGCAGCGGGCAGCAATTTCACCCGGGAGAGCTGATTCCCGGGAGATCAAGGCGCCGGGCACAGTCCTGCTCTTCAACAAGAGGTGGTAGCTGGCTGGCGATGTGTTCTCGGCCTCCCCAAACCACCAAGTAAAACGCTTCACCTTAACCCACCTCTGCGGTGTTTTAAGCCGCTATATTTAGCTTTGCACCTACAAAAGGTTAGGAGCAAGCGGAGCTGCCGCAGCGCAGCTGGCAGGAGGCACCTGGCAGCGTGCAACGGCCCAGTCTACGGCTCTGCCCGCAGGGCTTGACTGACAGCTGCCCGTCCCGGCGCCACCACCCACAGATGCTCCACCGAAGCGAACCCCATCCCCTTGGGTGATCCCCCTCATCCACTTACGACCGTGACGGCGTCGTTCAGGAGGGACTCCCCGAAGACCAAGATGTGGAGCAGCTCGTTGATGTGGATCTCCTCAAAGACGGCCAGCACGGCCACCGGGTCCACGGCCGAGATGATGCTGCCGAAGAGCAGGTTGGCCAGGAGGCCGATGTGGTTCAGGCCGGGGCCGCCGAGCTGGCACACGGCGTACATCAGGCCACCCAAGAAGAAGGCGTTCCAGAGCGTCCCCACCACGGCGAAGATGAGGATGGTGCCCAGGTTCTCGGTGAATTGGCGCAAAGGGAGGAAATAGCCGGCATCCAAGATGATGGGTGGGAGGAGGAAGAGGAAGAAGATGTCCGACTTGAGGATGGGGGGCTTTTCACCCACCCCTTTGATGAGCCCCCCAACCAAAAGGCCCACCACGATGAGCAGGCAGCTCTCGGGAACGATGCTGGACACCGAGGGGATCACGTGGAATCCTGGAGAGGAGGAGGAGAGAGCAAGACACACGTTGGCTACGCGACTGGAGGATGCTCTCTGCAGGAGGACACCCCTGCGGGAGTTGGGGACCAGTTCCCAGCCCTCCCTGCACTCTTCAGGATCCTTTACTCTTTGTGTGCCTCAGTTTCCCCTTCTAACCTCCTTCTTCCCCACGCTCCCAAGCTGTAAAGTGGAAAGCGCAGCTTCGCCAGGCCCACATACCCTGGCATTGCTTGATCTCAGGCCAGAAAATAACAGCGAGTCCCAGTTCAATGGGTGGCAGCCACCCTCTGGGCACCCCGGGTGTCTCTGAGGGGACCCCCAGGCCCCCGCGACAGCCGTCTGCAGCACAGGCAGTTCTCACAACACAAGCTGTCGCTGGCTCCAGCTCTTCCCGTGGCAGCTGCTAATCCTGGGCGCACGTAGGCACTGGCATTTACCTCCCGTCAGACGGCAGCCTGCCCACCGAGCGCCGTTACACCCAGCGTGCCAGGCTCTGGCAGGAGGCAGCAGCGCAGCGCCCGGCCCCGGGTGTCCCTGACGCAGGGGACAGGGAGGGGAGCTGGCGCTCAGCGGGTTTGAGGGTGCAATTGGAGCGGCTCCTTATCCCCCTCCTGCAGCCTCAGGAACAAGCTGGGAGGTTTTATAAGGCCGGTTGCAGCAACGCCTGCCTTCCCTGCAGGCAGGGCTGCTCCCAGGCACGGAGCAGGGACGGGACGTATCCTCCCGGTGCAGGGCTATTCCTTGGGGTGCAAGGTAAGAGGGAACTTGTTTTCCCCTTTTAAATCACAGCACGACCCCAAATGCAGGTCTCCGAGCCGGCCGTGACCCGCTGGGATGACAGCCACAGCCCCGGCAATGCGGGCAGCTGCCTGCGGGGTCGGGCAGGCAGCACGACGCCAACCGAAGCAGCGCTTCAGCCAACGCACCGATACCCACAGAAGGATTTTGGGTTCCCTGGATCCTCTCCCAGGCTTTATAATTATTACTTTGAAGTGAGGCACATTTGTTCTCTGGCAAGGGAAGCGGTTTAAAATAAGGAGCCCTGCCTTGGCATCTCATGTTCCTCCATTCCTTCCGGCCGGGCGGCTGTACCATCTGCACATCGTTTCACAACAGATTAAAAAAAAAACAACCCTCCCTAACGAGCCACCATCCCGCTGACGATCTGGAGCCGCTCTGTGCCGCGATGAGCCCCCCGTCCCCCGTCCGTCCCGTCCCCCCCCGCCGAGCCTGCAGGGACCACATCTGCACCGCGGTGCCGGCTCATCCCTCTTCCACCTGCGCAGCCGAGCGGGGAAGGTGCCGCATCAATCCGGCTCCGATGGGAAAGGCAGTCGCTTCCACAATCCCTCCCTAAGGACGGGCAGTGAGTCAGCTACCGGCCACGGCCACGGCCGCATGCAGGTCCCCGAGGGCAGAATCAGACCTCGAATTGCTACCTGAGCTGTGGGCACTGCCGACGGCGTGGGTGAGCCCGGCACCACAGAGGCCGGAGGATTCATCACACCCAAGGCTCCATGCGAGTCTGGCTGCACTGTTTCGGCAGCGCCTGGGTGGCTCCGGTGGGTGTCGGGTGCCGGAGCGATGGGGGAAGGAGTCTGGTTTCTACCTTGGCTTTGCCGCAGCAGCACCGATCTCTGAGCAAACCGCCCCGTGGCCCTCGGGTTCGGGCACGAGGGGAAGGCAGGAGGAGACGGGAAGCATCCGAGCTTTCTCCCAGTGCTCTCCCAGTGTCCGGCCACCCGCACTCAGGGACCTCCTGGGCTGGATGCGGTTCCTGATTTACCCCCAGGGGATTTTTCTTCTGTCTCCGATCCCGCCCCCCCCAGAGCCCACGCAAGCGCTGAGCACCCCAAGGCAGCGCTGGCAGGGAACTCCCCATGGGAGGAGAGGCGAGAATCCCTTTTCCAAGCACAGCTCATGCAAACACCGGGAACAACCGGCCCTTCCAGCACACCGGGCAATTGCCCGTCTCAGCATACGCCAGCCCTGGCCAGAATAAGGTTTAAAGCCACACAAGCAGCGAGAAGCCCGCAGCAAATCAGTTCTCGCTTGCTAAGTACGTCCAGTCATGAATAAAACACAAACACTGACAATTAAGCATCTCTCACTTCTTCCCCACAGGCCCCAGGATCCCATTAAACTGGAACATTCGCGTGCTGATGTGAATTCAATGTTTTAGAGCCTTTTTGTAGGGCCCTAAAAATACACTCACATGGGCTGCATGTTAATTATGCCTTTGATTTCACTGAATCTCAGCCATTTTTCGCTCCCCGCTTTCTCCGCTCAGTATTTTTAGAGCACTCGAAAGCTCATCGGTACCAATCTGTTGCTGGGATCCTGCTGGGATCCTGCTCCGAGTGCCGGGCCGGCATCCCGCTTCGGGGTGGGGGTGATGAACGGGAAGAAATGCTCGTGCCGTGGGGGCGATGCCAGGCAGGGGCGAACCGGCCCGATCCCAGCTCTGCGCCTGAATTTCTCTCCTGGAGGAAGAGGGAGGCTGCGGCAGGATGCTGGGCGATGAGGGGAATAAGTCTTGATAATAGCCTTAATAATAACAACAATAAGCCTTAATAACCCTCAGGCTCCTGTTCCCGGCTGCTTTGGTAAAAGGTTATTTGCAGAGCAGTTGCCTGTGCTCCTCACCTGCCCGGGTACCTACTGCTGCCACCCGCCTGTCCCCAGATGCGGTGGCCCGGCTGCAAACTGGGACTCATCTACCGCGGCGGGTGCTGCAAATCCTCTGCCGCCAGCGCAAACCCGGGACGAGCACGGGGCGGGGGGGGGGGGGGGGGCACAGCAAGACCCCCCCAATGCTCCTTCATTTTCCTCTGGTAAGCAGCAAGTGCTTTTTGCCGCAGCAGAAGGGCAGGAGCCGGCATCCGAGAGGTCTCCCTGGCTGGGAGGGCTCCGCATGACTCGCTCCAGCTGCACGGGAAGCGCTTCCCTAAGGAAGGAGGAGCAGTAACGGAGAGGCAGCGCCCGCACCAGGCGTACGAGACTCCCGGCACGCCGCTGCCAGCACACCCTGAATAAACAAGTGATGCGGGAGCGGAGGGGATGAGGCAGCCGGTCTCCGGCACATCCGCATCCGGAGGACGAGCGGGGAATGCGCAGGAGCGGGCAGGTGAGCACATGGAGCAGCTTTTCCCGTGGAGGAGCACCCGCTGGGTTTCGGCTGGTTTTCCTGAACCCCACCAGGAGGGAAGTCCCCTGAGGCCCCTTTTCCCTGAGAGCGACCCACGATCCCCAAATCCCCAGCACGGGGCACGCACAGTCGCCCAAGTTTCTTCCTTTAGAAAACAAACTCCATGGCAGCAGTTCCCCTATCAACAGCATCAAACACCACCGAAACTATTAAAAGCAAGAACAGTTGAGTAAACATCAACCCGAGAGCTTGAGCAAACAAGGAAAAGGAAATCCAGAAGTTAATAGCTCCTATTAAAACAGTTCCTTGCCCACATCACGCACCCCGGCTTGCACGCGCCCAGCGAGGCGAACATGGGGATCGATCTCCGCTGGTGGTCAGCTCTTCCTCCGGTTAGGGCAGAAAGGAGCTGGGGACTGGCTTTCCAGTTTTAACCGCAGTCTAAGCACTTGAAGGACGAGGGGAATTCACCATTCTTCAAATTAAAGAGATTTTGGGCAAGGAAAGCTGCTGCAAGGCGATGCTCATGCTGCAAAAGTTTGCTCTGCAGTTGTCTTCACTTTGGTGTCAGCAGATTTGCACGGGGCCATTTCATAGAATCATAGAATCATTGAGGTTGGAAAAGACCTCTAAGATCATCGAGTCCAACCGTCGACCCAACACCCCCATGCCCACTAAACCATGTCCCTAAGCGCCTCATCTACACGTCTTTTAAATACCTCCAGGGATGGGGACTCCACCACCTCCCTGGGCAGCCTCTTCCAATGTTTAACCACTCTTTCAGTAAAGACATTTTTCCTCACGTCCAATCTAAACCTCCCCTGGCGCAACTTGAGGCCATTTCCTCTCGTCCTATCGCTTGTTCCTTGGGAGAAGAGACCGACCCCCACCTCGCTACAACCTCCTTGCAGGTAGTTGTAGAGAGCGATGAGGTCTCCCCTCAGCCTCCTTTTCTCCAGGCTAAACAGTCCCAGTTCCCTCAGCCGCTCCTCATCAGACTTGTTCTCCAGACCCCTCACCAGCCTCGTTGCCCTTCTCTGGACACGCTCCAGCCCCTCGACGTCCTTCTTGTAGTGAGGGGCCCAAAACTGAACACAGTATTCAAGGTGCGGCCTCACCAGTGCCGAGCACAGGGGCACACATACATTTCTACCAAAGTGCAGACAATCGAGGGCAACATCGGGAATTTTCCTCCACTAACTTCAGCGGTGGCAAGAACCACCGGTGTCTGCTGGGTTGTGCAGCAAGGCAGATTATTTTTCCCCTAGGTGCACAAAGCAGGCTTGTATTTCGGAGGCTGTGGAAGCTGAACGAAGACACCTGAGCGCGGCCCCAGCACGGCGAGCCGTCTTCGGTCTCCAGGCTTTGCAAGGGCCGGTCCTCGCCCCAGCAAACGCGAGGGCTCCCATTTCAGCTGCTAAAGGTTCATCCCCATCCTACCAAGGGGGAGCCGGGCTGCTTTTCCCAAGGCCCTGGCTGCTGGCGGATGCAGTGCCATGTAAATATTTACTCCCGATCAAACAGCTTGGGAGGGACTCTGACCTACGTGTGGTTTTTTTCCTTCCTCGGCTGTATCTGGGTTATCGCAGCCCCGGTGCACGGGCCGGGTGCTGTGCCTGGCATTATACAAGCTCCATCCCAGCAGCGTCTGCTCCTTCGCTGCCTAATGACTCAAAAACCACCATATCTGATCTGCTTCCATCCTCAGCCTGGGCAGGAAGAGCCTGAAGGGATACGGAGGGAAGGGAGACGGAGGGAAGGGTGCTGGGCACCCAACCCAAACCCAGCATCCCCACCCCGGGGGAGCGCTGCTGTCAAAATGAGCCGGGTCCCACAAGAGCATTTGCCTGAGGCGATGCTTCTTCAACTGCGGCTCAAGTAGAGGCGATCTCCACGCCCCGAGCTGCTGACAGCAATTTGGAAACCCTCTCTCAAGACCAGAAGAGGATGATTTGCAGCTCTCAAACCGACAGCAGCTCTCGAGGCGGCTCCGGTGCTAGGAACCTACTGCAAAAGGGAGCAGGGAGCATCCCCCTTTGCTCAGCCCAGCCTCATCCCACAGCAGAAAGCCCCGAGGACCACAGGCGCCGTGTCCTACAGCACCTGTAAGGTCCCCTCCCTCCCCGCCCGACGGCATTTCCCCGTCCCACCCATGCAGGACTTCTCTCCCTTCCCATCACCCCGGCCGCTGCCATACCGCTCCATATGGCACGGGACCCAAGGTCAAGCTTAGTTAGAGCTCCGGCAGCGCTCCCCTAATTTTAAAGACCTCTCTCAAAGCGGTGCGGAAAGAACATTTTAATCACATTTTAATCAAACACTTCAAAAGAACACTCACGGTGAAAGAAAGGAGGCGAAGCCTTCACGCACTGCCCTGCTCCAGGCCAGGTCTGGGAGACATCTACACCTCCCACCCCGGTTCCCACCGCGGGGACATTGCCGGAGTTGGAGCCGTAAGAGCAATCCCCATGGCGCTACGAAATACTGGTGTTCAGAGGCGATAAATGAAAAATAAAATAAATTTTTAAGAATATTTTTATATATATATATGTAATGCCGATGCCAGAGGCAGCCTGCACCACGAGACAGTGTGCCAGCCCTGGGGAGCAGCACTATGGGGTCCCCCCCGGCTCCCAGAGCCACCGCACGCTCGTCCCCACGAGCCAGTCCCCGCAGATGGGATTGCCATCAGCCCTCACATCCTCCTAGAGCTCCAGGTTGAATTTGGCTGGGGTTAACGTCCCCTCCTTTCACAGGAGGAAAAGAAACACGAAGGAGGAGGGAAGAGAACCCACTTCACGCACTCGGCTTGGTCGACATTTGAGTCGGAGCCCGGTAAACGGGGAGGAAGGAGGGAAGGGAGCACGCGGCGTGGCTGGGAGGGCTCGGCACGTTCACGGTTAAGCGGGATGCTCCTGCGGCTTCACCCCGGCTTCCCAAGCGCCCACGCATGGGAGGATTGTGGGAAAGCCAGGCTGCTTCCAGGAAGATGCCTGTTAGCTGAGAGGAGGCACAAGAAATGAGAACGGTTACAAAAACACCTCATCCTCCCAGGCTTCAGAAGTTTATTACAGCGGCTGCAGGCTCCAGCAGGCAGGCAGCAGCCCCAAGAGAGAAATCACACAATTATTTACTGGGGATTAGACAGCGCTTCCACCCCCTGGATGATTTTTTCTGAAAGGGGGTAGATGAGGGGTTAGCCTGGGCAAGGGGGTGGTGAAGCCCCCCGGGTGATGCTCACTGGAGCCCCGGGGGACCCATGGGTGCTTGTCTGGGCTGCAGGGTGGGACAGAGCAGCGGCATGGCTTGGATGCTGAGCGTGCTGCGGTGCTGGAAAAGCCCCAGGAGAAGGCACGGGGTCGGAAAGGAGGCGGCGAGGGGGAGCAGGCATGCTCAGAAGGGCTGCCCTTCTGAAGGACACTGCAGAGAGCACCGGCTGGAGGAGACACACGTGTCTCAGCAGCACCAGGGCCCCTCCAAAGGCCACTTTAACCCTTTAGGACACCAGGCTGGCAGGGTCCGGGTGGGCCATACAGAGACGCAGCAGCCCTGCGTCATCAGCAAAGCCATCGACCCAGCGGCGAGGGATACAGGAAGGTGCGGACACCTTCCCACACTGCCGTGGGACACGGGGACCACGGAGAGCCCTGACATGTAGATGCTTTGCTGGATGAGCCACAAAGTCACTGATGTGTCACCAGCCACGGGGACTAGTCATCTGCAAAGCCATTACCCAGCCCCCTCCCCTTCTTTTTTCTCCGCTTAGAAGAAACAGCGGGGCAGGGAGGAGGGCTGGGGATGGGCTCCGAGGTCTGCAAAGCACCGAGACCACCCTGACCTGGCTTTCATGCTCTGTATTTTGGGGTGGTAAAGGGTTGAGGATGTGGGGTTAAGCCCCTGGCAGGGTTAAAGCCCTGCAGGAACAGAAATCCCTGCTGCCAGCTCTCCTGCTACCCGATATCTCATTAGCTCCGGCTTTACCAGCCAAGGGTTTCCTAAACCAGACCCCTCGCGCTGGCAAGGCACCACGCTCCCTCCTTCTCCGCAGGCCCTCCTCGCCCCCGGGTCCATCGGGACCCGTGCCGGACATGCCAAAGGGATGCTGCCCTGCGAGACATCTGTCCTGCAGCACGAGGCTGGCTGGGAATCCGGCTGCGCTCTGCTCCCAACCCCACCGAGACCACATTTTGCAACCGGCTCCTGGGGGAAAACCCATCTCAGGCTCCCAGATTTTGGCCACAGCTTCTCTCCATTTATCTCCTTTCCTCCCAAAAAAGGCGCTGGATTCCCCTCTTCCCCCGCCCGACCGTTGGCCGCTGCTGCAGTTGCCCAAAGATCAGCCAGGCTT
Source organism: Aptenodytes patagonicus (assembly GCF_965638725.1). Classification (NCBI taxonomy): domain Eukaryota; kingdom Metazoa; phylum Chordata; class Aves; order Sphenisciformes; family Spheniscidae; genus Aptenodytes; species Aptenodytes patagonicus. The sequence continues at coordinate 4,703,608 of NC_134969.1, forward strand.
TGCTGATTGCTGGTGGCCTCCAGCACAAACCCTCGTGGGATGTCTCGTAGCTGCTGGGAGCGTGTCTCAGCCCTGCTGTGCAGCCTCTCTTGTAAAATGGAGTCGGATCCATCGACCTGCCTGCAAAGACAGGGAGCGAGGAGCCAGGGGAAGGGCACGGAGAGAGAGCTGCACGCGCCTGGCACCGGCACGGGTACCAGATGTAATGGGGAAGTCTCGAGGGAAGGGGATGAAAATTTAACTTGCTAGAAAGGAATTAAATAGCTGGTGATTTACACCTAAAAATAGAGCAAAGCCACGGCTTGTGTCACCCTGCAAGGGGAAGAGGTAAAACCGTGATACTTAAATTACATCCATTGCATCTCGCAAGCTCCAACGTCACCGCCTGCCCTGAACCTTCAGCCCTACCAAGCACCAAGGCGGCTCGCTCTGGCAGCCGCCCCGCCGGGATGGCACGCGTGGGGCCCCACCGCAGACCGATGGGAAACAAAGAGCTCCTTGGCTTTGCCAAACCCTTTTCTGCTTCACCACAGAGCAGGGTTTTAATGCAGGTCCGGGTCTCCCGAGTGCTTTCCTGCAGCTCTCTTTGGGCTGGTTTCAGCACTTTGGGTTGCTTGGGGCAACCTTTAAGAGAAGCCTCAGTGTCCAGAATGGAAAAGCTTGGATTTTCCACCCCAAAATGACATTTCGTGTTTAGAAGTTGACTTTTTTTTTTAAAAAGACACAGGTACAGAAAGAGCTCCTAAGCAAAACAGTTGCCTCCAGATCAAACCAAATGTTTCGTTCAAGCCTCATTATTTTCTTGCCCCTAACTACGAAGAAAAGCCAAGAACCAGGAAGGTAATTAATTTATACTGCTTTTTGTGACTCACTGAGTTAATGCAGATACCACACAGGGGCTACACAGCCAGCACCCACCCAAACCTCACCACGGGCTTGGTGTGCAAAGCAAGCACGGGGAGAGAAGGGAAAAGCGAGACATCCAGCCCTAAATTCGGGGATCACTCGTCTGCACCCCAGCCACCCTCGGGCAGGGGGCTGTGACTGATGCTGAGGACTTGGGTTAAAATCCACGAGCATCCAGCACTGTGTTGCAGCCTCCAGACATTTTCAGTCTGCAAGAAGTGGGGATCGAGTACAACCATTTTGTCTGCTTTAAGCAGGGCACGGGATGCAGGCGGGGAGGGAGATGAAGCCCCGTGCTGCACCGCAGAGCTCTGCCAGATCAGACCCACCGAGGCCATCGCCGCTGGCCCCGCTGCGCCTGGGCTGGGTCCCCGCAGGGTCTGTCCACCCTAACACAAGGTGCCCAGCACAGCCCGGCTGTGATGGTGGCCAATTCCCAAACCTCAGCTGTGAGCTGGATCGCACACAACGTCCCAACAAGTCACGTCGCCGCAGTCAATAGCCTTAATGACCCGTTGCTAGCTGCCGAAGGTATGGTTTTATTTTCTCTCGGCGTGACGTTATCGTCCCCCTTGCCTACAGACCTTGCTCAAACAGCTGGGTCCCACCTCCCAGCCGCTGAATTGCCCCTTGTTTTCCCTCTCTTCCCCTCACACTGCAAACAAACCGGGGGCAAATGGAAAGAGTTTCCTGCGACAGGAGACTGAGAGCCGCCTGGTACAGCCTCCAGCTCACTCAATCTCGTGTATTCAGCTCTAACGCCTACGGCGAGGCAAGCGTGCATGAGAAGGTGACCTGCCTGGACCCTGCCTGCTTTGCAGAAGATAAGAACAGCGTTGATAGCATCAGGCCAGCCCACGAATGAGTCAAAACCTGAAAGCTACAGAACAAAGAGCAGACACTGTCAGGTACCAGCGTGCAACAGCCTTGCTGCAGCTTAGCCAGTCAGCCACAGCAACTAAAAACTTGCACTGGCCTGGCCCTTGCAGACCTTGCAAGGACTTGCGCAAACCGGCTTCGTCAAGCCCTTAAAGTACAGCCGCATTAGCAAAAGCAGGCGGTCCCGCTAGCGCAGCATCACAGCATCAGGGAAGAGCCCTTCATCCCAGGCAAAGGGCAGACGGCTTCTCCCCATCTCTGTTGCCAGGAGGGGCTGGCGGGGGGTTTGCAGCAGGGCTGCGACGACGTCTTGACAGTTTCCCAGTTGCACCATCCTCCCGCAGCAGCAGTTCGCAGCCAGTTCGTGCTGGCGGGCGTGAACAAATCCTCCGACGGGAGGGGAGACTAGTCTAGACACCCTGCACCCCCGAGGCAGCTGGAGAGAGCAGACACGCACTTGCCTTTCCCAGATCTCACTGTCTCCTGGGGACCTGCGGGGAGCAAAGCCCACGCCCCAGAATAGGACAAACAGAGAATAAGCTGCAGCCAGACCCTTCCTCCTCAGGAGGATGCCGAGAGCTCCCCACGCCCCGTGCACACGGGGGATGGATGCCAGGGCATCAGCAGGAGCGATGCTGGTCTGGCACTCTGCAAGGTCAAGGGGCCAAGGAGAGGACAGTTCAGAGCTGGTCTGGGGAGCAAGGCTGTGCTATTTCATGCCTGGAGCCTTTCAGAGAGCAGTTATTTAGAGCCATTTCATGCATTTTACCTGCTAGGATAAGCAACGGCCGTGGGGACTGGCGATAACGGGAATGGGTCCGGCAGGCTGTCGAATGGGCATGGAGGGGAGGGTGAGCAGGCGGGTACCGCTCCTCCATACCCCACGCCGGCTGCTGCCACGACACGGCTGGGAGCGCAGAGGGCGAGGAGCTGAGCTACGCTGCCCACGAGCCCCCGCGCAGGCAGCAATAGCCAAGGCAGGCCAAGGGGAAAGCCTCTTCTGGTAACTCAGTGCCTGCAGCAAAGTCATGTATGAATGTGCCTCTAATCCTCGCCTTCGTGCCAGGGCCTTGCCTTCCCCTGGGAGCGCCTGCTTAGCCCTCCCGGGGCTGCTAGCTCCGTCGGGGGCCGTACCAGCCGTGGCAGGCATCGCCTGGCTCCAAAGGGATGCAGGGGTGCCAAACTTCATGCTCTGTCAAGGCAGCCCCCCTCCCAGCCATGGGCAACGTCAGCAGAGAAATACCCATGGATGATGACGGCACTACCAGGAAACCACAAGGTTGTCCCTTTAGTGTAGGGCTGGATTTGGAGACGCAGAAAGGTCCCCAGAAGATGAGCAGCCTGGGGAACACAACCAAAGGCGTCACTGCATCCTGCAGCAGCTGGAGTCACGAGCCGCATGCAGATGAGCCCAGCTCCCTACCTGCCCTGACACCCCCCCCCCCCCCCCAGCAGAAGCAAAACGCTCCCCTTGGCAAGGGAAATCTCATTTTCTCTGCCCAGAGCCCTGCTGGAAGGTCGCAGGGGAGGATGCTGCTGGGCTGCAGCCAAGTGAGACGCGAGTGGCGCGGGACCTCGATGGCAGCGCTGCAGTGCTGCAAAGCGGGAGGAGGACGCAACGATCCCAGGCGCGCAGGAGAGCTGTGAATCATCTGCAGGCACCCTGGATATCAGCCTGCCAGGATGGGCGGAACCCCCTTGCAGAAAGCCGCTGTATACACTTACAAACAAGCTGTTTACGCAGACCAGGAGAACTTCAACGATAACAAGGAGAGATCTCTTCCTTGGGGCCCAATCCAGGCTCAGCACCAACTCGCCCCTCCAGCACGAAGCTGGGGACGGGGGGGGCTGCTCCTTGATTTGCAGTTTGCCCGCTCAGCTATTCCCCCATCCGAAGGGGCTGTGTCCCTCTCTTCCCAAGCACCCTGCATGGGACAGCTCAGGGAAGCCCGCCGAGACCTTTGCATGGCCCAACACCCGGTGTTCCCTGCAGCTCTGCAGACCGGACAGCAAATGTTTGTGCCACCGAGCCTGCGACTTCGCAGACAAGCGCCAAACGGCTGGCAGCAATTCCTCCCAATTACATCTCGCTGCCCTGACCCAGAAGGTCCCATCAGCCAGGTGAGCCAGCGACAGCCCGAGCACTCTCTAATCCTCCCCCCTCCAACTCTAAAAGATACACTAATTAATTAAGATCAACCCAAATTAAACAGTTGGCTTCGCTGTGCTGCGTGGAGCCGCTTGCAGCAAACTCTAATTGTGGCGCTGGCGTTCATCCATGGGAAAGGGACTCATCCTGCTCCCCGTCTGCACCGCTCCAACTTGTGCTTTCACTTGCCTTAGGCTTAGGTTTAGGTTAGGCTTAGGTTTAGGAACCTGCCCAGGGTTCCAGCCCAGCCAGCGCCTCCCCGCAGAGCTGGCCCTGACCTGGGGCACCCGCTGCAAGAGCCATGTTTGGGGGAGACCCGTGTCCAGGAAAACCTCTCTAAAACAGGCAGAGAAGCGCCAGGTTGCAGCTGCCCTCGCAGGCAGGGCAGGGGCGATCGCTGCCTCCCTGACTCACCCGCCCCTGATTCAGCTGGCGACTCACAGGCAAGCCCTAAAAAGCCCTTTTTTTTTTTTTTTTGCCGCCCGCCCGCTTCACACCAGGACGCCTGCACGGCCCCGTGCGTAACGGAAAGCAGGCAGCGTGCACGGCGGCAGGGCAGGCAGCCCACAGGCAGGCTCCTGGCAGCTCGCAGGGAGCATCCGCGCGGGCAGACGGCCCCGAAGGGCTCACGTTGCGGGAAGCGATCGTCACAACAGCTGCCTTTTGGGACCAACATCCCCCTCCGACCGGGCTGGGATGGACCACAGCCTGCCACTCGTCCAACGGCACCTTGGCTGGGTTGAGAAAACACTGGTGAACGCACCGAGGAGGACAGGGAGGACAGCATCAGCCTCCCGGGAGGAGAAGGTGCCCAGGCACTGCCGTAACACGCCAGGACGGCAATCCACGGACAGAGCCATTTAGTAGAAACACTTAAATTTTTTCGAGAGCAGGGAGAACCGATGCAGCAAAGGCACATACCCTCATTTTATCTCCGAAGCACTCACAAGAAATTAACAGATCAATTGGGAGTCTTTTATAGAGCGGGTATTAATTTCCTCCCAGCTGTAAAAAGGAAACGAGAGACAAAAGACATTAAATGGACTTGCCCAAGTCCCCAAGTGAACGGCGTGAGAGCTGGCGTGAGAATCCAGCAGCTCCCAATTTCCAGTCCTACATTTAGATAATGCTTCTCCTTCAAACCAGAAGAAAAGCCAAGGACGCTCTGCAAGAAAAGCAGATATTAAGAAAGACCTAATTGCTGTTGAAGACTGAGAAACCCCCGGCGCCCTGGACTGTCACCCAACAGCTACAGCATTTCAAACAGGGAGGAAAACACGGAGCCAACCGGAGATGCCGCTGGAGCAAGCAGTGATGGCTTGGGAGGCTGCAAGCCTTGGTCCCATCGCATCTTGAAGAAACCTCTTCCAGATCCAGCTGTGCACAGCTGCGAGCAGGGCAGCTCTTCCTCCACCTCTCTCCGGCTCCAGAGCTGCCCCACGGCGAGGCGCTGCAAAACCCAACCTTCTCCTCCGGAGGAGCTTTGAGAAACTGGTCGAGGGTTTGGCGCCACGTGCCAAGCTGGCTGTTAAAAATCGCCACTGACTCGCGGGTACTCCGGCAACCCCGATCCCCGCTGACTGCATTCCTCTAACGGGCACATTACAAGGCCGCTCCCAAACCACAGGCTGAGATTAGCAAACCTGTTTAAAGCCTTCAGGAGTGCTCCACGCACAGTTTTTCTAAGGTGGGACTGTATGAACCTTTCCCAGGCTGTGGCATTCAGCCAACAGGAGGTGGGCACGCAGGTACGGAGGTGCACGGGGACAAACCGCCATGCAAATTTCTGCTGTTGTTGCTGCAAGACTCATTTTGACTCTTCTCCACCATCTCTGGATGGGTGCATCACGCAGCCAAGCCAGCAAGGCTGGGCTCTCCCTGGCACGGATCGTTTACCCCGGAAAACTGAGTTTTCTATAGGGCAACAGCATCCTCATCCGGGTTTATGTCCTTCAAAAGCATCAGAACAGCGACAGCAGCTGGACTTGAGCATTTTGAGAAGGCCTAATAAAAGAAGTTCTAGAAAAACTGCTTACCCTCCAGGGAAAGGGGCCGGGAGCTAAACATAACCGCTCACCAGCCACGCTCTTCCCAGATTGCTTCAGCTCTCGCAGGACACGCTGGATGCCACGAATAGCTGGGCTAGGAGGGGTCAGTGCAGCACGTCTGCCTCAAGCTGGGGGATTTCTACAATAAAACCCTCCCAGTTACTTTCTGCGTGGTGCAAAGCGAAACTCCGTGCTTTTTAATGCAGATATTGAATTGCTCTGGAACTGAAGGTACTCAAGGCGATGTGAAGGGATGGTACCCGGTCACCCAAAATAAGGCTACAATCTGGTCACCCAAAATAAGGCTCCAGTCGCCCTCCCAGCTCCTTGCCCTCAACCACACGGCACAGCATTTAATACACGGTTCCTGCTGGCCTTTGAAGCCTCGGGAAGAGTTAAAGCTGAGCCAGCCCGAGGTGACCACGGGCAAGCTCCCCAGGCAGAGCAATGCCAATCGCCCTTCCCAGGAAGGGCAGATTTCCTACCGGGAACACGGGCAGGAAAGACAAACAAAAGCTCTTCAGGAAATAACCTGTCGGTCTCTACTCCGACGGGAGGGAGGAGGTAATTGCAATTATCACTGATTACTACCGGGCTTTGCAAACCCAGACAAAGCAACACCACTCGCAGCACATGCCAGCGGCGAGGCGAGAGCCAACGTGAACACCCAGTCGCCTTCGCCTCTTCCCCAGCTTTCAGCAGGAGCTGCCGGCATGCAGAAACCCCACCAGCTAAGCCCACGCCGGCGAGACCCGGGGGCTGGAGAGCCCTTCCCGTCAGACGCCATTTCGGCCTTCCAGCATCCTCCCCCCCCCCAGCCGGGATGCAGGCGATGCTATTTCACACCCAGCCAAGCTAACAGAAGCGCTCCTGGGAGCAGATGCTCTCTCCTCTATGCGGCACTTCACAGACATGAGAGGAGCCCGTATGTTGCAAAACGCAGCCCCCAGGGACCAAGACTGCCATGGGAAAAGCGCTCCCAAGGGAAACTGAGGCACTAGCAGGGCTGGATACGCCAGCTCTTCTCTTTAAAGGCCTGCGCGTGCTTAAGTCTGCGCCTGTGGCATTTGTGCTGTTAAAATCTCCAGCATCGGGGTGGGAAGCTGCCTTCTCTCCAAATACATCATTAAGATTTAGCATGTCGTGACTCCGAAATGCAGAATAATTCCAAGCACTGAAAAAAACCCCCGCTGCAAATCTGCGAAAGGGAGTCTGCTTCTGCAAATGTGCATCTTGCAGGCTTGATAGAGAGAGGGGAATTATTTCCCTACCAGCACCCTCTATTAAGCGGAATTTAAGAGCTGTCGCTCGAGGTTGATTGTATTGCGACTTTCTGGAGACAAAGACCATTGATGCTATGACATTTATGAGTCACTCCTGGCCAACCCAAGGAAACGCGTTTGTTCTCTTCCGATTACAAAAAGTACTTTGCGTTCTCCAACTTTCTGCTCAGGGATCTCAAAACATCACCCCAACTTCAAACAAGCCTTTGGTCGTTCCTGTCCCTATCAAATCCATCACGCAGGTGAGTCAAGCTCTCTTGGGAAGGAACCCCAAACCATGGGGTGACGTACCACCAAAGGCGACCCACCACCGAAGGCGACCCACCACCAAATCTGTTCTCACTACTCCACTCCAAGCAACGATCAATCTTTGATCTCTCTTTTTCTGACAAACATGCAGCAACGTGCGTGTGCGTGCCCGTCTGTAGAGCTTTTAATTTCGTTTCTTCCCTCCCAAGCAGAAACACACGCGTTCTTCTGCCCAAGGAAAGAGCAGAAGAACAAAACAGGACAAGATAGCCATCCCTCAATTAACACACAACTGGAAGACGTTGGAAAATTAGAGAGATAAGCAAGATACCAAACGCCATGTAGAATAGATGGCGATCATACAGCTTGCCTAAGGCGGTATATCGGCCGGCACCGTGAAGCAAGAGGACCAAGCATCGATAGCTGTCGAAGTCAAACCATCGCCACAACTTCCCTGCTCCTCTGCTGTTCCCTTTGAAGCTGGCCAGCCCAGATTTCAAAACACCGAGGCTGTTATCAAACCTACACCAGCAGCTTTGAGCCCCGACGGGCGAGAAGAAACCACTGACGAACCAGGCAGCCCAGCGAAGCCAGTGCAGGGGAGAGGTGTAACCCAGCTCCATCTCCGCTCGGCAAGGCTGTGTTTTCAGAGAGCATTCCGGATGGATTTCAGTTTTTATTTGAACAAATTAAGCCTTGGGGACCCAAAACAGAAAAAAAAAAAAAAAAGAAAGCAAATGTTTACGAGGCAGCTGCAGTAATTCATCCTCATTATTGCTTACTTTTCATGTTTCCTCTCTCGGTACCCACAGCTCCAATGATGCTCTAGTAAAGGACCGACTCCTGCATGACCCTGGGACAGTCTCCTCAGCCCCCATCATCTCCGCAGTCTACAGCCAAAACCCAGGTCTTGCAGGAGGGAAAAGGGAAAGGATTATGTTAACGAAATACTCTTTTGCAAGCCTAACAAGCTTCTGGTTTATACAAGTGCCACTGAGATGTCTGTCCCTCTTCTGGCTCCAGTCCCTCGGTGCCCCAGGTTTTTAGGCTCGTAACCCAAAGCATGACCCGCTCCCCTTCCCTCCACCACCACCCGGTTTCCCCTTCTCCTATGTGTAATTCTCAAACCCCGAAGGACTCTATTTAGCCACGCTAATTACAGGCAAGAGACTCGCTCTCCACCCCACTAATTCCCACGGGAACTCCAGCACCTCTGGATATCGTGGATAAGCCGCGGTTGGGTGCCTGGGCTATTTGGGACGGAGGACATGAACCAAATATCAGCACATTCTGCTTCTACCCCATAAACCACCCCAGCTCTGCTGGAGGTCTCAGGGGAGGGACAACTTCCCGACATCTCCCTGCAAGCCGGGCCAGCACCCATCCGGGCTCCGGGCATTGCAGGACTCGGCGAGTCAACACCCACATCCCAAATTCCACCTGCAGACTCTGCGGGAAGCCAGCTCCTCCCTGACCCCCGGCACGAGGTGTCCCAAGCCTTCGTTAATAAACGGGATGAAACAACAGCTTCGGTTCCTGAGTGGCCTCAAGGTCCAGAAAGCAGAGAGGTGAACCGGGCACCGCTGCGGGCGACAGGGTCCCTGCGGGGGGCAAAGCCTTGGCTGCAAACTGAGCGTAATTCTGCTTCAGTGGACACTGGGCTCACCGGGAGGGTATGGGCTGTGATTACAGACAGGTTCAGCTTTTCCCACTCCATCACCATCCCGTATTTCACAGCGGGAACCTTTCGCTCTTCCAGCCCTAATTAATATCATGGTTTTCTCAGATCCGTGGAGGGAACAGCTGGGATGGTTTTTCGCTCAGACGCCAGCAACGGGCAGGTCAGGGAGGAAAAAAAATGCCGTGGCTGTTCTTTCTGAGATGGCAAAGCAGAGGGAAAGGGAAACCACAGCATGCGTTTGGATCATTCCCCAACAAGGAAGTGGGAACGCAACAAGTCTGCATTAGAAGAGGCTGTTTAAATTCATTATCATGACAATTTACACTGTTGTGGCACCAGCTGCATCAGTATTTCAAAATCCTTTCTTGACAGTTATTCATCAAGCCTCAATTCCCCTGCAGAACAGCCACCAGCTCACCAATACAAACAGGGAAACATCTGGAGTCATCTCAGACCACATGCCACCTTGGTATCTGCAGCCCACGCATGAAATAAGCCGGGGCTGCCGCTTGCGAGCGGGCAGGTTTTAAGACAAACATTTCCCTCCGGCTCAGTGAGGGAATCCGCATCAACCAGTCCCACGGATCCAGCTGAAACAGCCCACGAAACCTCCGGCAGCCTTTCCCGCCAGCCAAGCTTTGCCGATGGCCGTCCCAGCGAAGCCCGCCCGGCACAGCCCTGCCTGGCGCCCAAGAGAAGCCAACCTTGTGGTGGCAGAAGGGGAAGAGAGATAACCTCCGGCACGCTCGTACGGTATGTCAGACACACATATTTCCAACACGATGACGAAGGCTGGGGTGACGCACGTCTTTGAAAGCTTCTTTGCTGTCCCCTTTTTAAACCTTGCAGGTGGCACCGGTGTCCCCACGCCGGTGGCTTTGCTCCGGGGTGTTTCTGCCGCGCCTGGTCTCAAGATCCAGTTCCTGCATCCTGTGCCACCACCGCAACAGGTTTCTTACCCCGCTTATCGCCCCTCGCCCAAACAAATCCTCGAGTCTCTGACTCACGGGTCTCTCTAAGACCTCTGGGGTGGCCCCTCCAAAAGCCCCGGTTTCAGGGGAGGGATGTGGGCTGCTAAAAGCATTTGAAAAGCACCCAAGTGTTTTAGCACCCAAATCTCGCTGCCAGCCAGCAGCCGCCAGCCTCTAAAAATGTTTCTCTGGCAATTTTGAAATCGTCTCTGCTCCTTCATGCGCAGGAGCCACCCCGCCGTGCCCAGAGCCTCCGTGAGGCTCCACAACCCCGCTTGCATCCGTCATGTTTTGCTCTTCTTTTCCCAGCTCCTATCAGCAGCCCGCAGGCACCGGGAACTTCCTTAATCTTGTTCCTCGCGAGACACCAGCAGCGATGGGGACGGTCGGTACTGGCCAAAGGCAACCGCTGCCCGCAGGAGCGGCACTGAACACCGGAGCCTGACGCCGGGATGCCCTGTGCCCGGTAAACTGGGCTGAGATGTGTCACCAAACAACCCCCAAAGCAGCAGCATGTCCCCACATAACACACCGCTGCCCGCGACTCTGGGGTCCCTTTCTGCTCGCTTAGCCGGGACTCTCTCCCCGGCTCGCTTTACACCAGCCCGACAATTAACACGGTGGTGATTTTTCTGCAAGTACCAGGTTGGCGCTGGCTGCCGTCAGACCGTCTGGAGGGAGGGGGAACACCCCAGACAACACCCCCGACCCAGACACACGAAAAACCCGAGTGCTGCGAAGGGGAAAGAAGAGACAGCGATGACTCAGTGATTGCTACAGGCTCCAACCCCAACTGGAACACCGCGTCAGGCAACGAGCTAGCGTCTAGCGCGCATCAGCGAGCAAAAGCAGGGTAAGAGAGCTCAGCCGTGAAGTAGTGCCTCGCGGGGACCCTCCGCAGCAGTCTCCGGCGTGGACACGTAGGAAATCAAGTCGTCACCACGCACTTGAGCTGCGAGGTGGAATGGCCAGGATGCTCCAAGGAGGCTGGGAAGCTCTCGGATGCTGACGAGCCGTTTGGTGCAGACAGACGGCCCCGCAGACAGACAACAGGGCATGCCTCGATCGAAAGCGGCTCCTAACGCAGGATGGAAATACGACCGCTGTGCTTTTCTGCTTTAGAAGGTAGGGCCCGAGATGTGCTTTGGGGACACAGGTAACCCCAACTCTTCTCCAAGGTGGGTAAGAGCTGGTGGCCTGCAATAAAGCTCTGACCACCGGGCCCCAGCCCGTGTCCGCACAGCCAGCAAAGGGACTGCTAACCACAATCTGTTATTTACATTCCTGACTCACTCCTTCCCTTTCCCCTGAAACGGAGAAGTATTTACAGTCGAACCTGAATTTCCATGAACATCTCCCGGAGCCACGTGAGCCGAAAGGTCAGCCCTCAGAGTCTGGAAACCAGGTTCTTGTGCTGAGAGACCCCCCCAAGCCTTTCCCTACCCCTCCTTGGGCACGGCGCGAAGGAAACCCTTACAATATCCTTGCAAAACCTTGGAGACGGGCACAGAGGGCTTCCCATTCGGATGTTTTACGAAGGTCTGACCTTCTGCAGCAACGCAACAGGTTGAGACAAAGTCTGGTTGCAACCCTCAGCAGCAAAGGCTTCCCCACTTTTACTGGCAAAGTCAAGCCATCACCAGATGTGGTCTGCACGTAGCTGGTGAGGCTTTGGAAAGGCATGGTTGTAGCTATCCCTCACCCCCTCTTCTCCTACACAGTCTTAAAATACCGCATGAGTATTAAGTAAAGCAGCCAGCATTAGCCTTCTTCCCCTTCTCTACCGGGATTAGCAAAGCAGAAACAGCCCACGCCTGCAGGACATGCTGGGGTGACAAGTCCCTCTGTCCCAGAAAGCCACCCCCTGTCAGGTGGTGAATCCTCCAGGAACCAGCCTCCTTTGAGTCATTTTACAAAAACTGCATCACGAGGGGAAGGGCTCAGCTCACACCTTTGATTCTCCGAACAAACTCACAGTTAGAGCTGCTGGAGAGAGGGTAAGTCACGTGGAAGGGACAACCCTGGGACGCGTTCAAGCCTGAATAGCTGCCTGAAGCGTCAGGAGTGATGAGGGGAAACTGAGCAACAGGACAAGGGTCAGGTTGCATCTCCTGGCCGAGAGAAGAGCCCTGTAAGCACTTCTGAGCTCCTCTACGTGGTCACCCTGCGCTACGCCAGCAGATGACACTCAGAAACCATTCACAGGGTTGAAGACTCTCAGTTTTGCAGCAACACGTGGCTCAACCACCAGCCCTAACCCAGCAAAGGGGCACGCTGAGCTGGAGGAGAAGCTGGGGAAGGGAAGTCAGGAGGTGCCAAGCTGTCATGCACGGCCCACGCTGCGTGACTTCCCCCTCTTGGAGAAAAGATGTTTGTCCCCTGCACCTCAGGGTTTTGCAGAGTTACCCCCATGCAATAATACATGTGCACTAACAGGACGGGGGGGGAGAGAGGAAGCGCCACAAATTCCTGCTCTGCTCATCATCCCCCTTCCCCTCTACATGCAAACTGGATGCCCCAAACCCTGGCTGGTTTAGAGAGCCTGGAGATGCGTGCGCCTCATCCCGCCATCAGAGATGGTACCGCACAGGTGCCCGGTTGTGTAAGAGAGAGCTCTGATAGCTATCAGAGCTATCCCTGGGTGAAAAAAAGCGTATTTTACTGCTCCTGAACATCCTCCGATCCAGGGCAGGATCGGCGGGGACGGTATTTAGACACTGAGCAGCGAGACATTTTTGCAGGTCGCGAGCGGAGGGAATATTCAGCTGTACCAGCGACTTGGGAACTACACGCTGAGACAACGTGAACAAGCAACGTTACCCCCTCGCTCTGATGCAGCTTCAAAACCCTGGAGAGGAGGCCAAGGCAAAGGATGCCCCAGGACTGCTCTGCCGTTGAAGCCCCTGTTAGAGGTGTAGGTAACCTAAGGTATGGATTTTGGCATAATCAGCATCCCTGGAGCTCTGCAGAGCACCTGCCATCTCCAAAGGACCCCTGCCAAACTCGCAAGGCAGCTCCTCCTAAAATGTACCCCTTAAAGACGCAGTCTTGCATAATACTTGTAACACTTAAGAACCGACGGGGCTCAGCTCACGGCCAGAAATAACTTTTCCTGCAGCACAAACGAGCCCTAACTTCAGGCAAGGGCGGCAGAAACAGCTTCACGCAGCGACCCAGCGCAGCGCCGATGACGGAGGGTGCCGTGGGAGGGGGGGCGGCCGGCGGGCAGCGAATGCCCCTGTGCCCCCCACCACGGACGTCCCCGGGGAGCCGCTTTCCGCTGCCCATTCTGGTGCTTTCCAGTGGCGCTTTCTCAAAGCACGCCCCGAGCAGGGCGGCAGGCCAGCGCCGTTAGCCCCTCCTTTCTCCACCAGCTTCCGCACAGATACTTCTGATTTCATCACGCTCCGCTCTCCGAGGCAGCAGGACTGAAAACGCAGTGCAATAGCCCCGAATAGCTAGCAGAGGTCGCTTAACATGCGCTGGGTGAGCCCTGGGAAAAGGAGGATTTCACAGCTGCGTTGCCTATGGCGAGGCACCTTCAAACTAAACTGCTTAAAGCATTTTGGGCAAAGCCGGGAACGGATAAACCCTACGGATCCCGCCTGGTTCC